>NW_021939122.1:8201813-8753904 GCF_001715985.3 Manacus vitellinus | reverse complement strand
GTTGGGGAAGCAGCGGGGCGAGGAGCGCGGCCTCGGGACGCGGTGGCCAGGCTCGGCCAGGCTCGGGGCGCCCGCTGTAACCCAGGGCCGGCCTTTCCTGCCCCGCGCTTGGACACGAGGCATCTCCCTGGGGTGTGCCGGTACCCCCGGCTCGGTGCTGGGAGCGGGACCGAAACCGTGTCGTGGGTGGGTATTGCAGTGCTCCTCTGTGCAGCTTTTAATGATGCGGTCTGAAACATCCTGCCCTGGTCAGCTTCCTCCTGGAGATGTGACAGTGTTTAGAGCGTTTCTGATGTGCCATGACTTCAGTGGCTTGGTTTTTTTCTTCTCCCTCCAGTTCCACATACTGCCAAATACCATAGTCTGCATGTTGAAAAAAAGGTTTTACATAATCTTTCCTGTTAAGAGGGGAACGTGAGAGGGAGATGGGGAGAGAAGCGCAGGGCCTGGGGAGAGTGAAATGAGTAATGGAGGAGACACACTGGGAATCTTCATCCTGGAGCTGTGTTGATGATTCCCAGATTAGAGATGTCAGGAAGAAGTGAAAAAGCATGGATGCTACCAAACAGGGGAGAGAGAATTCTTCCCTCTGAGAAGATACAGAGTGCCTGTTTGCAGAGAACTGGAAAAGGCAGTTTGTGTGGCAGCATGCTGCACAGTGGTGAGCGTGGTGCTGCTTGCTTTTCCTGGAGCAGGAATGGTGCCTGCTGGAGAGTGTGGACGGGGCTGGAAAAGGGTGAATGCAGGGTACAGAGACGAGGAACCCTGTGCTGAGAACTGATGGAAGAGAAATTTATGTTGCATACTAAATGGATCATTTTGCACTTCACAGCAAATGATATTGAGGTTGGCTGCGTGTGTCTACAGTGGGCCCGCCAGAGCAGTGTGGAAGGTGGCAGTCTGGGCATTTGTGCGAGGCTGGGGCTAATCAATCCTCCAAGACCCCAGATAGTAGGGTGGTCCAGACATCACACAGGGACTGCTTGTCAGGTCAGTCTGGTCTTGGAGGTCAGCTTGGAGCAAACTGCACTCTAAACTCCCCTCGTGTTCCTTAAACACAGTAAGTATTGGGAGTACAGAGTGGAGATGCTGAAACTGAGCATCACAAGGAGCTTCACTTGTGAGACTCTGAGAGCTCAGGCTGAGAGAAACTAGATTGAGTTGTCCCTGGAGGCAGTTTAGCCATGTTTCAGTTAACATGCCCAGGCAGGCTGAGGCTGATGTCTGGAAAAAAACACATCAAAACAAAAAACTTAGCAACAAAATATTAAATATAATTGCAGTTTTGCTACCTTCTTCAGGATAGAGCTTAATCACAGTATGTTGTGTAAAGGACATACAGAGAATCAGGCTACACAGTAGAAGAAGGCATGTTTGGGACCCACAAGTGTGGATGGGGAAGGGACTTTATAAATCTCTTATCCATATTAAGCATTTAAATGTGCCAAAGTTTTTATAAATATGGACATTTAATTTCTTAATTTCTTTGCATGTTCCTGTCCTTTCTTCTATCTGTGTCTCATCTGTCTTGTCTATCTTGTTATCTCACTAGCTTTCCAGTAGGGGAATTTTGCATTGCTGACTTTAAGGGACCCCAGTCTTTTTTGGAAAAGATTGTATGTTCTAGTGTTCAATTTCAAATTAAAAAAATGAGGCTAAAGAATGGTTACACCTGGCAGAGTGTTTTGAAAGAAGTGTCAACATCACAGTAATATCCTGCTACTTCATAAGAATAGTAGTGTTTAAAATCAAAACTGTAGCTATATTTGCTCAGCTATGTCTGTTACAATTTGTGAATTGCTGGGCAAAACTGAGAAGTCTAAAATCCCGCAACTAATTTCAAGATCTGTTTCAGTGAACAGAAGCGTGAACATAAAATGGAGTGTTATTTTCTGTGTGAGATCTAAGTTTTACTTGCTAGACAATATGAATCAAAGACATGAATTGAGTAATTATATTCAGTTGTGTAAGACTACAACATAAAGTGATCCATTGATTTCCAGTCAGAGAAGCCATTGAAGCCAGTTGTCTCATGTAATGACTGAAATTACATTCATTTCATTATGTGAAATGGAATGTTTTCGTAATCTGTGGTCTGTAATGCTGGGAGAATATTTATAGCGTTGTCACATGAAAGAAAGTACCAACGTACCTACTTAAATAGCAGAACAAAAGAAGGGGCCCAAGAGGAGCGGTTTGGATAAAGTAGCATGAGGTGTAGGGATATACAAGGTATGACTTATCCTTAATTGTTCATATCAAGATCTTAATGTCTTCCTAGTGCATCCATGCTTCATAAAAGAAGTGTAATATTTTTTGTGGGCTGTATGTAGATTCCATGGAAACACATTTCTGCTCTTGTTTTTCTGCAGGGTTCTGTTTGCTAGTTTGGCATAGCTGTCCCTGCCAGGGTGCTGTTTCCTACCCTGCTACAAAAATGACAGCACTTGTTCTCATGATATAAAAAATAGCAGCATTTATTGATATATAATGGGTTTGTGTATAATGTACAGGTAAGAAATAACATACAGACTGATCTTGCAGGTGATTTTCTAGTGTTGAGATCTACCCATATAGAAGAATGTGAAATGCAGTCCTTTATAGGAGGTATCAAGGTACAGCTGGCACAATTTGGATTATTTACTATTTAGGAGAGTAAGTTAGCTCCTAAAGATTACTCCACATCTCAAGAAATATGAAATGGAAGAGATTGGATTTGATTACATTAATTTTCTTTTTAGATTTTAACTGGATTAATTATTGATTTAAAATTGCTGGTATTTTACTTGCATCTCTAAATTCAGTAACACATGCTGAATCATTATAAATGAAACTTAAACAACTCTATAGCATACCATTCATTAAACAGGCAGACTGCATATAGCAAGCCAGGATTAATTTTTTTTTCATCAGACTGTGAAACTTTTATCAACATCTTTTTAGCTTTAATGGCTAACAAAATGAGATTAGTGACAACACCTGTTAAAGGCTCATCACTCTCACCTTTTTATATAACATGTTAATATCTTGTAATTCACGTCACATACTTTTGGGCTTTGCAAACCCAGGGAGAATTATCAGCACATTTTTGATCTTTTTAAAGGAAGTGGAAAAAGACAAAAAGAAAGAAAGGCTATTCCTGTATTCTCTCTCTCAAAAAAAGATAAATTAAAAAGTTAATAACAAAAAAACTTTCAGGCCCTCACTGAACTCCGTATAAATATATACTAGCAGAATTTCAAGAGTCAGTTTTTAAGATTGTCGTCGGACTTCTTGAATAGTCAGTTGGATATGCTGGGGAAGCTAAAAAGATAGATTCTGTTCAGAAGAAAATAATTGACCTTATATGATGGTTAGTTTTTGGTTGATTGAAATAGGTCAAAGTGTAGCTCAACAGAGTAGAAGAAGTTGTTCTGCTGGTGTCCTGATATACTATAGTTATGAGTCTCTTTGAGTTTGTGGTAATGTGTTTCAAAGCCTTTTTAAAAAGTAAATTAATTAACTCTTAAACTCTAGCTTGGCAATGTGTTGTGTAAGCATATCGCAGACTTTCTCTGAACACTTCATCTCGTGAGCTTTGCATCGCTGAGTCTGCACTGTTCTGTGATCCTCCTGTCAGAGGACGACCTCCCTGCCCACAGTCCGATGACTGAACAGTAATACAAAAGTACAATTAAATATAAAAATTATGTGGGACTCGATGATGGCAATTTTGTAGCTAAGGTGAAGTTGATAAGGAGGTGCTATGTCTGTTGATGTGTCTGTAAGTGGGATGTGCTCTGTGGCTTTAACCCACAATTGCAGCTTGGAAACACTCCTAAAAAGTCAGCATAAAAATGCTTTTGAGCAGCTTCTCTGTTCCTGAAATCTGTCATCACCAAGTTGTTGCCTGGTAGGTGTTAGAGCATCTTGTAGGTTGCTCTAAGTTGTGCTGGCCGTGAAACTACTTTGCAGAGTTACTAGAGGGCCTCCTCTGAAGGCATCTCACTGGCTTATTGTCTCTGGCTGCGGGAATCATGCCCCCAAGAGCCGTTTGGTTGAGGCATTTCTGGCTGATGCTGCAGTTTGCTGCAGTGACCTTCCACTGATCTAGGACTGCATTGCACTGGTAAAAGCAGCAGCGAGCCACCCGCCTGCAAAGCATAATCACTTTTGCATGGTGCTGCTTTTTTCTCATTTAAGTTAAACAGTTTGGATGTTGGATGTATATTTGTTATGAGACTCATGAATGAGTATGGGTGAAGTGTTACAACTAACTGATAACTGTTCATCCTGAACTTCTATCCTTGTGTTGCAGAAAAGCTGAAGGTGAAAGGCACATTTCAGTAAGACATCATTAGAAGAATAAGCAAGATTATTTTGTCCTTTCCTAATCAAAGTCTCTAATTAAATTCAGAGGTAGAAATGTGGAGTGAGAGTCTAATTCTGCTGCTTTTACTCCGCTGTCAAGCTGGGGTCCATAATTTGTATTTTGGAGATATTTTGTATCCATTGAGGGGGCCTGTCCAAAGACAAGTGCGCAAAGCACCTAAATGCTCTGAAACCTCAGTGTAACTTGTTTTACTGAAAGTGTACATTACTGTTACTAGCAGGCACGCTTCAGCTATGTGGTTCTGAATCCTTAGCACAGCAGTTAGTAAGCAGTAACATAGGCAGTATGAATGACTTCTCAAAATGTGGGAAGATAGTACAGCATTAACACAGTTGCAGACAGGGAAATACATTTTCTGAGTACCTGTGGGCTGTTGGGATTTGTGATGTGGTTATCCAATGACAAATTGTGGTTGCCTTCATTTTTGCCCTGTGGTCTTGCTTGTCAGGTAGGATTGTCTAAAGGCATTTTTCTGTGTTTTCATTTTTTTGGTTTTGGAGTATGAGCCAGCATACAGAGCAAACATAAGAGGACTCTGAGATCATCAGCCAGTGCTTTAAATCAGAATTTAAATGGTTTGATCACGTATTTCAATTTCAAACAGTATAATAGTTTCTTACAGAATTGTAAGCTATTGGTTTGAAAATAAGTAGTCTATATCTTTATTAATGGTCTGTCTTCGAGTCCTGCTCAGTTTTCAAGTTAATGTGCTTCATTCCTAGTTCCCTTTCAAACTGAAGTTACAAAGTAGCCCAAAAAGCTGGAAATTCCTTGTGTGATAGCTGTGGTCTTTTTTGCATCAGGTCACAGTGTACTTTTATGTATATTGTTGTGGTTTAACCCCCACCAGCAGCCAAGCACCACAGAGCTGCTTGTTGACTCCCCCACCTGCAGGATGGGGGAGAGAATCAGAATGGTAAAAGCTGGAAAACTAATGGGTTGAGATAAAGACAGTTTAACAAGGAACGCAAAGGCTGCACACACAAGCAAAATGTGGAATTGATTCTCTGCTTCCCATGGACAGGCAGGTGTTCAGCCATTTCCAGGAGAGCAGGGTCCCATCACACATGGTGACTTGGGAACACAAACACCATGGCTCCAAACTCCTCCCTTTCCTCCTTCTTCCCCCCACTTTATGTACTGAGCATGATCTCATATGGTCTGAAATATCCCTTTGGTCAGTTGGGGTCACCTGTCTTGGCCACGTCTCCTCTCAACCTCCCACACACCTCCAGCCTCCTCATGAACGTGGCAGCACAAAATGTGCTCAGCAATAACATCTCTGTATTATCTCTGTGTGATATTATTATATTGATAATATAGCACAAACCCAAAACACAACCCCATACTAGCTACTGTGAAAAAAATTAACTTTATCCCAGCCCAAACCAGCACATATATTTATATACCAGTTTATTGTAATAGTGAACTCCTGTTTTGTAACTGGGTTGTTAGGGAGTGAGGAGAATGGCCTGCTTGCTGTGAAAAGTGTATCCTGAAAAACCAGAGGCTTGCTTGTAGTGTCAGTTGCAGATTTTGTTACTTGGTGCAGGATTTGATGGTATTCCAAATGTTTAGGTTCAAAGGCAACAGTCAGATAAAGCAATTGTCTATTTGATGTATATTGCTATGAAGGAGCATTGTTTTTTATCACTAGTCTATTATATAGAGTCAAAAGGGCATAAGAAGTGTGTGTGCTGTAGACTGATTAATCTGGCATTCAGAGCAGAACTACAGCTCTGATTTTTCCACAGACTAGCCCGATAGTTCAGTCAGATTTGTCATTGGCAGCAAAAGTATTTTAGAAGGTGAGGATTCACTTGCATTGCTACAAGTTTCAACATATTACTTCTGAACTTTTTATTAAGCCCGAAACTGTTTGTGGGTAATCATATCTGCACTGCATTTTTTTGTTGTGAAAAAATCTTTAGGTTCAGTGCTGATTCAGTTCATCATGAAATATGTGTCTGCAAATCAAGTTATCTTGATCTTTTAAGTGTTCATGCATCAGCTTCTGAGTCAGTTCTTGCTGTGATTTCCAAATGGGCAAATGCCAAGTGAAGTTTTAACCTAGCTAGTAACCTGTGTAAATGGTTCTGAAATAGCTCCCTCCAATTTCAGAGGCATTACCAAAGAGTTGAAATTGTCCCAGTGTTTAGGAAACAAGTTTCAAAATGCATTAAAGCTTTTAAAATAGAGGTATCATCTGCTGAGAGATCCAGAATAGTGTACTTAATAGGTGTTTCATCTAAATTTAGCCTTCTCATCATAGGAACAGCTTATGCTTGTGCATAAGCTCTTATCTCAGTTAAATTCAGGAAAGTCAGTTCTTATTCCTGTCATCTCTTCATTGATTTCTTCCTCAAGCTGATTTTATTTAGTGTCTGGTGACCCAGATTTTGAACCTGCCATGTGCATAGGAAGTGCATAATTTTACGTCCTTCACAAATGCCAGTCACATGGGTACTTATTTTCTTGGAGATTTTTTTGGAAAGCCAGCAGCAGAGCCTGTATTCCAGCTTTTTTTGTGTGTTGCTGAACCATTGCTCCAAGACTTTGCAATTTCCTCAATACCAATGGCTGCCTGAGGGAGCCTTAGCATAACTCAATTAAATATGAGTCTGATTTTGACTAAGTGTTAAGAGCATTTGCACATACAAGGCTGAAATTACAGTGACTCAGTTAAGCAAGTTTTGTCATGTTGCGTTTTATATATTATACTACTAAAATGAGTTAATACAAATCTGTGAGGATTAATATTTCTTAAATAATGCTTCTAGGATAGTGCCTGGAATGGATTTGCAAATAGGAAACTATTTCTATGGGTTGTAATAAATTATTAAGTAATAACTTGTTCAAAAACCTTAACATAGCTCTGCATCAGCATCAAGTAATCACATGAGATTTTATCTTACTGAAGGACTTGCTATGGCTAGTTATAAAATCTAACTGTTGCCAGCCATTCTGGCTATTTTCTGGTGGTGGTTGAAATGCCCACAAGTAATCCCTGTCACCATAGACCTTGATATAACAATGACAGAATTCTCAAATTGATGTTCAGCTTAAAGTATGTTCAGCAATGCATCTCTTCCTCATTTGGTACTTGTCTACTATGGAATTATTTGTACACCTGACAAACTGTGTGCTGTGCATGAAGGAGTTAATGATCTCCTGGAGCCTGGCTGAAGCCCTTCCAGTACCTCAACCTTTGCCAGTAATAGCAAACTAGTAGGGAACTTAATCACTGACAGAGGTACTAAGAAGGAAGGAAGCAGATTTTAGAGTGCATCAGCCTTGATGGAAAGACATGGGATTTGACAGAGAAGACCTAAAAAAGATGCTGGTGATTTTTTTTTTTTAATATAACATGAGAAAGGTGTTTGATTCTAATACAGTGGGTGGGATTTTCCCTGTGTCTTAGGGAAAGTAATTTGCTTGCAATATTTCAGTGAGTGTAGCTTGCAATCCTCCTGTGAATCAGAGTAATACAAAATGAATAATGCATATACTGTTTTATGTGTACCTAGGGGATACTTTTGAGAGATTTCAACTTCAAAAAGAAGTGTTTCAACTTTCAAGTATCACATACTTCAATTTTAATATGCTCTCCTTTCTATTACAGGCATTTAGATGTTTCTTTTGGTAGCAGCTCTCACTGGCACTTTCACATTTTGTGCACTACCTGATGCATAGAGTGACTTTGAAGGCTCTTTACCCCCTTTTATTCACTGAGGCAATGTTTTCTTCTGGATTTTAATTTCAACATAAAAGTAACATAGTAAATACTGTTTTATACTGTATATTTGTTCTATTTTGTTTCATAAACTTAGGAAACTGTAAGCAGTTAGCCAATGTGTGCTACCTCCTCTTGAAATGTGGAGTTTCTGTGGCATGCTCAAGTGTCACCTTTCCCTAAGAAATGAACAGGTTTTCTTAGTCTGTTTATTGAGCAGGCAGAGGACTGGAGTAAGTCAGTGGCTTCAACAGTCTTAATTGCTTCCTAACAGAGAGAAACTCTGTGAGGTAGTTTCAGTTCGGCTTCTGAATAGAAAGCAGACTTTTTTTAGAAGTCATCTTTTGTTTTCTTCAGTGATCCTGGTAGATGTGCAAAGTATATACAGTACAGGCTGCTATTTTGCATGAGTAAAAAATATATGATGATTTTCTATGTATAGGCTATGGGAGCTCATAGAGTTAACAAAAATTAATAATATAAAATTATTGTAAAATACATGCTTTGGTTATGTTTGCAGAGGAATATGTGTTATCAAAGAATTCTTTGGTTTGATCAGTATTAAATAGAATACATTCTTAATCCAATTAATTTTGAAACTTTTTAATTACTGTATATTTTATTCAATCTGGAACTTCTTGAATTTCTGAAATAATATATTTACATCTGTGTAGTGTGGGTATTCAAAGTTTGTTGAAATAACTAACTAATATTTCTGACATTAAGTGTTCTGTTCTATTTCACATGTCTCATGAAGAGGCATATGAAGTTGTTGACATGAAATTTATTTTGTCAATTGGTATGTATTTATCTTGTATTTATGTCTCAAGTGCTCTAGATAAAGATGACAGATTAGCTAGAGGTTGTAAGAGATGGCTAATTATTTCTGAAACATGTATAATAGAAATCTGATCAAATTTTCAAAAAGAACTTAGAAGCTCACTATTTGGTTTACAGATTAATCCGTTGCTACTAAAATGTAACAGAACAGTCTATGGAAATATTAAGGGAAAATAAGAATATTACTCTATGGACTTCAATTTCTTATTTGATTTTCTATGAAATAAAATAGATTCCAACTACATCCACTTGGATCCATTTAGGTCTATGGAACAGATGGCCAAACTTGGCATTTCATTATGTGGCGATAGCCAGTACCAAAGTGAGCGAAGGGGCTGTTTCCTTTGCTGTCTTTTAATCTACTATTACAACACAAAATGAGAAAAAAAAGTTAGTGCAGCACTTGTTTTTCAGTTTCTTGCTTCATACATCAGTAAGTCGCACAAAGGCTTAGCAGGAAGAGGCATCTCCTTGGTCAGCAGTGTAAAAACAGGAAGGAGGAAGTCTATTGCAAATCTGGGCGTACTGATTATCAGTTCATGTTTCGCTGCAGAGGATGGCCATTAACAGCCATCAGCGTGATCCATTGCTTATCCAGCATGAACAATGACTGCTGTAGTGCTGCTACTACAGAACAAGAACCCTGCTTATAGGAAGTAATGTTAACTAACAAACTGTGCTCGGCCCTTTCCTGCTCATAGAAACAGGATACTATTAGTGAGAACAATTCACAGAAATTGCACATCCAGGAAAACCAGGCAAGCAAAGCATAACAGCTAAACTAAGATTAATAAAATCTTTTAGCTTGACTTCTGCATTGTTTTGGCATGTAATAGGATCTTCTAAATAGAGTGGTGAGATGTAATTCTGAATAAGGATGGCAGAACTGGACCCTAGGTAGCGCTTGGCATTGAAAGGCTGCTTAGGTTTTAAGAAATGTGCTTATTACCATAACTGCAGTTGAATTACAGGAAACACCTGGACATTATTTTATAAAGCATTTAAGGGTGCATGCAGCAGCCTATATGAAATTACTCCATGGAAAATCCCTACAAAGTTTACAGTTTGTGTAAACAGAAAATATCCTTGTATATTGTAGGACAAAGGAAGTCTTTGCAGTGTTTCCTGTGAAATTGCAGCTTAAATGGAGTGTGTGACACAGTATCGTGGTTAGGGATGCCATGGTTATAGTCATAGTGACAGGTCTGTTTAAGGGGCAGAATCTTAATTTGCATCGTCAGTGTTTTGTGCTTGCTCTGATCTCACTGCACTCATCATGGAAATGCAAATACTGATGACTGTTAATGAACATCCTCTGCAGCAAAACATGAACTGATAATCAGTAGTTTGTTTTATAATTTTATTTATTCTATCTCTTTATTTGTGGTGGTTTTGTTTTTTGTGGGTTTTTTCTTAGTGAAGGGAGAAATAGAGAGAGAGGACAAACATCTAGTGGGCCACCTCTTGCAATCTGTGTATGGGAGCTAGTTGAGAGCATCTCTAGCATCAGGACAAAATTGGCATTGGTAGCACAATATGAATTCTAAAACAATTATTTTCCATAAGCACACGTTCTTCATTTGAGAGTTGATTTATTTGTGTGTGTTTTGTTTTAAGTATTACTTTGAAAAACTGAATAAAAAGTGTATGGTTGAGTTTCTTTTTTTTTTTTGTGCCTTCCTTTAATTGATCAAAGTGATCAGTTATTTTTTTAATCTGAAGCTCTACAGATGAATCTTTTTGTCTTGTGTCTGTAGCAGGTTAAAAGCTGCACGGTCAGACTTACATTCCATGTCAAACTTTTACAACTGTTGTACAGATGTGTGTAATTCCTATCATTGTTACAGCATTCATGGAGTTGTAACTGATTGGCACTTACTGAGTGGTTATCAGTATCCCGAGAGGAATGTGTGTATACAGTTTTTAATTGCTTCATATGTCTTGTGTAATCAGGAAATGAAAGACTTTGTGGCAATGTGGGCAGGGGTGGGGAACCTGCAATTCATCCTAGAAATGGGACAGAACAGGATGGGTTAGGGAGGTGTGAAAGTGGTGAAAGGTGGCAAGTCATTAATGAGGAGCTTCTTCATCCTGTAAAAAGATTGGTATTTTTTCCTCTATTTTCTGGATTTTTTGGCTATTTTTAAAAGAGATGTTCTAAGTGTCTTTGCTGCTGAACCTATTACCATAAGTGATTACTAGAAAGAAAATTATTCACTCAAAAATTTATAGTAATGCTCCATAAACTCAGAGTTGTTTTTTCTGAATATGGATTTGCAATTAAAAATTGAACCATTACTCATTTAAAACAACAAAACACACTCTAAACAAACCCCAAAACCTTCAAGAAATAATAGATTTTAAAAAAAAAAAAACAAAATGGGATTTGTTAAATATTATTTTTTCTTTGTCTAACAGACTATTTTAGTAATGATTTTTAATTGACAGAGTTACTTATCACCAATCAGGAATTCATATTATTTTCTGCTTCTGATTGAAATGTTACAGCTATTGCCATAGATACGAAACAAAATTACTTAGTTCTGATTCTGATTATTCTTGTAATCTATTTTTCCATACTAAACCAAATAGATTACGGGAGAAGTTGTATTTAGGTTTATGGTTATTGTTATTTTCTAGTGAGAAGATAACAAAGATGTGCAAATTGGGGATGAAGAGGAAAAAAGCAAATTTGGGGTATTTGCTGAAGTTTCAAAAAATATTTTTAGACTTCTCTCCTTTTACACTTATTAGTCTGTATGTATGCCTTTCTAGTAGTGCATAGTCAATATATTAAATAAATTCCTGGGCTTATATGATTTTTTTTTGCATGTAACTTTTTATTTCCCTTCTCCTTAGTGAAATGTTCATCCTCTTTCAATCCCATTTGCACTCAGGCATTTAAGGACATATATCCTGATTGCATGCACAGAAATATTTATGTGATGTTTTTGCAGAAATATCCTTTTGAAGTGGGACTGTAATAATTTGTGAAGACATCTGTGATAGTGACTTAGAGTGATAATGCCTATGTGTGGAGTTGTCATTATGGAATAAATCAGATGATTTCAGGATAATTGATTTTTAAAAGGAATATTATTTTTTGAAGGATCAGGTAGAATTTTTGGCATGTTAAATTTTACGATCCTTGGCTAAATTTTAGTTCTCTGGAGATGACGCTTTTTGTTTTCTTAGCAGCTGGTGCTTTTGTGCATAGAATGGTGCCCTCTGGTGCCTCAATGTAGTTTTGCATGTAAACACAAGAAGGCGTCAATAAGACCTATTAAATACGTATTTTTCATAATGTGTTTCAGTTTTGAAAGTAAAAATTTTAGGGAAGTTTTTATGATATAAAGTAAACTTATTTTCTTCAATTGGAAAATGGTTGCATATCTGAAAATTCTCCTTTTTTGTTTTTTTTTTTTTCGGACCTGAATTCAAATCTGTTTATGCTTGTTTTTCTCCCTTCAGCCTACTGGTAAAAATGATCAAGGTAAAAATAAAATTGATCCAGTGACTGAGACATCTTTCTCCTTAGGGTAGTCTCTGACTATTCCTTATTAATTTTTTTTCTCTTAAAAGTACTTCCTGCACTTTCTATTTACCTAGCCTGGCATTAATATGAGTTGTATTGCCCAGTTGTTGGGATGAGTCAGAGAAAAAAGTTCCTCTGTTTATATACAGAGTTCAGGGAAATACAGACAGATGACCTGCGACACGTTACCAGAAAAATTGTTCAGCTCTGCTTGTGCTCTTCGTGGGTTCCCTGCTTGCCCAGTCGATTAGGAAAGAAAATAGTACCTGTCATATCACTGATTTGCAGTACTGATGTCTAAGTAGTCACTCAAGTTACTGTTCTCTCATTTCACATTGAAAATTAAGGTGATATGTTGTGTTGTTTTGGGTTTTTTTGGTGCCAAAATCAAATACAAACTTCTGTCTCTGAGATTAGTGATTTTTTTTTTATTATTTTTTTTTTCCCCCCCAATTTGAAGACTCATACTGAGAAAAAACCTTCTTGTCAGGGATTCATGGTATAAATCAACAACTAGTGGTCTATAGGTTCCTATAGCTGTGTAGGAACATTACTTTCAGATGTTGAAAGTAATTGTAATACAAACTGATCGTGTCTTTCAGTTTGGCACAGTTGAGATTTGTGCTGTATTTCAGACCGTTAGCAACCACTTCAGGGGTCCATAAAGCTGAAGGGAGATCCTTGGGATTCTTCATTCAGAAGCGTATAAACAGAAGTTGAAAGAACTATATATTACACATGTAAAAATCCTTTTGGTATCCTGGGCACGTTTGCCCCTTTTTGTGACATTTCCCACTGATGTATATGAAGCAATTTACAGTGAGAGATTTTTAGGGTAGACAGATTAGCATTAATAGTCATCTCCTGAAGAAATGGAGCTGGAAGGGTTACTACATCCTCACTCTCTTTCTGAGAGAATTCTCTGTGTGTGTGTTTTAAATTCTGTTAATTTTGTCTTGTAATTTAAAAGAATAATCTCTAGGATACTTTCAGGATTCCATGTCTCTCTGCAAGATACTGCAATATGGTGATGGTCTAACTCTGAAAAGTGCAGAATTGCGGTCAGAATTGCTTGCAGTGCCATTATCTGGTGAAATATACACTTTCAGATAATTATTCAAATTACTTGGTTTAGGTAAGCGTAGGTAATCTTTGAAATGTACGTATGGAAAGTAAACTTCAGTATGAGAAATAAACTATACCATACAACGTGTGATGTTCCATAATGGGTAAATCAGATTTTGCAGATTTGAGAAAAAACCCGGTTTCTGTCCATGGCTAGAGATGGCATGGCTCTCTAGAGTACACTTACATTTCTAAAAAGGCCAGTGCTTTAGGCCAGACTTGGTTCTGAAGCCCCTAAATTGCGGGTGTGTAGTGTCCTGAGAGTACAGCATCTTAAGGAAGTTAGTAAACTTGTTTAATTCATCTTCTCACCATCTCTTCTCTCACTTTTTCACAGGAAGTTGTGATACAAAGTGTGAATTTCTTTTAAATACACTAATGATTTATTTCTGTAAAAGTGAGCAGTTTGTCTCAGGAGTTTTTTCACTCACATGCTGAAGAGGATTAATTTGTTGTTCCCACAAGATGGAGCTGTCTACCTATGTAATGAATATGGAATTTATACTACTAGTGCATCTTAGGGAGCTCTGTCGAAATAGTGGTTTAGATCACAGACCATAATTATATTAATATCTTTGCAGAAAAGAGTACAATGTAGAACATGAAATAGTAACTATTATTTTAAGAAGGTAGGGTAATCTTGTGGTTAAGGCGTTGGGATGTATGCAGTATTGATTTTTCCCTCCAGTTTTGAACAGTTATTCCCTGTATGATTTTGAATTAAATATTGTGATAATACCCCTGAGATTAAAAATAAGTACTTTATGATCATTAAACTTAATAATAAGTAGCTTTAATATATTGAGGAAAACATAATAAACACTAATTTTTACAACAGTGAATACTGTGTTGCCTCTGCTGCATTTTATGTGCTTCCAGAATTTCTGACTATGCTCTCTGGAGTTGTTTGATAACACTTTAAGGAGAAATCTTCTGATCTCAAATGATTTTCTTCTGTCAGTATTTCAACAGCATGTCTGACTGTATTGGCAGATCTGAAATGGATTAAAAAGTTGACAAGGCAGCTACTGGATACCCCCAAATCATCAGGCAGTAACTAGGTCCAAAAAGACAGTACACTACAACCACCAAAGAAAGCTTGGTCAGACCAAATCAAGCGTAGAGTTTCTCTTGCACCATCTTTTTTAGGTCTCATTCTGTTTTGGGCATATTTGCTTTACTGTGTTTTACTGCTGTTTTCATTTATGTGTGTATTGCACAACTCCCAGTTTGAGCACATGGTGATAGGTGGAAGTCTCCTATCTTTGTGATAATGATGCTCCTTTCTCACTTTCCTTTGAGAACTCTGAAAGGAGACCTGAACTTGGAGACTCCTTCCACTCTTAAAAAAAAAAGGCTAAAGGAAGCGGTAATGAATTGAACTTTTTTTTTTTGCTTTAGCATACAGTGCAGCATAGATGGTAAGTCCAGTCCATTCAGAGATGCGTGCCTGATATCTCTGAAGGCACTATCTGGTCCTCCTAATCTTTTTTTCTTCTCCAGGAACTCTGGAGACAGGTGGGTGTCCTCCTATGTCCACCCTGTAGGTTCCAACATCTCTGACCCTTTTCTTATGGAGACAGAGCAGCAGTCATGTAACCAGCGTGTACTGTGTAGTTTGGAGCACTACAACATCAGTTGTTGAGCCTTTTTCTCATTCCTTCCCCATTTCTTTACAGGTAACAGTGATATGGTCTCCATGTGACCCCCTGTGCCTTCAGATGCAGAACATTGGGTTGCTTGATGAGAGCTCACTCAATGCCGACTGCGTCTTGCACCTTTCTTTCCTCCCATGCCAGGATGCTGCTTCTCCTCCAGCCAGCACCAGGTTCTGGGTGCAGATATTTCCCACTGGCAGATATGGGTCACTCGTGACCATCCACCATGGCCCTTTACACCTCAGTCATCCTGGGCAGCCTTGAGAGGGGTCCCTTTCAGGCAGTCTGATAGGAACCTCAGGAGGAGGGACTGATGGGCACACATTTGCCTCTTCCAGCTGTCATTTCAAACTGTGGTGGTGGAAATGGTGAGGGGTAAACCACTTCATGGGTCAACAATCCTATTTTTCTCCTGGTGCCCTTTGGAGGAAAAAAACTGCCTTCAGTACCATAGCCTTATTTTCCTATCATAAGCAAAAGGAATAAAATATTCTAGGAATATTTTATTGCATAGATTTTCCCAGGGAAAATAGCAATAACAGGCAGACTGTAAGGAATCAGCTTTCTTCCTTTGACATGTATGACAGCATATTGCCTTTCTCATGGCTCTAAATTCAGTAGCTTGAGTATTTCGTACAAGGTAAGAAGAAACTCAAAAAGTGGCAAGAATCTAGTTACAAGTCTTTTCAATCTCTTCTACACCCTCTTCTTCATTGAAAGGTCAAGTTCTTTTCAGGTATAGGTTTGTTGAATGTGTTTGTTGGTGATGACCCCAGATCTTGGCAGAGCCCAGATGTCTGGTTAGAAAAGAGGATCTTGAAGAGTACAGGAAATCATACTTCTCCAAGAAGAGTGGGAGGGAAGTACTTTCTTGCTACTCAAGAGTTTTAGAGGCTTTGTTTCATTGTTGCCTGGATCTTGAACTTAAGACTGTACTTCTACAGACGACATTGAGACCATTGGAACTCCAGCCTTTTTTCCCCCCATCTTAAGATTTTTTAATTTTATTTTTTTTAAAAAAGCTTCTTATAAATTTCTGGAGAAAACTTTGAAATTATAAAAGGAAAATATGGAAGAAAAAAAAACAATTTATAGACTTTTGATCACCTTTATATTTTAACAGTCTTCGTTTGTAGGTAGAAACATGTTTGTATATGTATGACTGTATCATTCTTGTATTGCTGCTCCCATTCTCTCTGAAAAGCTACTTCAAAAATTATATGTCTTTGCTGGTATTGCTATATCAAATTATTCATCGATTTTTGGAACTGTCTGTGCCGTGCATTTGTCGGGAGACCTCATACCTTTGGATTCCAACACAATTTTATAATACCTCTTTTCTTGCTTCCTCGTCTGAAGTCTAAAGGTTTAATTTCCCCTCTGCCTCCTTTGCTCACTCCCATGCTTGAGTGTTCTTCCACACAGATTTCTATTTCTGACACTGCTCAACGAGCTACACCAGTAATTTCTCCAGGAGTCATGTTTTGGGCTTGAAGTTTTTAAATGTACTATTCAAACAATTAGTAAAATAAGCCAAAAGACCTGTTTCTAGCCCTTTCTGACTGTAAGATCCCATTGAGGCAGCAGCCCTAGGCGTGTGTGTGTTACAGATTTGCTCTGGGAGCTACTGGATGTGGGCAGGCAGAGACAAGGAGCCCTGGGGATTGCCTTCTGCCAGGAGTCCGGCTCCTGCTGCACCGTGCTCCGGTCATTCTGGCTGGAAGCATCCGACCCTGATTTACTTGGATAACTCTGGTGTTAGGAATACCAGAAAAGCAAATTTGTATGTTTGCACTTCTTTATATTTAGCAAAGAGTGGAATTTGATGGAAAAGCGATCCATGCTATTTGAGGTGGTCGGAGAAACTGATTCTTTTGTACCCATATTTGAGCATTAGGGCATAAATAACAAACCAGTGAGGCTCAGGTCAACCATGATGTAACTGGTTAAGCACCTGGATTAATGCCATAAGAGCTGGGTTCAGTTCTCAGTTTTGTGCCATCTCTTTCTTTTAATGCTGATTTTCGTGGAGTGGATCCACCAAATGATGCCACTCTAACATCGAGTTTGCTTGCTTTTATTTTCTTTTTGAGAGAGAGAGATTTCAATAAAGATCCTTGCATACTGTTTTCAACTGGGGGAAAAGTAAACTTTGATTTTCTTATTTGTATTTAATAGGTCTGTATATGATGACCAACCAAATGCACATCAGAAGTTTATGGAAAAACTTGATGCCTGCATACGTAACCATGACAGGGAGATAGAAAAGATGTGCAATTTTCACCATCAGGGCTTTGTGGATGCTATTACAGAACTTCTTAAAGTTAGGGCTGATGCAGAAAAATTAAAGGTAAGGAACTAGTTTTTCACAGTTTCATTTGTCATTATCTTTGAATTTCAAAGAAGGAACTGGACTCTTCTACTGGAGAATAAATTAGTGATTATCACTTACACTCTGATGTTTGCAGCAATTTTTTAAAAGCGGATTGAATGGGATTTGTGATTCGAGCTGTGTTGCCTGATACAGTAATTTACATTTACAAAACTGAATACTTATTTAGATCTAATTCTGATTTTTTTAGTGTATGTTTTTACAAAATGCTACCAAAATTATTTTGCCATCTTTAAAGGCTTTTTCAGAAGGTAAAGAATAGTAAACAATAACTGCAGTATTTCTTAAATAGGTCTTTTTCTATTCGTGCATTTCTGTATCTGACCTCAGAAAAATTTAAAGTCTTTATTAGAAAAATAAAAATCCTGCAATTATGCATTAAAAAAAATGTTCTTTACTTTGTAATGAGCAAGAGAGTTGGTGATGTTGGTAGTTTTCATTAGATATGAGAACCAAGATTTACTCCCAGATCAGAATGCAGAATAGTGAATTATGTCCCTTTTAGCTCTCTTTACACTTTTGAGAGCAAAATATGCACACCAGACAGAATGAGCGTAGTTCATCAGAGGTTATGATTAGAAGAGCATTATATAAAGGATATTCAGATAACAAGAGACCAAATACAGCATCAATGAGGTCATTGAGCATCTTTGTTCAGAAATTAATGAGATTTTTAATAAACTAGAATGTGCTTCCTTATTATGATGACCTAATGAGTCACTTACTATGTGGGAAAATCTGAGGTTGAGCTTTGCCTGCACCTGCAGCATTAAAATGTTGCTGTGGTTTGGAGATTTCCACGTTTGATGTTAATCAACCACCCAGTGTTTGCATTCAGCAAAGTATGAATGTTTAATTACCATAAAATGCAATCACCATTTCTTACAGACAATGAATGGCCCATAGAGCTCATTGAGGTTATCAAAAAGGGACCAGTGGTCAATTGGGTCAATGATTTGAATTGTTTGACAGACCTACAGAAACAAGGAAAGTTCAAAAATCCCAAGTAAATTTGAGAAGTTTGCCACAGAATCTGTTAGAAAGAACTGTCATAAGTAATTGAAGTTAACAAAAGCCCTTTGCGATCAAAAGTTCAAGTTCAAGCTGTAGAGTTAATTTGAATTTGCATTTCTTTGTTCTAAGTTTCTCAGGAAGCATGATCTGATTACAAGGGTGAGCAGTCACATCAGGGCAATATATGCATATTTGTCTAACAAAGGTGAAATTATTTTTAAGGTCCAAGTTACTGATACCAACCGAAGGCTTCAGGATGCTGGGAAAGAGGTGAGAAAATGGTGCTCCCTATATGGCCATTATGAATATTTGTAGCGAAATAAATTTGTTTGCATAGTTTAAGTGTGATTTTCTTTCTATTTTAAAAAAAAATCCCTTTAAGGTGATATCCCAAACAGAGGAAATCATCCGATGTAGAGTTCAACAGCGGAATATTACAACAGTTGTGGAAAAACTACAGTTGTGTCTTCCAGGTGAGTGACCAATAGCTAAATATGATGGCAAATTAAATGAAGTCACCATAGCCAAATGGAAAAGAATTTAATTTTTTTAAGTTGTAGTCCTGTAACATCCAGTTTATTGAAAAAATTAATAGGTTCTTAAAAGATGTCTGTGTATAGGTTCTGTCTCTTACAATATTTGACATAGAGCAGTTATGATGCTGTGAGAAGACAGTGAGACAGATTTAAATACTGCAAACAATGTAGCCACATACAGTGTTAAATGAACTAATATTTTTAATATGATGAACAATGAATTTGTTGCTTAAGAGGGTGGCTTTTACTGTTTGAATACTGGGGAAAATACTAATGGTGCACCTTCAACATTGTGCTTTTAGTTCTGTGTCACTACAGAGTTTTTTTTAAATAAAAATAAGGGCTCTAAATGTTTCAGAAGGTGATATTGTGGGATTGCACACAGCTCTATAAAGGTTTTGTCCTGTTCGTGCTATTGGTGTAAAGCAGATTTGAGAATTTTCCTTTATAAAGTCTTGATGTTGACGTGTTATGAGTACAGTAGGTGGTACTGTTGCCTTTTTATGGAGACAGGTCACGGGCTGGTAATGCAGATAAGGTTATGGTATGTAGTAAGTGAATGACTATGCTTGATATATATAGTGTTGACTCTTTTGTTCAATCTTAATTCTTTTTACTTTAAAAACTGTTAATAGTTCAGGGTATTTTTCTTTGTTAGATGCATTCTAGCATATTTTTTGCTAGTTTTATCACATTTATGTTACAGTAGGAATTAAATAAGCTAAATTTAACATATTCTTTTCTATTTCTAATTTTGTCCTTTACAATATATGTTTTCCTCTTTTATTAAGTAAAGCCATGGTAAGATTCATAAGTTAATCTGCTTGTTTTTATGCAGTGCTGGAAATGTACAGCAAATTAAAAGAACAGATGAATGTAAAAAGGTGAGTGACCTTATTTCTATGAGAAAAAAAATATAGCATTTGTCAGTAAGCTGATAGAATAGCAAACACTAATGTAGACAAGTAAGTATTCCAAGTCCTGTAGCTTGATATGTGTAGTCTTCTTTTCATAATACCTTGTCTGTGTTTCAAGAATGTCACTGCAAGGGAACAAATACTATATTAAATATAAAGAACTTCTAGGACCTTAGTGATTACCATGAAAAGTAATGTTTACTTAAATAGGTATGACATGTAATGAAATTATGATTATAAAATGTGAAGTAAAATTTACTGGTTTTTATTACTCAAAGCAGTTTAAGAATCAAGAAAAGTAAGATCCTTTGGGACTAAAGAGCTTTCAGAGTACATTAATATCTGATTAATTTATCATGATATATTTAAGTAAACTCATAATCCAAGAAGAAGGGACATTTCACTCCATATACCTTTCTTTAGGCCTATCTGGTATCTCTGTGCTCATCTTTTGTGTAAATGGGACAATGAGAATGAAGTGAAGGAAGTGTGTTTTTGTTTGGAGTTTTTTCCTTCATGATGAATTGTTAAAAAAGATTAAAACCATAATTAAAAATTAAATTCTAGAATAATAGTTTGTAACTGGTATATGACCAGCTGTTCCTCCCTATTGTGTCTCCACTTTTCACCACTCACTGCTGCTGTAGCCCCAGTATCCCCCATTCTTTCTCCATGGCAGCTTGGCTGCCCCTGCCCCCTGCTTTAGCTGTCATCCAATCCCACTGGGGCTGCTGCACCTCACACACCCACCCCAGGAATACCACTGCTGCTGTTTTCTTCTTCATGATTTCTCTGGCATTGTTGTCTGATTCTATACCATCCCTGCCTGCTCTTCATCGTGCCTCAGTCGCACTGATTGCTCTGTGCCTTCCCTTTCTGCGTTCAGGATTGTTGTCAGTGTCTCTGTACTTGGCACCACTGCAGTGAGCTCCTGCTAACAAGTCTGTCTGGACCAGTCTGTTTCCACTTGGAACTAGCTATGCATAGTCAGTTGTCTGCAGGGCTGCTTTGTAATCTAGATTTGCTTTTGAACTGTTTGTCTGGATTTCTGTTTCTGAGTAGCCTATACCTCCTGCAAATCAGCTCTAAAGCCTGTGTGCAGACATGTCCTAAATGCTTCAGATCAACTGTACACATCAGATCAATCAACATTGCAGCAAATCTGATGCATCTTTGACAGTGATATATGTGCTGCATGATACCTGTGCATGTTTGCTGTCTGGGAGGTCTTCTGTAGAAATACAAGAGGTTTAAGAACAACCTAATAGCTATGGCACTATGCTGTCTCTTAAAACAATTAAAACTTGTTGTATGTGAAGCAGTGTGGTATGTCTCATCAGCTTGACTACCATACACTGTTTCCTCTGAACAGGACACTGGTTTGGCATCTGCTTGGAGTAGCTGGCAGCATGTTGTTGCAGTGTTCTTGGAGCAGCTCAGCAGAAAGACATGAACAGTCCAGTGCCCTTGCTACTCCAGTCAGAGAACAAATTGAACAGTGTCTGAATTGCACTGCTTCCCTTTGCAAGGTCTTCTGTGGAGTGTGCTACATTTAGTGTGCTGAAAATAATGGAAGCACTGGGATCAAGGCCTGCATTCTGCCCTTCCTGTGCTCTGTCAGGCAAGGCAAACAGCATCCTGGTTTTAGAATTCCAAGGGAAGTAATAGTTCCTAATGTCATCATGTAAAGGTCACTTAGGCGAGATAAAATTGCAGATGACTTTTTTGGCATTTTGACTTCATAGTTGCTAGTGGTTTTGTAGAGTCCACTGATGGTTGATGTGCTTCCTGAGAAACCATCGGTACTTTTTAAGTCTAGAACTAAATTTCTATTTTTCAAAATACTCAGATCTGATAATTTTCCTGTGGAAGGAGTCACCAGACAGGAAGTCTTAAAAGTCAAAGGACTCGAATTGAGGGGTTTGGACATGTCATTGTCATACCATAAAAAGATCTAAGGGAGAGGGGAGATTCCATAGCTTTGATGTACCATACCTTGAAATCACATGGAGTGCAGAAGGCTTAGACTCTGCTGCAGGCTACTGCTCTGACTCAGATAACTCTTTCATTAGCTGTGCTACACTTACTACTTTGCCTGTGACTTACAATTCCCTATAATACAGCCTACAGGTGGCTATCCCATGGAGCTTGCAGGTAATTCAAATGGTAATTTCTTTGTGGCTCAGCAGGCAACAAATCTGAAGTGTGCGTGTATCCTGGCCTTTATCACTACTAAGAGATTGAGCAATAGCAAGGACATTCATACTGTCAGTGCAAAGACCTGTTAGCCAATGTGTGTACATACAAGGAATTTCAAAACTGAGCTTCCTAAGTTTTGCTGTGAAGCTTTCCTAGAAGAGTCAGAGAGAGGAGCATTCACAATCCCTGTCATAACAAAGCAACGAGGAATGTTTGTTTTAGGGAAAGATAATTTTTGTTATAAACCTTCACTGAGGTTTGTTAATGCAGCAAAGGTTTTGTTGGTCTTTTTTATAAAAAGACATCTTGACTTCCTCTGCTTGCAGCCTTTTAGAGTATGTTTTCATTATTCCATTGTCTTACAGTCTTACGCCATGAATAAAACTCACAATTCTAATGTTTAAAGTAAGAGAAGGCAAAAGTATGGGTATTAGATATGTTTGGGGAATAGTTGTTATAGGATAAAGATTAGAATTTCATCTCCTTTTCTCCATGGCAGACCTCTTTTAAGACAATGTAGGATTTTGGGTCTGGAATACATACTGGTTTGTGCAGAAGGAATGGAGGTTTACAGAGGAGTCCAAAAAGCCATCTATTGGTAGCAACTTTTGGTCCTTACCAACATGGATTATGTTTGAACTGATGACCTAGAGGTGAAAGGCTCTGTATCCTATTTATCTGTCTCCTGAGCCATGGATAACACAAGTTGACAAGAACTGTAGTTGTGAGAGGAAGTGACTGCAGAATCTGCTCTAAACAGACACAGTTGACTGGAAAGAGTCATGGAGGGTTTAAAGTCTTAACTGAGGAAGCACAAAGGAGAGGTGTGGTTTCTTCACTGCTCTCCAAACCGCCTAGTGGGGGCTATGCACTGAGACTGAACTACCTTGGTCTTTAATTTTAAGTCACAGGTAAGATCATTCCACGTTTCATACAACTCTGTTACCATGGCCTTAGCGTTTGGATTTTGGTATGTATCTTGGGAGAAAGTTCCCAGCTGTTCCAAGTGATTGTGGTCGAAGTGTGGGAATTGTTAGAACTGGTGTTTTTGCAAGTCTTTTTCCACAGTATTACAAAAAACCCAAACCCATCATGCAACAAAAATAATTAAATAAGTCATTCTGCTAAGGTAGTTGCTTAATCTTCTCAAATCTACTGTGAGATGGACTAAGGAATGAGTATAGTTTTCTGAGTGAGCTCTTTGCCCTGAAAGACTTGGATTTGTTTTTTTGACCTTACTGTAAGCTTTCTTCCAAACTGTGGGAAAGACAAAGTTGATTAGTTATTTAGGTTACTGAATCTCACTGAGACAGTTATGCAGCCTTTCTCTGTAAACCCTCCAAGTGTCCAAATAAACCTTAAGACATAAAGGATGCAAATATGAGAAGTTAATATTTCATATGATTTGGTTCTACTCACGTGTGTATGGAAAGATATCAGAACAGATAAAACCATGGTAATTTGTTTGGTTTTTTTTCTGCATTGTGTTGGAACCGTGTCAAAATGAAGCTGGCTTTTACCAGCTGCAAATCAATACTTCCCAGAGGTACCATGGATCTGGCAAAAAACCTCATCAAAATATATATTTGCTACTGAACTGTCAGCTAATATTGATCCTTGGGGGATGGTGTTTGTTTGTTGTGGGTATTTGATTTATTTTTGTATGTTTGTTTTGACTTTCCAGACCTCCTTCTTGCTAGTTTTAGAAGGCTCCATTTTTATAGTTTGGAGATATTAGTAAAGTCCATCCTACAGTTTTCTGTTTCTGATGATGAGATGGATAAGTTCTGCACAGTCTTATCATATTACTTCTATTGGTGTTTCAAACTTGTGTCTTCAGTTTCAAAGCTTACGTTATGTATTTTGCATTGGGGAGCATATTCTTACAAGATTAGCTCAAAAGAATAGATGGAAGAATACCCTATTTATATGAAAAAAATAACTTTGAAGATACTTTGACTCATTTGTAGTCAAATGGTCAATCTTCACCTTATATGATTGATTATATGGGGTAGGAAATAATAATATTGTTGCAAAATCTTCAGTATTTAATTAAATCTGTGGAATGTTTTCAAATCAAAATATCCAAATACCTAATTCTGTGAAATGATATGCAAAACTTTTTAATTTAAAACCTGACCTGCAGATGACCTTCAAATTAATAAGACTTCGGTGCTTTATCAGAACAGATGTTAAAAGAGCAAGGTCCTGAGCTCCATATATGTATAATTAGTAAGGGACTCTAGAATGGATTTAAAATGGATTATGTTAATTCTGATCTTAGAGACAGCAGTCAAAAACCTTCCAGATGAACTAACAGTGTTCTGATAAGCTGATCTGTATAATTTAAATAAAAACCTTTTATACGATTTTGACGCTATTATGGTTTTATTCCCCAGAAGTCTCACCATGTGGCACACTCGGTCATTTGCTATTTAAAACAAAACAAAAACCACACACGTAAACCCCCCAGACCTTTTCTTATGTGCAACATTCCCGTCACCTTATGTATATTTTATATAAACCAAGTATATAATAAACTAAAGCTCCTAATTTACACTTGAAATCTCTTTATTTGCAGTCTTCTGAAAGCTGTTCTGTTCTGGAATAAAAGAAAGATTTTTCCCATCCTCCAGCTATGCTGAGTCATTAGCTTAGAAGTGTCTTGATTGAGAAAATTCAAAACATTGTGTTAATTTCAGAATTGAACAAGAAGTCGTGACTCTAGTATTAGTAATTTGTTATTGCTTGTCTACTGAAGGAAGCCAGAAGCTTGAATTGTATTTCAGTTTGCAGCTGTTTACTCATGTATACATGTGTTTTCTGACTAAGGATGGTGGAAAGAGGGTGGGTGTAGGTGTGTATGTGTTCACATATGCCTAAAGATGGCAGATACATACAGGCATGCTTTTTCAAGATTTTTCTCATTGTTTGGTGCACATGCTGCAATGTTGGGTGATTGGCAATTTGTGTTTCAGAAAAAAAATCAAATTAATAAAAAACCCTAACCATTCAATCTAGAAGAGTAGATAAAGGTTGTGACTTTAGTGTCTCCATTCTGCAGGATGCTCCATGTGGTGTTGAGACTCTGTTGATCAGAACAGCTAATACCAGAGGAGCCTACTTAAATTTTTTACTTGACTGAGTCACTCTGGCAGTTCACTGTCTTTTTCCAAACTAAAGCATTATATAGATGGTGTTTTGATTCTTACTTTTTCTAATAACAGAGTAATTTCATTAGATGCACATTGATTTCATGTGTGATATTGATATCCTATATTTGATAAATTATTTTATGAAGTTTTTATAAGCTACATAATTTTATTTTAATTTCTTTATAGATACTATTCTGCTTTAAAAACAATGGAACAGCTTGAAAATCTATATCTTCCTAGAGTTAGCCAATATCGGTTTTGCCAGATAATGATAGAAAATCTTCCAAAACTGCGTGAAGAAATAAAAGAAATATCCATGTCAGATCTAAAAGATTTCTTAGAAAGTATTCGAAAGCATTCTGACAGAATTGGGGAGACTGCCATGAAGCAGGTAAGCCGACATAACAGGATGATTTCAGTCCTGTTTAGTGAAAATTTCAGTGTTGAATTATCCCAAAAGATTTGCCCAAGGGTTATAGTTATCACATAGACCTCTAAGTAAAGATGGAGAGCTTGCTAACATCTTGTGTAGGTTCTGTCTGTGTCCTAGACAAGAAGTAGTTTCCTCCCTGGGAAAGGAAGGAGAAATGCTGTATATCTCAAGTTTCAAAAAGTTGTGAGATACTTTGAGTAGTCAACTCCTGGACAATCTGTAGCTCAGCAGCTACTGCACCAAAACAAAGAGCAGCCTATCTGACCAGATGGCAAGGATGAATTAGACTAAAAGAAGTGCTGAGATACTACCTAGTTCTCTCTAAAATACTACTAATACAGAAGACTGAAGTAAAGCCAGGGGGAGACTGAGACAGCTGGAGGCCTTGCATATTCCATCACAAAATAATCTACCTCTTTAAAACACTGGTACTGGGCAAGCTTTAAATCAGTTAATACTTCTAAAATTATTCAGAGCAAATAAAGTTTTCATTTCGCTTCTTGTTGGAGATAATTCAGGTTGGGCTGCCATTTTGTCATCTAGGGTTCTTGTAGAATGCTGCATTGATTATTATAAATGAAACTTAACTGCAAGATTGTGCCGTGTTACTTCGTTGCATTTCTTTTAATAGCGAGGACAATATAGAGCCTTTGTCTTCTGCATCCGACTGCTCACTTAGACTTAACTGAAGACAGAAAACAAATAGTTGGAAACTCTGCGATAACTGTCCTTCATTTAAATGTTGTTTCTCTGTTTGCAATTTATGATCAGGAAAATTACAGATTGCTTATTTTATTTTTCTACCTTTAAAATTATATTCTGGAGGTTAAGGAAAAGCTGCAGAATTCACTATTGAACTCGTTTATCATCCCAGATTGATTAAAGGCAAAATCATTGGTGTAGGCTGAGGGCATTCATCTTGCAGTTATACTGGTGTGTATTCAATGGCACCACCTGTTTTTCGTGTCCTAGCGTATGCTCATCAATGGTGAAATTTGAATTATATCCCTCCTTATTGATTCTACTCTTAAAACAGGCACAGCAACAGAAGACCTTTAGTACCACTCTTCAGAAGCAGAATAATGTAAACTATGGTCGGAATATGCATTTAGGTAGAAGCAGAATTTCAGAATCCAAGAATGAAATGACATTGAAGCGAACATTTGAAGATGATGATGAACATGAAGAAGAGGTAACTTTGTTCTAAATGAGTACATCTTGTTTAAAGTGAATTTTTTAGGTTTATTTAACAAAACTTGCAGTACCCTGTATGTACATGGTAATTGTTAGTTATGCAGAATCGCAGAACACCTTCAAGGGACACCAGTCCAGAGCAGATTTTAGGGTGAAAAAATAGGGCCAAAATATTATTCGTATTAATGCTAGCTTTAGCATCATGTTTGAGGACATTCAGATTGACAGAGCTTGCAATTATTCTGGAATTCAGTTGCAATTGATATTATGCATTACCTACCCACTGTAAATGGTATGTGGCCCACTGGAATATTCTGCTATTGCTAAAACCAACCTTTTGGTGTTGAGGACGTGAGCTTCAGTTAGAACTTTTTCATCTGTCAAATACTTGCTATTCCTAAACTGAATGAAACAGTGAGTATTTAGACCTTTAAATCTGATGCTTTGAAACAGAGAAAGGAGTCTGGTGGTGTGACATAAATAAAATATAGTACTTGTAGTACAAGGGGAAGAGAGATTCAAGCAATTGATTTATTGTTTTGTGATAGAAACCATCCATTTCTGAGTCCTTCTTACATAGGCAAGTTCTGTTGGCAATATATCACATTTTGCAAATTATATGTTTTTTATGTTTTATATACTCCTCTTTTTCCTTTCCTTCTTCAGGTTTTGACAGCCCAAGATCTTGTAGACTTTTCTCCAGTCTATAGGTGTTTGCACATCTACTCAGTTTTGGTATGTATTAAGGTCACCTCAAAAGGATATTTAAATTTTTGTAGTTGAATATTCATTTTCACATTTTTCACACTCTTAATAGTTCCCAAACATGCAAGCATATTGCTTCTAGGATTAGTACTCCTGGACGAACCAGCTGAGATGGGTAGAGTAGGGATACACAGGCATGACTCCATGTTTTATATGCATAATAAAGGACACAGTAAGATGTTGATTACCTAAGTGTTTTTAAGTATATATGTAAAATATGCATGTTTACCTCAATACTGGTATTGGCACTTCTGCAGTTCCTGCAAGTGTTCCATGTTACCCAAATGTTTGGATCAATATTACAAAACATAGCAATATTCATTCTTAATCTTGTGGAAATCAGAACAGTAGAGAAAAATAGGAAACAAAATCTGGGGATTCTGACAGTGTGTTCAGGCAGATTAAGTAGGATTTGATGACAGAGACACAATAGCCTATTTTAATTTCTGTAAAAGAGATTCGGTTCACAAACTGACAAGGATGAGAACTTTTTTGGGGAAACATGCTACCAAATTATTTGTTATTTTCTCATCTTTCCTATGTCTCAATTACTTTCTTGAATAACCCAGAGAAATATTTTAGGAGACCATGAGTTTCAGTTATAGAGTAATAGCTAATATACCTTATCTATAAATATTAGTATACTCTGAAAGCTGTAGTTGAAAAACAGACATACTGTTTAAAATTCATATTGCTTGACAAAATGTAGGCATGAGCAAAATTTCTACTTACAGTACAGGGTGTTGACTACTTTATAGGAAAAGGTAATTTCTGCATATTTCATTCATGCAAAACTTTGCTGCTGACAGCTAGAGGTTTATATATGGAATAAATGCAAAATATGTGCTGAGTTTAAGAGAATTCTACCCTGAAATTAAAAAGTGCCTTTTTCATACTGAAACAATGTTCTTGTTTTAACTACTTTTTATTCTTTTTTTTAGGGTGATGGAGAAATATTTGAAAATTACTACAGAAAACAAAGAAGGAAACAAGCACGATTAGTTCTGCAGCCACAGTCAAGCATGGTAATCAATTTTTTTTTTTTTTGCATTGACTTAAGTTGTAGCTAATGCTTAGTGGTATTTTTATTTCTAAACTTGTTTCCTTTTTCACTGAAAGCATGAAACAGTAGAAGGCTATAGAAGATACTTCAGCCAAATTGTAGGGTAAGTTTTATAAATAAAAATTTATTTCAGTTTTAATCTGTTGATGCTTTATTCACTCTGTGTTCTCTCATTGTCTGAAGACTTCCTTCTGCAAGATTCAGTTACTGCACAAATCATGTGGGTGATTGTTGCTGAATCTGAGTAGAGAAGAGCATCCATATCCTACCAGCCCTGTGCCCTACAAGGACACTTCAGAATCCTGGATTCCAGATGGCATGAAAAAACTGTTTCACGTTTTGACTTCATTCTGGGCAAAATTGAACACCAAACCTACCCATGTGTCACTGCTCCAGTGGGGAAGGGTTTGACTATGCTTGTGTGTGAAGAGTAGAATTTGCTCTAATATTAGAAAACAACTGAATAATATAAGCATTGTTTTGTTTTAGTTTCTTTGTAGTAGAAGACCACATTTTACATGTAACCCAAGGATTGGTAACTAGAACATATACTGATGAACTCTGGAACATGGCCCTTTCCAAGATCGTTGCTGTTCTTAGAACACATTCAGTAAGTGAGAAGTCTTATCAGTATTGCAGTTTAAATCCTCTTACTTCAGAGCTCTGTGTATTTAAGGCTGGGATAGCAACAAAGTGAAAAATTACACCTATCTCATGTTTTATTTTTCTTGTGATTAAAAATTGCTCAGATTTGGGAGGGAGCCTGCCAAGCTTTTGTTTTTCCCCACAGTATCAGGCTGTGATCCGCAGCCATGGGCTATTTGCATAATCCTCCACTGATTTACAACTCACTGGGTCTTCCAAACCTTCTCTTAGTCCAGCAGTTTAGAATATGCAGAGTTAATCTGCTGTTATTATTGCAATCCTTCCTCATTAGTCTCAACTGACCTCTTCATTAGATCAGATTGAATAGTTCAGCACTGAAAGCACCACCAGGAAATAGTTCCTAATTATCATTCCAAATGCAATGTTTCCAAAATAAACTCCACCAACAAACCCCTTGGAGCTCTCTCTTCAATGCTATAGTAGTGTTATGTTTATGTTGAAGAAAAGATATTAGAAAAATTCTATGTTAGCTCAGTATTTCAGTACTTTCGAAGTGCATCTCCTAAAGTTTTATTTCTACCTTAGCTGCAGTGATACTGCAAGCTATTTCTTACTCCTCTGTGAAAAAACACTGGAAAACACATTGTTCACTCAGACTGACAGATAGGAAATTGCTTCAAAGTTTACTATTGGTATAACTTTTACTATCAGAAAGAAGAAAAGAATTTTATCTTTCCCTTTTTAATGTTAGCTCCTTTATGCAATGTTATTTTTATTTTTATTGCAATTCATCTTTAACTCAAGGAATATTTGATATTTCAATTATACTGAGGAAAAATGGGGAAAAAGTTCAGGTTGCAACTATAGTTATTATAGGACCTTTACTGATCAGTGGTACATGAGATGTTCTCATATTTTTAAATTCTTTTAAGTGGATTGCAATAAATTGAGATATATTTATCCAGCATTTTTTAAAGATGAATACTTTGCTAGTTCGTTGTCTGTGTGTGGATTTATATGTATGATAATTTAAGGGTTAAAAGTAATGTCATCTCTAAAGAACTCTTCAAAGTCTTGTCATGTACTTCATCACTATTTCTTCTCAAAATGCATGACTCCCATCAAACCCAATTCTATCAAAATCTAACATTGTCCTACTGTAGACTAATATTTAGATAAATAAACCAAACCCTTACTTTAGGAAAGTGTGCTAGGAGCAAAATTTCAAGAAAGGTGAAACAGGTGTATGTAATCTTTAACCAAAACTATATGCTCATGCTGCTTCAAATTATTTTAATGGGAATATTTTTTTACTTTGTCTAGTACTGCAAATAGTGAAGCTGAGGTGAAAGCCTTAGTTGTGTGACTCTGCACCTCTGAAAATCAGATTACTGTTATTTAGTAAATAACTTACGTCTTGACCTTTTTACCATCAAATTTAACTTTGACCTTGTTCAGGAAGTATTTTGTAGAGTGTTACCCATACCGCTGGGAAACTGAGGTGACACAGTTAGCATTAGGTAGACCTGGGCTTGGTGGTCAAAAGAGTGTCCTATGGAACCTCTCTGATACTGATTTAGCAAAGTGTGCTTATGTTCCACTGAAATAAATGTAACTTGCTGATTTTCAGTCTCAGTACACCATACTGATATTGAATCTCATAATTTAGTTTACTTTTTCTGAACTTTTATACTATTGATAACTCATATGAAAATTGAACAAATACTTTTATGTAGCTGGACTAAGTAAGGACAAGTGAGTCTAGTTTTTTTACTAAGGCTGGAGAGTTTAACCTGTACTACTGTTCTTTGAAAATATATATCTCATATTTGAAATCCTTTTAACAAAACCCGAATTTCTCGCTTTCAGTCATATTGCACTGATCCTGATCTTGTTCTGGAATTGAAGAATCTCATTGTAGTATTTGCTGATACTTTGCAGGTATGTACTGTATTACTATTTTAACTGAAATTCCTGTTGTCAAATTTTAACTTTATGTAAGCACAATGTTTGTGTTTTCATGAATCATATATCTAAATCAAACCCAAAATTACACAGTAGTGTTTAAAAATGTATGTATTTCTTGCCTTAGTTCCTCCTTTTCAGTATTATAAACTGAATGTATGCATTCTGGGCTATCCAGCTAGCATCAGTTATTCATATCTGTGGAAAATTAGTGTTTTGTAATTTTGTGTACATTTTTGTCTTTGACAAATACTTTACGTCTCATCTTAAACAAGAATAGCATTCCAGTTATCGTTAATTCTTTAGATGAGAGACCAGGTGAACATCATTGGCAAGTATTCTTGCGATGTTTAACAAAGAGAAATGGGGCAAATTTCCAAATGCATAGGGTAAATTATTTGGTAAAAATTTAATATATAAACTTACAGTGGTGTGCTTGAAGTACTACAATTTATTTTATAGAAGTGACAAGATTGAATAATAAGTCCCATCTCAGAGTCCTGAAGTGCTATGATAGGAGTTGAATGTATTAGTTCTTGAACTATCCCCCCTTAATTTTTATACTTTAGGGCTATGGTTTTCCTGTGAACCGACTATTTGATCTTTTATTCGAGATAAGAGACCAGTACAATGAAACGCTTCTTAAAAAGTGGTCTGGATTGTTCAGGTTAGTATATCAAAATAATTGTGTCTTTTGTATTGCATCTATTGTTTTTGTCTAGCTTCAAGTTTTTATGATATAGTTATAATTCTGGAAGAATTTATTAACTCAAGTGTTGTGTATGAATTTCAGTTTGGATATATTCATCACATGTGACTAATGTTTAGGGAAAGAGACATCAAATACTGCTTCTGTAGTTAATGGAGAGAAGGAAGGTCTCCAAAGGGACATTACTGGAGAAACATGCAGGAGAGAGGCATCTGTTTCTCTTCATTAGGAACCTAATAGTTCTAATCTATTGCAATAGGGCTTTAGGTTCCTAATTTATCTAGTCTTAATGTTTACAGTTAGCTGATATGCATATCTCCCTGACAAACTACTGATATTGCCAGTATGTCTTCATGTTTTTTTAATGCACATTAATTTCCACCTATTCCTTGGAATCCTTTGATTGAGTAAATTTTAAACCCAGGAATACATTGGCCTGAGACTGTACTCCAAAGCGTATTTGTAGATAGGGCGTGATGTCTAAATGTGCACAAATTGTTTACCATAAAGTATGTTACATTGTATTACAGAAAACCTTAACGTTAAATTGACCACTTAAGGTTCTTGAGCTCCCCACTCTTCTGATATAGTCATTTGACTAGTAGGGAGGTCCAGAGGGTACTCAAAGTGTGCTGTGCCATAGGCCTGGTTGAGGTCTGAATCATCTCTGCTGGCTGAATGTAGCTCTGGTGCCCAGGTGAGACACTCGGAATATCGGCTTTAGTGTAGGAAGCTGTGGGTTACCATGATTAATAACTATGTTATGGTTTACTCTGGAGTAGACTAGTTGATCTAAGGTTCCTTTGATGTATTATGCACATATTAAAACACTTCTGGGTATTTTTTTCTCTGTGATTAGACACATGATAAAGAGTTAGCATGTGTGAGGTACTTTCAAAGTAATATTTGGGATGTGCTAAATTCTTAAAACTTCTTGAAGATGCACGCATAAGTGTGGTAGTAAAATTTATATTCATTTACGTGTTTTAACATCAGAAAATACTTTAAGTTACATGTCCAATTTTTTTTTCACTTTGCTAATTCATCAGGGATATTTTTGAAGCAGACAACTACAGCCCTATTCCTGTAGCAAATGAAGAGGAATACAAAATAGTCATAAGCAAATTTCCTTTTCAAGATCCAGAACTTGATAAGGTAAGGAAAAGTTTTATGTTATTCAAGTTTGTGGAAATCCAATTAAGGACACTTGGGACAGTAATGATTTTTATAATTAAAAAGCAATTAAACTTTGAAAAGCTAGGTAGATTAAGAGACTAAATCACCTTCTTTGTGCATAATTATCTAGTCATAAATAAATATGAAAATGAAAGCTTTAGTCATTTGCTCTGATGTTTGAGTGAATAATGAAACCCATTGTTTTGTAAACAAATTAATAATATGGTTTAATTGATAAAGTCTTTATGTAATGATAATACAATCCGTCTTTGCAACTCATTGGGTTTAGTAACTCAGTATGTGCTGTAGTGTTACAAAAATACATTTAGAACAGGGATCAGAGACAGCGACTTTTGTATTTCACTTTTAAGTTTAATTATTTTTTGTGGGGGGGCAAAATAAATGTGAAGAGACTGTAAATAATTCTGCTGTAGTAGCATTCCAGTAGGATGTCCTTTTGTAGCCTCAGCCATTCTTTCACTACAAACTCTTTTCACAGAAAGGTGATTAATATGTTTTGCTATTCAAGTATGGTTTTGGTAATACCAATAAAGAACTAAGAGGCTCATGATGGAGTCTGTAGAGAAGAACTAAATCTAAGAACAACCCGATGGTGGGAGTAACTGTTGTAGGGGAAAGCTGTTTTGTACACAATCCATTGCTACAGATACCTGCTAAAGTAAAAAGCTATTCTGAGTTTGTGGTTCAGCAGGGATTTGCCAGGCAAATGTAACAGCTGCCTGTCATTAATACAGTGTCATTAATACAGCTGCCTGTCATTAATACAGTGAAGATGAAAAACTAAAGTAGGTTTTTATGCTGATTTTTGAATGAGACTCCAGAGGGCTTCCTGGATGCTTTCCTCCATCAAATTCATTTACTTAGCCATTATAATACTCAAATAAAATAAACAGAATAACATATTTTGCTAATAATTGAGGAAATTTTTAATTTGTACTAAATAATTTTATCTTCTAGTTACATATATGTATGATTAATACAAAGCTTTGGCTTTTTTTTTTTTTTTTTTTACCAAAAGGGAAATGTATTCTCTGTACTCAACAATTTTCAGTCTGGTTCATGATACAGAGAGTTGTTTCTATTTCATTGTGAGCAGCACTTATGGAGATATTTTACAGGCAGAATCTCACTGATTCTTAGTTTTTGGGCTGATGAGCTTGAGAGTAAAACTGGGAATCAGGTTGGATTCTGTTCTCAACTCTATCATTAACCAGCTGCCTGGTGCTAGTAGTCACTTCACATCTCTCTGTCACTGTTAATTCATCTTTAAAGGAGGGAAAACTTTTTTTAATATATCTCTGAAAAGAGCTTTGAAACCTGTATGTAATTAGAAATAAGACTGGTGGGGTTTTTTGTGTGTCCTAGCAATTTTTGAATCAATTTAGTTTACTTCAATCACATGTAGTGAAGGGGCAGAAGTCTCTGTGATAATTTGAGTTGGTAACCAAGTTTTGTTGACTAGACAGAAGAAGAGAGGAGAAAGATTCGTTAAGTATCCTTGTTGAAAGACTACAGTGTTACCTTGTGTGTTATTAGGTAGCAGGGGATCCACATGGAGGGGAAACTTCATAAATGCTCCAACATCACTTCTCTTGATTACTGTTTATAATTGCATCCACTTGATACCTCTCTGTCCTTACTTCAGACTGTAAGACACTGGGAGATCCTGTTGTGAGGGTTAATTTAATCTACATTTTGATGTTGAAAATAATAAAGTAAAGATGTATAAGTTCAGGCTAGTCACTGAAGGAGCCTATGTAGTTGATAGAAATAGACACCCCAGAGGGCTAAGTCCACTTGATGCATCTCTGGTGCCTTTTACAGATTAAAGGAAATTTCACCTTTGAAAATGTCTGTTTCTCTCAATTTATTATAAAAAGAGACAAACGTGAGCTTGTGTCTCATTTTTAACTGTAGGTTAGGATGAAGCATCCTCACATTTTACAGGTAAGTTTATAAGAGGTGCTTACAGCACATTAGGCAGAATTATGACCACAATCTGTTAGATATTTAACATAGCATAAATAGATAGTATAGACATTTAACATTTATTTAACATAAATCCAATCTGACTGAACAAAATAGTCTTGTCTGTACTCTACTGTTTAGATCGATTATGGCAAACTATCATGGTTTGATTATATAATTTAATTTTATTCCTTGTTCTGTATTCAGAAGTGAATCAATTGGTTGTAGCTCTGTTGGGTTTTTTCCCTTGCTTCCTGCTATAATGATCAAATAGAAAGTGGTGTGTCCTCCTGTATTGGCCAGATACTGTAGAGGATAAAGAACTGCAAATCTTTGAATATAGGAAGATGGAAACTCAAGTCCTGCTGACAGAATATTGTGATGAGCTGAAATAGTTGTATGTAGTAGCATTTGTTTTATTTGTAAAAATTAATTTCTTAAATCAGATAAACACATATTTGAAGTAAATTTTATTGTTAAAAAAATGTTTGCTATTGTTATTTGTTGGTGCAAAAGCCTGGCTTACATCACATATTTGTCAGACTGCCTAATCTTAGATAAGAGTATGGTTAGGAGAATGTCAGGGTAATCTGTTTTACCTTGTTTTTTTAATAAAGAAGTTGAGCTGTTGTTGATTGATGCTTTTTTTTAAGAGAAATTGAATTCTTCAGGGATGATACCAGTTGATTATTTTTCTCATGCACTAGTCAGAGTGAGTAAATAGAGTAAACAGAAAAGTAAATTTTTTTGCAGATTTCAAAAATTCTGTATTCAATGCAGAATTACCTATTTGGTATGTGTAGATTTAATTAAATATGTTTATTTTTGTTCTCCCAAATACAATATCAGCTTTAAAATTGAAGTAAGAAGCATGATTTTATTATTACAGAATATGGTATTTCCTGCATGTTAATCCAGATTCCTGAAAATAATTCAAACTGCTTTGGTTTTGTGAACCATCAAAAAAAAAATGTCTAAGCATTCCCAAGATACTTGGAAAATCTTGGAAGTATTGAACTTCTCAAACTTGTTTTTGCACTGCTTTATTTCGAAGAGGAATGTTTTCATTTTTGAACCTCTTATCCCATTGACTTCTATCTTGTTCATTCAGATTAAAAAGTTTAAGACCTATTTTTTAATGTATTTCTGTAAATTGCTTTCTACAGGGGAATCTTAAATTAAATAGTCTCCAAACTTCATTATAATTTAAAGAAGTGATAAAGTTCTATTTTGCTTATAAGCCATTCAAACAGATCTAGAAGTTAGCTCAATGCATACCAGTGTTTCTATTTGATGAAAACCACAAAATGTTAAGGTGGATTAAGATGTTGATAGTGTTAAGTGGCTTTCTAATTGTTGGGTTTGGTACCAAGCTCTCTTGCAATCAGTTTCAGGTGTAAGATAGTGTGATCTTTTATTTTCACAGCAGTCCTTTCCAAAGAAGCTTCCAATGTCTCAATCAGTGCCTCAGATTTATATGCAGGTCAAGGAATTTATTTACGCAAGCCTTAAGTTTTCGGAGTCACTTCACCGCAGGTGAGCTGGAAGTATCAGGAATGTGACTGTAAGGTAACCTGTAACTTTCAGGTGACCCAAACATATATACTAGAATGAAAATACATGTTCTTGTGTACTTGCTTCCTGTGCTTGTTTCATAATTTGCATATATAATTGTTTGTATTTTTCTATGATTCCCAATGGTATAGTTTATATTTCATGTATATATATGCCTTACAATATGTGTATGGGTGAAAGTAGCTGGGTATGGTAAGCAGTCTAAAGGACTGCTGGGGTTTTTTAAACAGTATTGACTGGTTTGAATAATCTAGGGAATTTATTTATTTAACATAGCATGTAAAGATTGAAAAGTATACTTTGATACTGACCATTTCAGAAACAATTGTTTAGTGTCCCTGATTACTTACGAGTCTTTCCCTTCTCAGTGATTTGAGTTTCCTTAGCAATGATTTTTCCTGAAACAAAATGTGGTGTTTGCATCTCTTTCCCTCTTCTATCCCACCTTTTTCTGACCCATTTCCTTTCCTCTTCTGGCTTTCAAAAGCTTAGTTTTAATTACATAAAATAGAATTAATAGATCTGAAATCTGGAAGGTATTCGTGGCCGTCACCCACTTCTGCACTGTTAAAGATGTAAATTACTCCCTTTCACACATTCTTAATTGATACTGTTTATAATTTACACGTACTAATGAGCACATGTTGACCTCCTTAGTAACTCATTAAAACCCACAAATTACTCTTTACGAACTGCTGTGTCAATAAACATGTCCAAAATCTAAAAATAACAGATTTTGCTTCAGTGTTGAAATTCAGTTAATGGATATTTGGTAAGTAAAAGAGGTGTTCTGTCTGTTAGATCACAGAAGACTTGGAGCAACCAGAATTTAAATGCACATAGGGAATTCTTAACATGAAAAGGTCCCTTTGCAGGGAAAAAATTAAAATTATTAAGTATTGCTGTCAAAATATTGCCATGCACAGCATAGTTATAAAAATAAACCTTTTTTTTTCAGCTCAACAGAAATAGATGATATGCTCAGAAAATCTACAAATTTGCTGCTTACAAGAACCCTAAGTAGTTGTTTACAGAATCTAATTAAAAAACCTCATATAGGTTTAACAGAGGTAAGTTTTAAAACACATATTCTAAGACTCTTACCATTTACAAAATCAAATGACAATGAATGATACAAAAAGGATTTTTACAAGAATTTTTTGTCTCTTGTAGCTTGTTCAAATCATCATAAACACAACACACTTGGAACAAGCCTGTAAATACCTTGAGGATTTTATATCTAACATTACAAATATTTCACAGCTGACTGTTCACACTGCAAGACTTTATGGACTTTCTACGTTTAAGGTATAGTAGATGGCATCCATTATATGACTGGATCTGAAAAGTTATATCAAAATCACTATAAATGAAGCATTTTAAAACGAAAGGGTGTGAGGGCAAAGTGTGCCTTCTCATTTTTGTCTTAAAATAATTCTGAACTCTTAAGCATTCAGTTCTAACACTGAACAGATAAACACTGTTTTTATGTTATTGGTATGACCTGGAATATGTCAGTATGTGAGAAACCTCAGTACTGTCTTTCAAATGAATTTTTTATTAAGTTATGAAATTAAAATCTAAGCTTAACTTCACAAGAAGCTTTTAATAGATTAAGCTCCAATTTACGTAACATCTCCCTTTTCCTCAATGGAATCAAGCAAACAGCTAGCTTACTCTAAAATGTTTGTATCTCTTTGATTTTATTCTACAGTGGAAATATTTTGTGGTGTATTTTCAAATGGTATAATTATTAATATAAAAGGAGTATTAAGAATGTGCTACAAAGCACAAGTTATTCTAATTTTACAATTTATGTTTTATTTACATGTCCTGTATAGACACAATAATAGTTGTTAAACGATCACTGGAAATTTCCCTGTTTCTGATATATGGCAACTGCTTATCTGCATGAGCTGTGTTTTCTGTGTTGCTTTTCAGAAAGGATGGAAGTGCTTAAACTTATATCTCAAAAAATTAAATCTTAAGTGATGTATATTCAGCATAGACAATTGCCATTTCATCATTTAGCATGTCAACATTTGTAACCTGAGGACAAAATAATCCTAAAATAAAAAATTATTTAGTTTTCTTTCTATATATGGCTCCTCATCTCATTAGTAGATGAAGTTGTTCTTGCATATATATATAACAAAAGCTTCATGAGTTAAGGACCAGGAGAGATCACTTCCTGATCACTCTCATGATGTGGGGATCACAGACTCAAAGTGGGGATATTGATAACATTTATTACTAACAGAATCAGAACAGGAGAATGAGAAGTAAAATAAATCTTAAAAACACCTCCCTCCATCCCTCCCTCCTTCCAAGTTCTACCTCCTCCCCCCTCAGCATTGCAGGGAGATAGGGAATGGGGGTTATGGTCAGTTCTTGTTTCTGCCTCTGCTCAGGGAGAGGAGTCCTTTCCCTGTTTCCTGTGGGGTCCCTCCCATGGGAGATAGTCCTTCACAAACTTCTCCAGCATGAGTCCATCCCACAGGCAACAGTTCTTCACAAACTGCTGCAGTGCGGGTCATTTTTCCATGGGGTGCAATCCTTCAGACACAGGCTGCTCCAGCTTGGGTCCCCCACAGGACCACAAGTCCTACCAGGGAACACCTGCTCCAGTGTGGGCTCCTCTCCCCACAGGCTGCAGGTCCCTGCTCCAGCATGGGCCTCCCATGGGCTCACAGCCTCTTTGTGCATCCACCTGCTCCAGTGTGTCTTCTCCACAGGCTGGGGTGGGTCTCTGCACCCCACTGGTCCTCCATGGGCTGCAGGGGCACAGCTGCTCCACCATGGTCTGCACCATGGGCTGCAGGGCCTTTGCTCTGGCACCTGGAGCACCTCCTGCTCCTCCTTCTGCACTGACCTTGGTGTCTGCAGAGATTTTCACATGCTCTCACTCTGCTCTTCTCTGTCTGCAATTTTCATCTGCCCAATAACTTTTTTTTTCCTTCTTAAGCATGTTATCACAGAGATGTTACTGTCGTTACTGTCATTCCTGTCATTCCTGGCTTTGGCCAGTGGCGGGTCCGTCCTGGAACCAGCCGGCATCGGCTCTGCTGGACATGGGGGAAGCTTCTGGCAGCTTCTCACAGGAACCACCTCTGTAGCCCCCCCACTGCCAAAACCTGGCCACAGAAATCCAATATGTATTGGAGGGATTAACTGAATTCTGTATCTGTGCTTAGTATCTATGCACTTCAGAAGAATATGGGATGAATGCTGACAACCAAGATTTTTTATTTTGTATGGTTTCTCTCCTGTCTACTTTGCTGGAAAACTTGTTAGTGCAGTGTTCTCCAATTAAAGTAGGGAATTCTTTTCTTGTTAATCCCTCTTTTTTTTTTCCTCTCTATTGTAATGAAAAACTGCTCACAGTTTCTCACCTGGGCTCTCAGAGAGTTTGGTATGTTCTACTGTTATTAAATTCATGTCCTGGTGGCAAATTGTGTCACCTCCATTCTTTCTGAGTGGTCAAAAATCTCCTTTTATTAGCAGCATTTATCACATTTACATTCCATGAGATGAACTTTTAAGTGCATCTACACTACATTTTTTTAAAAACAGAAGGACTAGTCTTCCCATCACCAGTAAATCATTTTAACTGTTAAGGGTTATACAATCACTCCACGAATGACTTAGTTGTTAAACAAAAAAAACCAAACCCAAACAAACAAAAAATTGAAGGAATTTTACTAAGCTGAAGCAGATGTATTTGCAAGCCCCATCATTATAGATTGTTGAAACTGAGGTCTCATTGTTAATTAGAAACTTTAAATATAGATTAGTTAAAGCTTTCTTAATCATGGCCATCTACAAAATTGTGGATGTCAACATATTCATTTGACATGTTAACAGGTTGCCAGATTCTTGTGTGTTGGATTGGGAGAGCCGTTCAGTGGAGGCTTCTACAAGTTGTTTTGGCAGTAAAAATGCAATTTTTAGGGAATCATACTTTTGTATTTATTCATGGCAGGGCCACATGCTTTCTTGCTTGCTTCTGAAGTGCCTCATAGCCTGGGGCCTGACTGAAGACTAAATTTGGCACATTCAATGTAAAAGCACCTGTAAGCTCAGATAAATGTAAATGTTTTTATTTTTTCTTTTTGCCTTTCATATTTACACTTTTCTGAAGAGCCATGTTTTTTTGGACTGCTTTTTCCTAGAAGAAAGTAGTGATGGGAGTTTCATCTGCTTTTTTGTTGCTTCAGTATATCCAGCCTATTTTAACTCTCTAAAAATCTCAAGCAACTGATCTGTTTGCTTTAAATCAAATGTCTTACTTGAATTATTGCTCCGTATTGGTGAAGAAAGTTTCATGCTGTGCCCAAATTAGAAAGACATTGAGAAACTTTAAACTCCAGGCTGGCAAAAGCACACTTTTCCAGCAACACAAATGTACCAAGCATCTGCACATAGATCCCATTGGATCTCTGAAGGTGTCCCCTACACAAATGAAGCAGATCATTAGCAGTGTGAACTCAGTTCGCAGTAAACTTCACTGTTCCAAAAAGTAGAATCCATTGTGTGGCAGAACAAAAAGTAGGGGTAGGAGGAAGTTCTAAATCATGGTGTATGATGATCAGGATTTTTAAAGGAGTATGAAAAATTATGAGTATTTTTCAGATGTGCAGCTTTAAGGCATTATTACATAAAAGTCATGATTGCTGGGTCTCTGTCCATAAAAGATAAAATTATTAGGTTCTTTTATTATTTTCTTTATAAAATAAGGCAAATAAACTTTGTGTCAGGGTTTGTAAGGCTGAATAAAAGGTGGTTGTTGTGAAGAGAGTAAAGAACTTGCTTTGTTTCCAAATTCAAATTAACTTCATTTGTCTGAGAACTTAGATTCTTTTGTAGGCATGTTATTTTATAAACACTCACGGTATGCATTATGCGAGTATTTTAAAAACCACAGCCCCAGACTTACTGTAAGACAAAGTTAAAATGCTGATTTAAATAAAATATTTTTTAATCTAAGAAAAACACAAGACTTGAGTTTTGTTGATGGATATAGTTTTATCTGCATTTAATAATATTTTAGAATTCTGACAGTTGCACACGGTTTTTTTTTCAGGATGCAAGACATGCTGCAGAAGGAGAAATATATACAAAACTTAACCAAAAAATAGATGAATTTATTCAGATTGCTGATTATGATTGGACAATGTCTGAATCAGATGGAAGAGCCAGTGGATACTTAATGGACCTAATTAACTTTTTAAGAAGCACGTTTCAAGTTTTTACTCATTTACCTGTAAGTGTTCAAAATTAAATTTAATTTCAAACTATTTCAACATCATTTTATTTTAATACATGAAGGTTTTGAGGATAGATATGGTTTTTGAATTATGCATATGCTTACAAGATGTATTTTTAATTTTTTTTCAGCACAGGAATATTGTCATATGTGTTTCAGTATATTGGTGATGGTTACCCATGGGAATACGAAGAAAATACTTACAAATACTTCAGTAATATTGTTACCAACAACTAATTTATAAATAATGTAAGAACTCATACAGTTTTGTAGGGCATCAGATGGACTTTTTAGTTAAGCATCTTGGTTTTGTGTATACGTGCACTGATTCAAACAATGCAGAATTGGTGCTAATCCTGCATTTGTGCATCAGATTATGGAGGTCTTGTGTTCTCCAAGGTTTTTAGCTAAATAGTTTTGATCATAAGAAGTCATTTGATTCTAGTGAACTGAGCTTCCTTGAAATAAATCCTTGTTCATATTCAAATACATCCTGTGTTATTTTGTCCCAACAAAAAGGGTACTGTTAACTTGTCTTATGCATGAATTGTTACATTCTGTTGTCTGATTTCCCCTTGCTTTAAGACAAAAAAGACTGCTTCCAGTTTGGTTTATCATTGTAATACTTTATAGTTTTATAGGTTGGGAGTGGCTTCAGTAAGTCATTCAAGCTACATCTGCTTTTCATCAGCTTGTCCTTGGTTGCTACAGTCACACTGATGTCTGAGTGCTTTGCCCACATGCAATGCTTGTAAAGAATAAGTCCTTGAGGCACAGAATGTTTTGAGGCTTCAGACTGGAAATAATCTGAATAATAATTTCTTTATGTGCCCAGCAAGGTTTTGAAGTTGCTGGCATAGTGGGCTTATCTGGTCTTCCAGATTATATGTGAAGAGGCTGTGATTCTTCAATCTCCTGTTCTTTTAACTGACTCAAAGACATAACCCACCCAAAATGTATCATGTGGTGTTGACTGTGTTGTGTGAGGCCTGTGCTTCTGTGCCAAATCAGTGGAGCATTTTTTGATACAGAATAAGTTTGTTAGACAGTTAATTTCATAATAACTCAGTATACAAAGCAGCGTGAACGGAAGGCACTGCTCCTCAGTGGTTATATGCATATCGTAGTTAAGGGATGTGAGGTTTGTAGAGCAGGATGTACAGATACCTGCCATGAATGTAATGTGTTAAGAGGGATGGAAAGAAGCAGCTGTGGCATTAGGACTTAAAAATTGTGGAAAGAGTAGAAATATGTGCCTGGGGGCACAAGTCAGCCTTTGGAGAAAGGTAGTTCCTGTGAAGAGGCTATTCTCTAATTTCAAACTCTGATCGGGTACCAGGCAGGATGTAGAACTATATGGACAACTAATCTGCTCTGGCAAGAGGTTTCTTATAATTTTTTACTTATCTTGCATCTCGTTTCCTATCCTACCTTGGCCAGTTGTAGAAACATACAGTCTTATGGATGTTGTGTGTGAGCTCTGGAGTTTATATGAAAATGTGTACACAGTTGCATTATGGTAATTCTGATTAGACTTGTACTAGTAAGTTACTTTCATTAAGAGAAAATTTATAGTAAAAGCATTTTCAAAGATTAGCCCAGACCTAGGTTCCATAGCTCATTAAAATAGTAAGTGCTTTGGAGTGCTAAACTAAGCTAGATTCTCCTATGCCATAATTAAGATTTGGAACAATTTTAGAATTAATTTTCATCAATGGATTACTCCAATAATGTCACTGTGTCATTTCCATAATAATTTTTGTATGGCTGGCAGAAACATTCCTCTGCTCCAAATAGTTTGTCAGAACTTTTATGTAATTAGAAATCAAAGAACAAAAGTCCTAGCCACTGGCCATAATTCTAGTAAGGAAAAGAGTGGGACAAGTAGAGGAATCTCTTCTATTCTACCTTAGCATACCTGATGGTGTTAGAGGGCATTGTGCCAGGGCTGGGGACAATGTGGCTGGTTGGCCACACTAGTTCTCTGTAGTCATACTCAAGGGTCTTTCTCTTTGGTATTGTTTCAAATGCTACTCTTCTTGTAGAACTGTTAAAATATGTTCTTTAACAATTTTTTTTGCTTTGATTCATTTGGCTCCTGTCCGTAGAATGTCGTTTTATTTTAGCTGTGTGTGTAAGCTGTGTAAATGCACAGGGATGTGTCTCCTTCTGTGCTTCCATGTGGGGCTGTACTGAAGTATTTCTGTACCAATGTAGGCATAACTTTTCAATAATACATCTTATGTTGTGTATCTGTTTTATGCAATTTGTATTACTTTTATTGGAATGTTAGAGCTTTAAATCAGATAGACCATGATCTCAACTCTACTGAACCTGCACACAAAGTGGCACAACTTAGTTGGAGTCTAATATCTCTGTTGAATCATGGGAAATGTCTTGTGTCCCCAAAGCTTTTTTCTCCCCCCCCTTCTCTTAAGTTTTTCATCTTAGTTTTCTCCTCTGTGTTTGTTTACTGTAATTAGGAAGCAATATTGGAAAAGAAAATAACTTTATTCCACCCTAGAGTTATATTGCCACTAGATTTATGTTAAAATTTATTAATGAGTCATGTTACATTTAGATTCTTACTATCCTCGACCATTCTAAGTCTTGCTTGAACAAAGTATGTTAATGGCATACAGATAACCTCTGTAAGCCAAGGTGGTAAACGTGGCATATATTTTGTAATGTAAGAGTTTTGGAATATGTTCTTTCTTGTAATGAAAACTTTCTGGAAGGGCATTTCAACAGACACTTTGTCATTTGAAGTTTGCTACTTTGATATTTTGGCATACAGTTCCTTATTACAGAAAAAGGTATTATTGCCAGATTAGTAGTATTTAAATTATAATCTCTTTGTTATGCCTCAACAAAATACTGTGTAAATTCACAGGTTTAAAAAAATAATTTAAGGAATTCTGTAGCTATAATTGTTCTTTTTGTTAGATTTTTCTTACCTGTTATTGCTACCAATTTTTTATTCTTTTTTTTTTTTTTTGAAGTTGACAGTACATCTTAATTTTTTTGTTTTGATTGCCTTACTGGTTTCCTTCTCAGAATAACAACAATGACCATGCAGCTATGTCGGTAAGTAGATGCAAGATGAAGAAAAAGCATGTGAACAGAAAAACTATGAACTGCCTGCAGGCTTATTGCTTCAATTTTTAATCATTTAATAAAAAGACCCTTTCTGTTTTGCTGATGACTTGCTGTGTACCTTGTGTGGTTGCATGCAGGGATCGAGTTAATGGCTAACATTGGGCTTTCATACACTGGGACAGACAGCAGGAGTCCTAAAAACCTTGCAGAAGGTTGATGGGATGTGTCTTGCATCCCAAATGAGGTAATTTAGAGGAGACTATTAGACCTTTTGAAAGAGGGGTCAGGTATCAAAATACAGCCATGAGACATGCATACAGAATAAGGGTAGAGTGATAGAGCTGAATAAAGAATCAGCAAAAGTTCCATCGTTTCTCTGCTACCTCTGCCTGGGGTCAAAGGAATGTGTGTGCTGGTGTTCTTTATTTGCTTTTTTAAAATTTTTTAAAGAAGATGATGCATTGCATTTAAGAATTCTTCCATCCCCTGATTATTTTCATGTCATTTTTTTATATAAGGAGTTTAATTTGATTTGGCATAAGCATTGCCATGATAATGAAAGTGATGAAGTTAATATTACTAAATTATCAAAATGTGGAGAATGGATCTAGCAGTGGGGTCCCAAGTTGTTAGGATCCTAGAGCACAGGAGTTACAAGTGGAGTTCTGGAGGTCAAGTATTTAGCCTGTTAAATAGAAGACTGCGGACAGATCTAGTGGCAGCCTACAACCTCTTGAAGAACAAAAACAAAACTGATGGAGCCAAACTCTTCTTGGTAGGACTGACAAATTCACACGTGGCTATGGTCACAGATAAAAGCTCAGGAGGTGAAGCTTCAATATTAGAGCAAGAGTTTGCATGAAGAGAGTGGTGTGGTATTGAAGGAGTTTACAGAGACATTGTTGAATTCCCGTCCTTGGTGATTTTGAAGCCTTAGCGAGGAAAAAGGACAATGGACCTGAAGCAGTGTTGGCAATAGTCCTGCTCCAAGTAGAAGGTTGGACTAGATGATGTTGGTGGTTCATTCCTATGAACATTTCTATCATTTGAATACTCAGTGTCATGTTGAACTGTTGAGGTAATAGGTGTCATGAGCACTATGAATATTGAATATTTTGTGTAGAAATACTTCCTGTTAATGTTGCATAGGTCTCAGTCTGCTGGTTTTGCCATGACTAAGGACTAGCAGAATTTCAGCAAAGCAGAGCACAGAAGCTGCGTGGAATTTGGAAGGTTATAGTTTGAGAGTTATGCAGTTTTTAATGGTTCTGTTTTCTAAATTCATAAGAATTGAGTCTTTTGAGATTATATTTACATCCTATTTTAAGTTCATGTTGCAGTTTATAATACCATTAGATGCTCTGAATCAAAAAGCAAATTAAAATTCCATTATGCAGCCATTCATCTCCTGAAAGAAATTAGATTATCAAATTTTTATTAAGGACCTGCCTTTTTTTAAGTTTAATTTTGAACTGTTAAGGAAAAATGTTACCTTCTAATTTCAGATCAGGTAATTTGAAATTATAATGGGTCTGTATATAAATGCTTTTAATCTAAGTTTAGAATTAGCCGAAATTTTATTCTAGGTATGTCCCTTGTCAATACAAATATAATGCAAATACAAAGTTAGTACTGGACAACTCTTTGGAAAAGAGTGGCCATTGAAAAACAACAGTTACAAATTACTTTCAATTAGGTATTTTTCATTGTTTCAGTAGCATTTGGGGCAGAGGCTGTAGGTAAAATTGATTCTTAAAAATTCCACTAGTGCTTTTAGAATACTTGTATTTTATCAATAGTTCAAAAATTGGATTTAGCTCTGACTGATAAAACCTGTATGTTTAATTTCTTTGCATTTCCAGAAAGAATGACGTTTTCATTTCATATTATTAAATTAATTCTTCAGCTTAACATCTTAGATTTCTAACAGATAAGTTTTGTTATTTTCTTTTTATGCTGAGGATGGCAGTTTGTGTTATTTTATTGTTTCTGTGATTGGCAGCAAAAGTCTAATTTCACAGCTTGCAGTGGGGGCGGAGGGGTGGTGGTTTTCTGCAACCATATTCAAAAACTGTCAATCAACAGCCTTCACAGGCTACTTAGAGAATGAGTTTTCTTACTGATTTCTCCAAATGCTGCTTCATGCTGTCTTTGATTGGCACAGCCTGGCAGGGAGGATGGATGAATCTGTCACTGGCTGGTTAATTGTGTTGCTGGTCTCAGCCTGACATCAGGTCTTTGACTCCTAAGTGGCTCAATACAAAACAAATTAGCAGATTGTAGTCATATTTCTCATTCTATATGCTTTGACTTTGTTGAAATGCAGTCCATAAATCATATTGACTGACACCATAGTGAATGATGAAAGCTGCTTTTGAGACAGCTAGCATGGGTTTTAGAAAGCAGCACCACGAAGGTGCCGTGGAAGGATGCATATGGCTGACCCTTTGGGAATTCCTAGGAGCCAAATGTCTCTTTACTACAATTGTTCTTCGGAGAAAAGCTTTTGGGTCCTATAAAAAAGGATTTAATATGTCAGCAAATTCTCTTTACAAGCTCCTTTGAAATATAAGAAGTTTGTCTAAGGGTTTTCTCTTTTTACAAACTTGTATTTCAGCAAAATGTGAAGGCTCGGTGAAAAAAACAGTTTCCTTTAACACTGTTAGCAGGTGTTTTTGCTTATAGAATAGGGTCCTTGTTTCCTAAACTTTACATTGGTTGAGTGGAAGAATAGGTTTTGTAGACAGCAGCAATTAGCATAGGCACAGCAGAGACAATAGTAGTGTCTCCAAATGGGAGGCAACTGGGGAGAATGTGAGAAGCCTGCTGAATCTCTGCATGCTGTTGAATATAGGTATTTAATTGCTAGATAACCACGGCCACCCCCGCCCCCCTTAAAAATTAATAATAGTAATTAAAAAAACCCCAAACAACAAACTGGTAAATAAAAACATCAATAATGTTTTAAAACTAACTGGGATTTAATTCTGGAAAATAAATGTTATTGCTATGTTCATGAATCCTTATGTTTCCTCTTCAAAATGCTGTATGAAAACATGGTGAGGAACTGATTAATTGGTAGATGGTGGAAATTCGGATTTTTAACTAGATCTCATTTTTCAAACACAAATTTTAATTTCATCTTTTCTGAGTATCATACATCCAACGTATTTTGAATTGGGAAGCACTGAATTTTGAAGAGGATAACAGTATAGTTCACATTTATTTCAGTTAAAATTCAGCATTCTGAGAGGTATGTGTAGCTTCATTTTTTCTCTAAATTTGAGAATATTGAGTGATTTTATTAAGTATTAACTGTGTATAGTAAACTTCTGTTATTTTTTGATATGTCATTTGAACAATAAGCCTGTAGTTCAAGTTACATAGTTGGAAATAGTTTATATGTTAGGATGTTTCCATTTTATGAAATGTTAAAATAAACATTAAATGTACATGTATTAATACTTATTTAAAGTCCAAGTGGCTTTAACCATGTCATTTCTGTATTGTAACCATTACCTTGTGCTCCAGTACTATTGATATTTGCCAGATTGTAACAATTAACTACACATGCTTGTTAGAAATATAAAATTCTGTCTTTTATTGAAGATAACAGAGGAGTACAGATTGTTTGCATATGAAATAAACCGAATGTTAAAATTTTTCGTGACAACCTATTAATCTGGTTGAACTTTTATTACATTATAGTGGCAGCATAAATAGGACATGGAGCTGATTTGATGGAGCAGTACATTAAACAGAGATGCACTAGTTGTTCCATTAAATCAAAATGACATTTCCATTAAGTATTTCAAATCTACTACACTGTAATTACATGAACTGTGGCCCATTGATTCCCGTTCTCACCTCCTTTTTTCCTTCCTTTTTCCCCTATTTTTTTTCTTCTCCACCTCCCCCCCGCAATTCCTATTGGTATTGTTCTGCTTGGGGAATAGAGCTACGTGTCTCCTGGTGTAATTACCATTGGATTTGGGAGACTTTTAAGCATGCTGTTCTTGCATTGTTTCTTACATTCCTTGTTGCCAGTTCATCTATTTTGCTCAAAAATGTTATGTGCTTTTCTGAGATTTTCAATTAAGAAACTGACATCTCATTTTAGATATAAAGCTCCTAACAGTTCAAGGTGTCCTACTGCTAAGGAGGTATTAGCAACAGCCATTTAATGTTTCAGTGTGAACATGAGGAGAGTTGAAGGCTTTCCATTGTGTTCGCTACACAATTTGTTAATTACCTTTTAACAAATAATGGATTTTTAAAGTACAAAATATTTGGGGCCAAATCTGCTTTCTGTTATGAAAATTTTCTGTACATGAAAAGTCAATTATGTGAGCTAGTTGAGTTATTAAGGATAAGATCTGGCTCTTCAGAAGCTGGAGCAGAACTTTCCAAACTTTTTGGGACAGTGAACTGCTGTCTATTATAGTCTTTCATTGCTTGTGTGTGTTTCTGGGATTCAACAGTGAATTGCTTAACCTGACTTTGCAGAAAACAGCTGGGGAGCCATTGGTTTAGAGAAACAGGTGTCATCACTTCACTGATGGATAGAAGTAAAAAATAGTGGTGTGTGCTCCAGTAGCTGTATTACATAATTGTGATTTATTTTGTGCGTGTTGTTACCTTTGTTTCAATAGTCATTGTAACATAGACATCAATTGAAAAGCGAGGTTTAAGTACATTAAACTACAGAGATTCATGTAGTTGCATTTGAAAGCCAAGATCACTCTGCTTTAAAAGATGGCAGTGCTATGAATAGAATGGTGCCATCTGGTTCAGTATCTGGTCTTAAGTGGTTTTCTTAGCTTTAAGGTGGAATTTCATTATCTTTCAATTTTTCTGTACTAAATTTTTAATAATTGATTATGAAGTTAATGTCTGACTTTGTGTTTTGTTTTTTGGTCTCATGTTGGAAAATTTGTCTCAATTACATATAGATGATAAAGAGCAATGTTACTAGTGAGACTGTGATAGGGAAATTATTTCTATATTGTACAGCAGAGGGCTACATTTCATTTTGTAAGTAGTTGATTATTGACAGTACTGATTTATTAAGCGCTGAAAAGATGATGGATAAACATGAATATTTTAGATAATTTAGCTACAAGCTTTGAGATGGAATTCAAGCAATTAAAGTAACAATAATTAGCACAAGCTATTATAAGAAATGCCCCAACTCATAGCAATCATTTTTGTTTATATAAAGTTTGGGAGGTTTTTATTTACTGTTGTTAAAAATATGCAGCATGTTGATTTTCATAACATTCTTGCTTTCATTCTGTTTGGGTTTAAAATATTTGAATAAAACCACAAAGCTATTCATATCTTCATATGCTTCAGCAACTTATAATGTTTTGGAAAAGTCCTTGTATTCATGAAAACTGTTGGATTTATGGAAGAAATATCAATAATTGCTTTGACATATATTTAATCTAGTTATCCATTTGATCTAATAGAAACAAAGCTAACATGTCAGAGAAATAACAGGAAGTGTGATCTCTTTCCTAATCCAAGTCCTGTATCATTAAGACTTTGAGTGTATATTGAAATCAAATCAGACAAGTAGTTCTTCAGTGACATATCATTTGTTTCTATCTTAAAACCTATTGCTTTTTCTACTAGGGAAAAGTGGCCCAGACAGCTTGCATGTCAGCCTGCCAGCATCTTTCAATGTCCCTAATGCAGATGCTACTGGACAGTGAATTAAAACAAATAAGCATGGGAGCAATTCAGCAGTTTAATTTAGATGTGATCCAGTGTGAATGTAAGTATATATTCCAACCTACATCTGTCTTAACACTGAAAAAAGTTAGATAATGTAAGTTATCTTTTTCCATAATGTACTAAAACTTTGTCTTTTATGAAATGATTAATATGACAGTATATCTTCTTGTAAAAATATTTATAAGTATTTATATATTTATAATAAATATTTATAAATTTCTGGGAATTTTTTTTAAAAGTTTTTTTTTTAACTCAAGTGTGTGATTGAAACATACATTGTTTTTATTCCTAATGGGATCATAATCACTGTATCCAGTAAAGACAATAGTTTAGTACAGAATTGCCCAAAACTTCAATATAAATATTATGTTGAAATTGTTAAGAAAAAAAAAAAGGTCAAATGTCTGTGGAATTTTAATTTTTGTTCTTGAGTTCATCTATTATGGTACAAATTTTAGATGTACTGTAAGGGTCTCCTTACTCCTAAAGCTGCTACTGCCTTACTCACCATGCAGAATACTAGTACTCATTTAGTGTACATCAGATGTTGTTTTATTCTCACCATTTAAAATATGGCATCAGAGTTATTTTATAAACTGGTTCAAGTTCAATCCAGCACTGAAGGCAGGATTAATTACCTCATGTTTTGCATAGAGCTCATAGTTGAGGGCGAGCTCTTAATCTGTATGAAGGGAGTTAATTCTGTGAATATAGTTTTAATTGTTTTATAGTTGATGACTGAGATACAGTGGAAAGACTGACTAGTGATTTTTTCAGTGCATATTTTCAGATTCTTCTGCTCTGTTTTTTTCCAAAGTATCTTTTCTATTATGTATTTGAAGCATGGGTCTCGGTGATTTTGGTGACAGCTATATAATGGGGCAGTTCTATAAGTTGTATCCTGAGGTTTTTAGTTTGGATATGTGAAAAAAATTGATGACTACTCAATTAGAAGCCACCTATGGGAGACTGGAAATTTGATTTCAAGCAATTTGATTAGCATCACAAAGGATTCTTGTGGGAGTCCAGGGACAGAGTTAAGGGGCATTTTTGACATTTTAACCATACGCTTGTCTTTCCTTCTCCTGCCTTTGTTACATTCCAGCTAAACTCTGTAACGGGTAGAGCAGGCATCTTTCTGACAGTCCTTCACTATCCAGCCCTGAGGCCTTTCAGTGCATGGAATGAACTGATGGGATTATCTGAGTCAGACTGAAAAATTATTTGTGATTGTGACATTAAAATTTGTCTCGTGATTGTACAAGTTGGCCAAACATATCATGGTTTGACTTCTTTTGCTTTTAGTACACTTGATGTTGCAAATTTAATAGTCTTCTTGTCAGGTATGTGGATAGGGGTATGTGTTTGTTCATTTGTGTAGTTTTCTAGATGTAAAAAAGATCCCAGTTGTAAAAACAGAAATTACATAGTATTCGTAATACTGACATCATAATCATTCATCTAGACAAGCTGAATTAGGGTACCCACTGAACAGTCATCTGCTAGTGTAACGTGAAGAAAACTTACCCATTACCAAATTATTCAGTTTCTAATATTTAAAATATCAACTGTGAACAATGCAGTACTTCAGTACTCTGTATAGATTAATCAATTCACTATTTCACTCTGGGAGCATATGGCATGGACAGGACATGACAAAGCTTGGGCCAAAATAAGACGTTTTCAGAAAGCTAGTAACCTGAAGATTGAAACACTTTCTTTCCACCACTGTGCAACTTTTAGCATGTGCTGTACAAATGCAAATAGAATAAGCTTTATTTCTTCCTTTGTGCAAAGCTTTTCAAGGATGTTAGAAAAAAAAAAATTGGTTTTGCACAGAAACCCTTTGAATAGTTTAAATGTAATTATGTAATTATTGTCAGGATAGTATGTTGCAACAGACGACATTTTGCAATCTGTGGAATAAAGGATTGACACAAGATTTTGCTCAGACAGCTTTGCTGATGTGGTTTCATTCATAAGGTCCATCACAAGCACATTCCAGGCCTCGCTGTGATGCCTGTGATTTATGTTCTTGTTCGTCACCCTCCCCCAGCTTTATTCTTTGATGCTTTGGGATTAATGGATACGACAGTGACATTTCAATTAGTGCTTAGAGTGTGCATATAATGCACAACTGTTGGGTAGTTTTCTACTGTATTGTATACATGAGTTTGACATTTTACTTCTAGACACAGTAGAGTATACTCATGCATTTTTAACTGTGAAGTTAGGTGAGATGTAGAAAGTTATGAATATCTGAAGATACATTTTTAAAAATTCTTGGCAGTATTCTAGATATTTTTTCTGATCTTTAACGTTGTAATTTTATTCTTACTTGTATGAACTGGAGAGACCTAAATAAAAGCAGAAAAATGTGATTACCTGTCAGGTTTTTTTCTTTTCCATTAAAAAACAATCAACAGTCCAACCAACAACCCAACGATCTGCTAATGAGCAGCAATCTGTTAAGGTCAGTAAGTGCTGAAGTTCTTAGTCTTCGCAGTGAATAGGTAGAATGATAAGTGGACTTCCAAGAAGTGAAGGTGGAAGGGAAGGAAGTGATCTGGTGGTGAACTGTGATTTCATTATTCTGCACTAAATTTCTGTGCAGTGTAGTACCTATAGTACCTAACTTTAAAGAGCAGAGCAGAAAATCTGGAAGCATCTGGTATTTTTGCTTAACAATAGTAATAGCATCAGCTGGTCTTCTTTAATGATTCATTTTTAAAAAAAAAGTGATCATCTTCTTGCTCTTCTTCTAACAAGTTTTTTGGTTTCCTTGCAAACATTCCAAAAGCTTTCAGTTTGATTTTAGTTTGTCCTGTTCTAATTGAAGTATTTCTCCACTCTCTCTACATATTTTATAGCCTGGAGCAGTGTTTTACCTCCATATTTTACACCACTCTTTATCAGTGGTTATCTTCCACTAGGGTGATTAGGATTCTTGGAACAGTGTTCAGAAAACAGAACATACAGGTTCCACTGAATAATATCCAAAGTATAGTCTTTTGCTTGGACATCGCATTTCAGTTCTCCATTTTCAGGAGCAAAATGGATTGGGAAGGGGAGGCTATTTGCTATTTCTTGAAGATGAAAGTCAAATGTGGGCTGCTGTATCCCACTTTACAAGAAGAAAGGTGTGTATAATAAAAGAATAGCTTTTCGGAGACACCATCCAGATCTACATACCTTACATCAGCTTTTTATTAAGGAATTAGAACTTGTCAGAAATTCTAATTTTTGGAAGAGCTAAATGTAGTTTTTATAATTTATGCATTTTAACACTGCTGAATTGTGAGGCAGGATGAATTGGCAGAATGAAATATGTTTGAGTGGGTGTCTGTCTTCACCTAAATATGATTCTGTGCAAGGATGAAAAGTTTTGGGTCCTGCCTATAAATGAGCATGGGTTAGTGAAGAATTAGTGCAAAGCAGGATGCTGTGTATCTTCCTTACCAGCCCTTCATAGGGCTTCCTGACAGTCCCTCCTTTTTCACCCAATATGTGGAGAGCTGCAGTTTCCAAGAGAAAGTGGTATCTTGACCAAAGTGCTCTCTGTGGAGTGTACACAAAGGTAATCTCCAGGTGGGCATGCCGGAAGCTGGGGAACCCAAATCCTGTTTTTCCATGAAAAGGCACTATATTCTCCTCTGGAGGCCCCTCACTTTACCTGCCACCTCTTCCCTCTGGGAAGCCAGGTTAACTTAACTCACTTGAGACCATCCTTCATCTGCCAGTCACATATGGCAGCACGGAGTGAGGGGAAGCAGCCGATCTTGCTGGTGCTGGGGCCAGGGCTGGGGGCTGCTGCCTGGCCAGCTGGCAGCTCCCTCAACAAGGCTCCCCTCCAGGCATGTTTGAACAGCTGGAGCATCCAACAGGGCTGCAAAGTGGCTGCTGGCTGCTGAGATTGTCACCTGATTCTCCACTCTTCCTTTAAAAATACATTTGTACCTTTACTGTCCTGCCTGTGAATCAGTGCTATGAGACTGAAGTAAAACTGTTCTAATTTAGCTTTTGATTCGAAGTCTGGACTCTAGTTTTTAATTTCTGCCATTGAGTGGCAAAGCTGTTTGTCAGGAATAAGTTACAGAATTCCCAGACCAGCAGAAGGGCACAACCAGATGATGTCTAAAAGTTGGGGGTTTGAGAGACTAAATGAAGAGACCCGGTAATATATCTAGATTTTTGTGGAAATTCAGTACAATTTACAGGGAAAGAAATCTTAAATTCCATTTCGCAGACACGGCCTTTTTCTTAAGATCTCCATTAACACACACACACACACACATATATAAAAATCACATATATCCTGTACACAAAATATAATTAAAAGATCAAAGCAAAATCTTCAAAAGAAAATGGACTGAAATAATCTTTACAATATTTACATTTGACATTATAGTGTATGTGTTACCTCCCAACCTGTTTTTGTGTTACTACATATTTTTTTCATTAGATCCTACCTTCTTTATATTCCTAAACTGCTGGTTATACGAAGTATGTTGAGATTCTACATATTGAGGACACACATTGTGCCAAAGATCTTGTTCTGTGTATACAGGAAAGGTCTACACAGTATCAGCAAAATGAAAGGAGAGAAGATATTAACAAAAATCTTGTGAATATCAGATTGATGTAATGTGTATTTTCAGCTGATCTTTCCCAGATATTTAAGTTTGTGATTCAAACTGCCAAGCAGCCAATTGTTTCTCCCTAAAAATAACCGTTCAGTGGTGATCTTTGTATTTCATTCTCCTTTATGATAAAATTCCTGAATGCTTTTATGCACAGTAAAACAAACAACCAAGCAACCCCCTACCCTTCCAAATCCTCTTTAAACCTAGAATGATTGTAGGGGGTGAAGATTTTAAAAGATGTATATATGACAATGTTTCATTACTATCTGGAAAAGGACCCTTAGGACAAAGACATTAAGAATGTTAATCCTGTTCTTATAATATCTTCCTAAAATGCTGTGCAGTAGAAAATATTTAATTAGCTTTGTAAAATTGTTAGCAAACTTAAAAGCCCTGAGCTGAGGGCGGAGGGGGAACTGTCTGACCGTTACCATAAGTAGATTATCTTTTTGCCCTTTGAACTCATGAAATTGTAATAATGAAACAAATTCTACTGTAGTCACCTGTCAAAGTGATCCAAATGTGAGAATAAATGCTTGTGCTATAATGAGTGTCCCTGATGTTGTAAATGCATTCACTATATAAAATTCTAGGTAAAGAGAACAAAACTTATACAATAATTAAGTTTGGTACATTGTGTGCTTCTTGTTCTATAACTGTGATGATAGTAGGTACTATGTATAGAAACTAAATCATTCTGCATTATTTAATGCATTAGGTTAAATTCCAAACTACCTTAGCCAGATGAACAGCAGAAAAGATGCAAATATTTGCCCTGTGGCATGTAAGAATATCCCACTGTAGGAAGGTGCCTCCTGAACTGTGTAGTGCCAATAGCTAACTGAAACGATTTTCCGCAGGTCACACTTTTCAGTCATATTTACTTTTCAGTTCTGTGGCCCTTTCTTTGCCATTGACCTTCCTTTTCCCAGTGCTACCATTGTGGAGTGGCTGGAGGAGCTCCGACTGTAGTGGAGGAAGCTGGTCTCAGTGTACTGTCTGTGAACAGAAAGTTATACAGAGTCAAGTACAGATGGGCCTTACCTTTCAAGAGTAGTAAGGCTTCTCCTTTCTGATTTAAGAGGTCTAGAAAAGACCCCTTCTGACCATCAGGCTTATCTTCCTTATTAGTGTGCTGCCATGGCTTACAACTCATGTATCTCTTTTTAGCTCTTTGCTATGGAGCTTTGCTTGGATTTCCCTGCTGTAGTGTGGTGTTCCCATTTCAAACGCTGTGTTTGGCTGCCCACAGAGGCCAGCCTGGCTGTCCCTGAACAAAGGGTGGTCCGAGTGGCCATGAAGTACCTGCAGAAGGCAGCCATGTGGACCTGCAAGCCTTTAGCCAAGGCTGTTCAGAAGGGTGCTTGCCTAGGCATGGACATCTTTTGTTGTTCTCTGGTTTGGTGGTTGTACAGGCTGCTTTCTCCTTGCTGCTTTTAAAGAGTTTATTATTAGAAAACTATCTCTATAAAATGCTGAGTGTAGGATAAGCTTTTTCTACTGTTTTTTATTTTTCTTAATTTTTATTTTGAAAGTGTCTTTGTGGTCGATTAAAATTCCCTGAAAACTCCCCTAGAAAGTTGGTGTTACTTATAAAGTAGGAAAACTAGACAATTTAGAATTCAGACTTGAATACAGTAATCAGTGAGCATTTGACAACTGCTATTAGTACTTGTCTGAGACATTACAGCGATCTCTCTAGGGCGTATGATTGCTATTTTTTATTTCTGTACTTGACGAAGAAGTATTACAGTTCAATTCATTCTCCTATTACGTGGCTCTCATAAAAAAATTTTTGCACTACTGTAATACACGTAATAAATTCTACCTCTGCTGGTAAAGCTGTTACTCTGATACTATATTCATCTGTTACTAAACTATTCTTAATTATTCTGAGATGGTCTTATTAATTTCTTGTACCATTTAAGTAAGAGTCTGTATTTACAATTGTATTCCATATAATCTTTTTTGGACTTGTGAATAGTCTGTCTGAATTCATTAGTCTGCTTTATGTTAAATCCATACAGTCAGAAGTAAATGGTCGAGGCCATTATTTTACCATTGTGTTAGCTCAGACACCAATGTTTTACTGGATTTTACTTTTAATTAATCCAAATTTTCTAACTAGCCATTTAAAAAAATATGTTAAGGATTTCATTGTACTACATGTTAGTAAGAGTCCATGTGGCATAGTAGAGCTTAGCTCTGTATCTGAAAATTTTTTGGATGCATATGTTCTGTTTCCTTTACCACTGAATGACCAGTTTCTCAGAGTTGAAAAAAAATGTTACCTTTCACTGCCTCAGATGATACTTCTCTAAAACTCTTGCAGTAGTACCTACTTTGTTTTGTTAAGAGCTCTGACTGAAGGGCATAAGAAAAATACTTTTAAGTTCTTTTGAAATAAGATATCTTACCTGAGTGGTGATGTGGGGCAGTGGCTGTTTGTTATTAACTTGTGACTGGGATAATAACAACAAAAAGTGTATTTATTTTTAAGTTTGGCATTTATTGATCATTTTCTGATTTAAACAATAGCTTTCTTTCATTACTGTGTTACCATTTTATGTATTTTGAATATAGTTTTGCCTTCTGATTTTGGCAGCCTTTTTTGGGGTTCAAAATGAGCAAAGTTCATTACTGACAAACAGGCTAAAAGGCGTGAACAGGCATTTCAGCTCTGTTCTGACTGTGGCACGTAGAGCTTTCTACCAGTTGTCTACACATTAAACTAACTCCCACCTTAGTGTTTTTCCTTTATTGCTGTTTGGCTAGAGGTGAAGTTTTTATAGCATGAATGCTGTAACAAAAGCAGATGTTTGAAAATATGTTGACAACCATGGAATTGGTATTATTTCAAAATTCTTCAGTAATCGTGCACCTCAGGCCAAAAAATATGTTGGTTTCTGTGGTTCTAGCATTGCTACTGGGTTAGAATTTTAAGTAAAATTCCTAGCAATACTCCTAAAGGTATTATTCTTTTGGATTACTGTAAAAATTATGGAAAAGTTGTTTGTCAGTTTGTTTAGTTTTATCACTATGAGTTATTAGTTTAAACTAATCCAGTGAAACTAGTTTCATTTTAATGATAGCTAGCATTTATATTGAATAGAGCTTGATTTTCTGTTACATTTAAAAAAAAAATAAATCTACATCCGTAATATTTTAACCTTTTTTTTCCAGTGTTTGCTAGTTCTGAGCCTGTGCCAGGATTCCAGGGAGACACCCTGCAGTTAGCTTTCATCGACCTCAGACAAGTAAGACACTAGTTTGGTGTTTTTTATCCTACTAATTTCCCCTTCTGACCAATGCTGAAGTTATTAAATTCAAGAACCTTTCATGTTTTTGCATTCCCATGTAATTAGTTGTGAAAAGCAGTTATTTGAAGTGTTATTAGTGGCACTATTCCCTGTAATTTAGCATAAAACTGTTTCTCCAATGTGTGGTTAGGGGGCACTGTGCTACTGGTGGTACTGTTACATGAATATTAGATTGAATTTTGGTCCTGAAAATTTTGTAAAGATCTCATGATGCCTTTTTGCAAGAGTGTACATGTTATCCTGGTGTGTGCTGGCCTGGTTCCATTCTGAGCATTTGCTTCTGTCTGTACAACTACTCCCTGGATAGCAGAATCGGGCATGGTATTATTTAACATTTCCTTTCCTGAATTTGTTACACAGAATTCTTTCAAACTGTTCGAAAGCAGCTTTATTCCAGCTGGCTGATCTTTATTCTATATCAAATTTATTTCTAAATGCCGTAATATTGGAAGTGCTTTTCCACAGATCTTGCCAAAAGGAGGGTTTTTCCAGACCGAAATCTACTAAAAAATCTACAAAAAGCTTTGTAAATTTGGACACTGTATCCACCCATAGCAATTGATTTTCAAAACCTTTTCATGCTTGAAGTTAGCTTTTACAAAGGATTTATTATTTCACAAAATTGTAAGTATAAGTGTTATCTAAATAATTAAATTAATCATTAACTGCTTTCTGCGGATGTTGGTGATATTTTTCAGCACCATTATGAGCCTGTCAAAGTCACCAGAAAAGAAGAGAAAGTAGAAAGAATTCCATACCAAATTATCTATGTAGTAAGAATATTTTTGTTTTTAATAGTTTAGTAGATTTTTAACAGCAAGATTATTAAAAGACATTTCAGAAGGGAAAATTCCTGAGGCAAAAGTATTTCAGTTTCTCCTAATAGTTAGAAAGGACTTCATTAAACTGTCTTCTTGAATGAAAAAATTAAAAGGTAGAGTTGTCTGTTAAATTCTCACAGTAATATATCAATGAACAGGGATAAGTGGGGACTACAAATCCTGAGGAGGGATTTGTTCATGTGATACTTGTGTTCATGTGATTCTTGTTCCAGAATTCAGCATATAAAGATGCACTCTGCCAGACTTCAAATACCACAAGTTTTGCCTTGACTAGCGGCCTTCCTCTTTCGGATTCTTTTTTATTGTCTTTTTACTGTCAATGTTAAAAATGATTAAACATCTTCAAATTTGTACTTAGATCATTTTAGTTGAAGGGAAAGAATGCTGAGAGATTTTGGCACGATTTCTGTCATCCACCTAAGTGGTATAAATCCTTGCAGAGTCTGCATTTGTTTCAGGGGAAATCATGATTTCCAGCTATGAAGGAGGGCCAGGTGTGTACATACTTGCTACAGGAAATAAATGGGTTTTTATGTTTTAAACACTAACTGTTGGGTATGTCACGTAAGTAGGTATTACGTTGCTTATGACAACTCTCAGTTTATGTTAGCAACTTACAGTTCTCTCAAACATGTTATAGAGGATGGTCTGTATGTCATGAGTCTGATTTCAGATACATTTAAACAGGAAAGGTCTCTTTATTGGGTTGCAATTGAAGCTTGTATATGTAGAATACTTCTAGTATATTTGTTTTGGTTTGTTTTTTACTATATTTTTGTGTGTATCACCAAAAGGTATTGTAGGCACACGTTAAAAACTTTTATCATTTAGTAAGGATTTTCAATACTTTTCCTCTTTTCCTTTTTTGTGATCCATTTCTATCTTAATAGGGTGGATGACAGTTCTTTTCAAGAATACTTAGAAAGGCAACAGAGCCTTTTTCAGAAAGTTCTTATAAAAGGTCATGCTTCTGTTTTTTAGTTTGAATTTGATACTTCTTCATGAATTGCAGGATATGAAAGATAAGGAAGTAGGTCCAGTGGTCAGGTTTTACCTGCCCACCCGGACTGTGCCCTGAGGTCAAACTCCTGATATTCACTGTTTGGTACAGAGGAGCTGATGACAGGTAGGGGCTGATACAAGGGGGAAAGCTTGAACCGTATCAAAGCTAAAAGGCAGGAGATTTGGGACTCAGTGAGAGACTGTAGCTAAAAGATGGATCAGCAGGATTGCCCTCTTAAAAAGCAGCTGACCTGCAAGGGAAAAGACTTTATCGTCCTGCCAATCACATGGTTGCTAATGGAAGCCAGTTATCTCAACAACAGCTTACTCTCTCTCTGTTGTACTAGTGCAATGTGTAAGATTAATGAGGATTGGGCAGTAGAATATTATAGCATGTTTTACTAAAGAAGTGAAGTCACTTACAAGGAGCCAGCTTGGAAGACAGAGGGAAGAGCTACACTTGGATGATTACCATAGAGGGAGGGGCAGCTTTGAAAAGAATTGACATAGGTATTTTCAACCTAACAGTTCCTGATCCTCTGTCTTTCCCTAAAGACAATGTATAGACAGCATGTTGTCCCCAGCAAGCCCACTTTCCTGCTTCCTTCTTCCCTCCACAGACATAGAGAAGCAAACACAAACAGCTGGCCTGAGAAACAGTTGTGTCTAAGAAGAGAACAGTAGGTAGTAACAGGAAGCTCTTAAGAGGCCAGGAATCAAGAAAGGGCAAGCACTTAACAATGAGCCACCTCTTTCTCCTTATTCTTTTCTGCTTTTATGCTCTTGTCATACTTAACATGCTCCTTAAAGATCTTTATAATCTGAAAAAACCTTAGTCAATAAAGATTTCTGTGCTATTTCCATAACCACAGTATCTCAGCATCTTACAGAGGTGACTTGGTGTGGTTGGCTAAATCACACATAGTGAATCACATGGCCATGATCATATAAAAACTTGCAGCTCCATCTAGTTTAGCAGGTAGAAAATTGGGAAAGATTCATGGTTCTGTACAGCTGCAGTAACTGCATCATGCCTTATGCCACTTGTCTCAGCGTATGACCTGAGATCACACCTATGTGCACACTTTGATCCCATTTAAAGCCACTAAGGCACAGGCCATCTCAACAGGGTGATTATCAAAGTGGCATGTGCTGCTGTGAAGGTGACCAAGCTCTCCTGCAACCTGCATTGCTCTCTGAAGACCGTTTCTTGCTACTGCCTTTAAAGGGAGCCTGGGTAAATAGTGCAGCGTCCCAAAGTGAGGTGGAAGGAACTTTGGGGATTCCACTACCAATTCAGATCCTAGGTTAATTGGAATTAACCTTCAAAAATAAACAGGTTTTAGTTTGTTCTGCTTGAATTAGTCTCTGAGGAAGCTCAGCCTCTGACATGAATTAGTTTTTTCCTGGTTATGATCTGTTCTTTAGTGCCTAAAGACTAGGGTTACAGTTCTGGAATGTGAGGTAGTTTCTTGGATGTCCTGTACACTTAAATACTGTGAGGAAAAGGCCTGAATATTACAATTTGTGTATTATTCTTTGGAGAGCTAGTGTAGTGTGTAGTGGACAAGAACGATAACCTTGTGGTAGGCTGAGAGGTCAACAGTTGCTGTCCTAAGCTGAATGTCCTGATTCTTAACCAACTGGGTGGTAACAAATACCTGTTCTTGAAATCAAATAATTTCCTTCAGAGATATAACCTAACCTGCAAATGTAGCTTCACTTTTTTTCACTTTGACTTCACAAGTTTTTCCAGGTGTTTCTCTCCACCATGAGCATTGCTTACAGACTTCTTCCTCTTCTGTTTATCTGAAATAAGTACTATGCTAGCTTGATGAGTGTGGAATTTCCTTATTTTGCTGGGGTGAGGAGAACTGTGTCTCCTCTGTATTCTTTTGGCACTGAAGTACATGTTAATAGCCTCCAGTTGCTGTCAGTGTTGGTCCTGCAACAGGGGCAGCAGTCTCAAGTGAAAATAATCATATGCTGTTAGTAACCCCTGAGTTAAGCAACCACAGTAGCAGTATCTCCCTCCACATGGCAACACAGAGTTTACAGACTGATAGTGGTGTCCCTTAGACTGGGAGGCCAAGGGCTGTGAATGACAAGGTCCATAAGTTCTGCATACTCATGGGGGAAAAATCTTGGTGATTTTCAGCAATTTCTGTTTGCATTTTCTCAATGTTAGGGGTAGACACAAAGTCATAATGCAATCAATGCAATTAATATACAGAATAATGTCCCATGGAAACATTAGAAGATACATTTTTGTCAGACTTCTGTTTATGACGTGTGTAATTAAGCATGTGGATAAGCACTTCTATGAGCTCAAGTTATCAGTAGTACACAATATGTATTCCATCTGAAAATTGATACCTGATATTTAAAAGGATCATACATTTTCTTCTCATTCCAAAGCATTGTTTAGTTTCTTGGGGTGCTTGTCCATTTATTTTGTAATGTGTTTTCTGGTGAGAAGTATTGCCAACCTTCAGAACTCTAGTGTTATGTGTAACAAATGCAAATGTAAATTTATTTGAAAGGGAAAATTCTTGCTACTACTTAATATAGCCCTCCTCTTTCTTCTTTGTTTCCTATTCATTACTGAGAGATAATATTGTCCCTCTGATAAACTCAGAAGTAACTCGTAGGTAGAAACTGTATAACAGATCATTGGGCTTTAATCCCAGCCACAGGATTTTCTGCTGCTGAAGGCAGGCTGACAGCTCAGTCTTCCCCACTGTTTTGTTTGCAGTGTTTAATTTGAATTAATTTCCTGTGGTAGTAACTGTGTTTCAGCTCGGGCTTGTCTCAGATTCCCCCAGCGTGCAGCCTGCCGAGGCTCTTGCCATCTGTGTTCCCTGTGGAGAATGCTCTTGAGCCCTTCAGTAGACCTTAGAGGATAAGTTGCAGCCTGTTGCCAAACCTGTCCACCATGACTCTTGGAGGTTGAGGGCTCTAAAGGTGTGCTATGGCTCCCTTCACAAGCTGCCAGCCCACAGAGTGCCAAGGCTTTGAAATTAATGTGGTACACCCACCCCTGGCCTCTATTCCAAAAAGGAGGCTTGAACTGAAAAAACATCAGGATTTTCCAAGAGAAAGAAATTCCCAACAGTATGTTTAGGAGTAAGTCTTAAAAACTTCAGAGTTTGAAGATAAAAGTAAGCCTTTCTTTCATAAGGCAACAGTTTGAATTTTTAATTAGCAAGTAGTACAGAACATTTCATCTTTTGCTTCCTGAGGGAAATGGTTGCTGAGACTTTCATCTTCACAGAGGCTCTTTCACAATGCTTGCTGATCCCTTTCCCCCCGTTATGCACTCCCCAGGTTCTCTGAACAAGCAGAGGAGCAGGTTACATCTGTAACATGAAGCCCAGCCTCAGGGTGCTATGTAATGGGATTTGTGCTTCTCCAGTTTTCAGTGCAATGCTGCTTATTTAGCTAAAGAAAGGAGCTCAGATTTCAGACAGCAACAAAACAGGAGTTGCATCTCCCTGGATTTCAGAACACAGATCCTCACTTTTCCAGGGAGGAAGGCAAGTCTCTTTGCTGGCCTTTCCCTTCTATGTAAATTGACTTGGCACTAAGGCAGGAGGGCTTGAGGCACACTGTGAGCAGAACAGGGACATTTCAAGGTTCAGTATCTCATGTATTTACATCATACAATGACAGCATGCATATGGATCCCTGTGTTCAAAGTGACACAGTTATTTGAGTATGACTGCAAGCAAAATGTGTGTTATCTGGCTTGCAGTGGCAACACAATGTTTTTTCAGAGTACTATATTCTTACTAGTAAATGGGAATTCTTCACACAAATGTGGCTACTTGTTTGTAAGCACTTAAATTCCCCAATGGAATCTCTTACTTTTGATTTCTCCTTTTCAGCTAGATTCTCAGAAGCCTGTAGTTAAATCACAGTAGGATCAGGTCACAAGCTGTGTGTGTAGATACTTGCGAGGAAGATCTCAATCAGTGCTCTGTACACAGAAGCAAGCCAGCTCATTACTGAGATGGGATTTATACCTGCCAGCTGGTAAGAATTAGGAAGCTTTGGAAACAAATGCACAGAAATTAACAGCGGGTGGTCGAAAACAAGCATGGCTTTGGATACACTATCTTGATAAGGATTTGCAGAATCAAAGCAGGGTGGCAAGCCAGTCATTTCCTGGCAGTAAGTATTCCTACCCTGTTACTGCCAGAAACTAAAAGCACACATGCCAGATATTAGGTGTACGTGTGTTCCTTGGGACATTAAATCAGTCATCAAATTCAATGCAAAAGAAATTGTATCCAGTTCATCTGAATGCCCCTTTTTCAGCAGAGAAGTTCAAATAGCACGCTGATCATCGACAAGCTTTTTGCTCTAGGTCCTGGCATACTGACAATGATGGGGCACACCTTGAAAACAGATTTGGAAAACTCAGTATACAAATGCTGTTACTTCAGTAGATCTATCAATATCTCACTTAACTAAAATGATGTACATATGGCAATTTAGCTACAAGATTCACTAAGGCAAAAACCTTACCAGTTTCTCCAAAGGAAACTATAGTAGATTGTGCACAAAAGGCTATGAGGTGTAAGGGTATAATGCTTAAACTGAATGTTATCTCTTAATTGGCAGTAAAGAATGCTGTTACCTAAACTATGGAAATTAGATAAGAAAATAATTTTCTTATTTTTTTTTTAAACTAGTTCATTTAAGAGATACAATTCTCTTAGTTCTCCACTTACCAAACTATATACATGCAAGAATTAAATGAGCTCACAAGAAATCTGTACTGTGTATTTAGAAAATTACAGAACTTGTGAAGTACTGGCTCATCTTGACTTAGAAACATGCAGATAACAGCCTTTGAATAAGAACATAAGCCTTAGTTGAACAAGAGGGGATTTTTTGTTGTTGTTAGGCGAATTTATAACTTTTGGAACTGAGACAGGAAATGGCAATTGTTGATCTCATTTGTCATGTACAGGTGAAACACTTGACTTAGAGCTGTGCAGGGCAGTTTCATCTTCTAAATACTTCATCATAGAAATCACTAAAAGCTTCATTGAGAGGTTGATCAAAGCAGAAATTGAGAAAAAAGAAAAAAAGAAAAGAAAAAGAAAGTAGGCAAAAGCTGCTGTCAAGACTATTTAGGTGGATATATCTGAGTCCCTATCTGAATACTACCAACTGTCACGTTTAATCAGCTTTCAGCTCTTCCTCTTGGTCATCAGTACTTTTGCAAGACACGGTTTAGAAATAGTTAATCAATTAACTCAAAACCTACAGAGCTGTTGTTATGATGAAAACTTCATATCTCTGGAAAGCTTTTCTGTTCAAGAAAGCTCATCCTGTAGTTACAGAGGAAATTCCTGTAAAACTGTGACCTAAATGGCAGTAAATTGTATCCCACCTTGGTAGTTGAATTGAAATTCCAAGTACACCCTGTACATAATGCCACTACCCCAATGCTTCAGTTTTCTTGGGCAAGATACTAAATTTCTTCAATAACTGGCATGCTATGTGTCTGGAACACTTTATGAAGCACTCATTGCCGAGGACATTATGAGAGAAGGCACTAAATAAACTTTATCTGGAGGAGATTTTATTCTTTTGAAGAAGGACTTGTTGGTAGAAAAGTTTGAGAAGCTTCCCTTTTAGATAACTTCTTGATTAACAAATCTAAGTTGATCTGTGTGCCTATTATATTTGTAAATTCCTATGTACCGCTCCTTTGAGTCACTGATATACATCCCATTCAGTGGAAGTTATTCAGAAAAATTAAGTTTCTCTCTAGTTTTCTTCTACTATCAGTTGTGCTCCTATCCAACCCTTACCTTTTTCTTTGTCATGTAAGAAATTATGTACATGCAAGGAAGGAAGATTTAGGTGCACGACTTCCCTGAAGTTTGTGAATACATTATATCAAGCTGTTGTCTCGCTGCTGACAGCTGGTTGCTGCAGGATCTGTACCATTGTGTCTGGGCCCTTCTGTAGCCTTGAGCTGGTGGATGGAGTTCAGTTTTGGAGCCCTCCCCATCTCTACAGGAGTTCCTCTGAGTCCTGTGAGCGGTATGTGGTTCCTATGAGTAATGAATGAACATGGCTAATTGAACAAACAAGAGAAGAAAATTATTGGTTTCATTCAAGTTACGTGTTGTTTATATTCTCTTGACATCTGTAAGTCCTAGTCTCCCATCAAAGAGCCATGGGACTGGTAGCTGCATTAGCATATTCAGTAATTTCTGCCCCAAAATTGTTTACATTCTCCAGCCTTAGCTAAACTGGTAGTATCACTGGTATGTAGTATGTACTGGGCAGATTTGCCTTCAGTATTTTTTTCAGTTGCATCAATCAACATACCTAGGTTCCATTCTTTCTCTAAATTATCTGTCAGTCATAGGTGGTGGACAGAATATCCTGGGTTTTTTTCCTTTTGCTAGTTTCTTCTGTTAAAAAAAAGTTAGTCCATCTCATATTTGGAAGTCACTGTAGGGCAAATGTAAAGCCCAGTAAAATCAAAGGAATCCTTTACATCAAGAAAACAAGACTTGTTCTCTGCTTCAGGACAGTAACAACACAACGAAGGAACTGCATTGCCATAGCATGGCAATGACTTGAATTAGTGAAATGTAGTTAATGAATGTTTATTCATTTGGATCATAGTGTCTTAGAAAAAAAGATCATATGTTCAAAAGTGTTTGTACAGGATGCACCATAATGTGACAGTGATCTTCAGCTGCAGAAATACAAATTAAAAAGTATTACTTTGTGTAGCTGACTGCCTCCAGTCAGTCAGTGAAATTTGGGAGATGAATTTAGCACAAGGATATTAATAGTTGGCAAAAGAAATTATTGAATTTCATGCTGTTTCGTAATAACTGATTTCTGAATGAAGTGAACTATATAAGCAATATGACTGAACCAGCATGTTTTTAGGCACAACTTATCATATATGTTAACATTTATGGCTCTTGTGGGTGTGTCAGCTGTATTATATTACAAGTTGCACTATTTTAAAGAATATTGAAATAACAAATGAAGTGAAAGATTCACATGTAGGTGAAATATGTGTCAGAACTTAAAGAAAACTTTTCCAAAGGATTTTCTCTAGAGCACTGGTAGCAAAGGAACAGTTCAACTAAAACCCTGCAATTATAGAAAGTGTGATGGTGGGGAAAAAAAAGTGAATGATAACAGCAATGAAAAAAAAAGAAAAAATCAAAATATGGGTAGGTGAAAGCAGTAGCTGATGGGAAGAAAAGACCGTAAAGGTATGGGATGAAGGGGGAAAAAAGGGAAAAAGTAGGTTCGTGTCTATACATGTACTTTGTTGTTATCCTTTTCTTTCTGTGTTTATCATTTTCCATGATTTATGCTGAGACTCATTAGGAAGATTTCTCTTTTAAACAACAGAAATTTCAAGAGATGTTTTTACCCAAAGAAAAGAAAGGACTTTCAGTACACAGTTAATGTCCATGAAATCATCGGATTGCCTTGTTCCCAGGAGAACGCAAGCTTTCCCGCTTTCAGTAGTGTGCCTCCAGGAATTCGTTCCAGGAGGACACACAATTAGCCCATACTCTTCCAAAGTGCACAGTGTAACACGATGCAGTTAAACCAGAAGACAGTTTTCATCTTTTGACCCTGTGTCAAACATGTCAGTTGAGTAGCTTACCTGAGAAGAGAACATAGGCCATCAGATATTTTCCCATAGAAAGGAACATGCAGTAGATACACACACAAATGCAACTTTAAAGCCTGACTTATTTTTGAAGTAAAAGAAAAAGTGGCCTTTGTAAGTGGTACAACTCAGTCCATTGAAATTCTTCTTTCTTTTTGCCAGTCTGAAATTTAAATAAAAATCTTTACCCTTGCTTTTGCTATATGAGAAGGACATTAAAAATAGCTCTTTCATTTTAGGCACTAACAAGATATTGAGTCCTCTGCAAGGATGGATTTGATACTATCATTCAAATCCACATCCAAATTATATTTTTGGGAATGGTAAAATATTCAGTGTAGTGTCTACATCTTGCATCTATTAACATGCAGAATAGTTTAAAAAGTTCACAATGAAAGAGAGTGATGTTGAATAACTCCTAGACAGAAACACACAGGTAACTGGGTGGTGAGTGAGTTGGTGGTGGTGTGTGTGTGTGTGTGTGTGTGTGTAGGGGTGTGATGTGTGCAGGGGAAACCTGCATAACTGGTAGAAAAGGCACAAGCTAAAAACTCAAATGACAGTGTGAAAAAGTCCCCATACCTTAATTAAATAAAACCAATAATGTGATTTAAACTTCTTTGCTTTAAAATTACTTTAATAAGGGTGTTAATTACTAGAGGATTAACACTGCTTACATGTGATAATAGATGTGGTCAGTCAATAAAGGGTGAGAATAATGTTCGTTTAAGAAGCAAAAGAATCTAGCACAGGATTACTCATCAGAAAGGGATAACATTTCAAAGTGGCAAGTTAAAATCAGGGAAGAGTTTTTCGAGTTGCAGGAGGCATTAGAGGCTGAATTTTGGCATCATTACCCAACAAAAGTTGCATGTATATTGGGATGTGTTGGAGCTAAAATATGAAGAGTAATTATTACAAATGACGTATAACATAGTTTGGAATTACTCTGTCTTTCAGAGCAATTGTAACAAATAATTTTTCAGACAAAACATTTTAAGAAAATATTGTCTGTAGAAGTGAGGGGAAAAGGCAAAATCTAAAGGAAAAAGATCAACTTCTAAGGAGAATAATTTCTTGAATATGTGTTTCTTAGAAAAGAGGTTGTACTGGACTATTACCATTAAGCAGAAAAGGTTTTTCCTAATATGTTTGCAAACAGTAGCAGGAGGAGAAAGATCTTCTGCAAAAAGCCAACAAAAAAGCAAATCCAGGTTTCTTGTTACTGCTGCCTGCTGGGCTCAGAAGCCTCTGCTAAACCAAGTTGTCTATACAACACGTTAACAAAAACAAGACCAGGATGTTATGTGGGCTGTAGTATTTACTAAAATGTTTTTAGAGTCATTTGATAGATATAAATGTGGAAGTAAATGTCTTGTTGAAGCTGAAGAAGAAAGTGAAGGTTGTCCAGGAAAGAATATGAAACTTCTTTTCTAGTGATTTTGGCTTTGCTTTTAACTTGTCTTCATTTGCATTCCTAAGCTATTGATTGTGGAATTCCTTGTCCAGTGGTTCCCAGGTCTAGTATAGCTTTCCCTAAGGGATGTAACTTCATCTGTTATGAAGGGTGGTTATGCAGCCATACCCTGAGTGCACTACTTTGGAAGGAATAACTGTCTGTTTACAGTAAACTTATGATGACCAGATCTGTAAGTGCCAGTGCCTTACAGATTGCATTGAATTTTTGTTTCTGGACACAAACAAAATTATGCTGTTTTGTGGCCTGTTTTGTCTTGGATTTTGGTGGCTTTCCACATATTCTGATTCAGCACCCAAGATCAGCTGAGGTACTTTATTGGACAGTTGCTGTATTTGTATCTGCTTCCTGCAGAGGCTTTTCAGAGAGACACTTGTATATAAAATTCTGAGTGTTTTAATGGCCACTTAAGAGAAGAATCTGGAGCACTGCGGCTATAACTTTTTTATTTTAGATGTGCAGCTTTTGAGAAATGCACAGATCTTAAAACAAACCAGACCAAAAAAAGTTTTAAACTAAAAAATAATTACTCTGCTGTGTTGAAAGAAACTATTTCCCCTTACCTGCTGTAGAACCCCAGGTCACCTCAGGGGAGATGATGTGTTTCATAGTGTACACCAGAGATCATGGACCTCTGTGGAGACCAGATGCTGCAGATTCAAGAGGTGCCCATAAACGTTATAGACCTGATATATATCCTCATGTTAGGTTGAATCAATCTCTGTAGCAATGTAATTTCAGTATATTTCGTAGGTGTAATTTTCTCTGGTGTTTTTGTCCGTGTCAGAATATGAGAAAAAATAACTGGAAAGCTAGGAGAGGGAAACACCCTGTTGGCCGAATCACTAGTTCCCAGTGCCCTGGATCTGTTCTGTGAGCTGCAGCTTCACACTGAGAGCTGAGGTCTTTGCCTCCTCTGGAAGCACGAAGCTGATGCCATGGAGCTGTGCCGTGCTTACTTGTCTTCCCGTAGGCATCAGTTTGCATTTGCACACCAGGGCTGTGTATTGAAAACTCCTTTCTTCAATCCTAGAAATAATCAGGCTGAAATTTAAACGTGGAGTTGTAATTATACTTGGAGAGCGCACTGCAGATGTTTAGTTCTAGGGCACGGCAGCCTGACTGTATAGATTAGATGTGCGTGTATACAAGGGCAGTTTGGATTAGTTAGTTAAAAACAGCGTTTGTCAGATAATGATTTTTTGCGGTATAATATATGTACTTGTAAGACTGCAGGCATCTAGAGTTGCTCATGTGGATACTGCTAAATATTAAATGGACAAGAGTGTTCAATTCCAGAACACAGTATGGAAGTTGAAATGAACGTGTTTTGTATTTAAATTTTATTCTAGTTACACCAAATTAGATTATTTTAAGTTAGTCACACCTTCTCTAAGCCAGAGAAGGTTAAAATTGAATTTTAACCACCTTCTCTAAACCAGAGAAGGTGGTTAAAATTCAATTTTAACTTTAGATTTTGAAAATTTTGGATACATTTTTTTAGTGAATCAACTCAAATGGATTTTTACAGGAAGGATTAAGACAAATGATACAGTTTTAATCCCCAAGAAACTTATTTTCAGATACTGTGCCTCATCACGTGCTATTTATGGCAGTATTTCACAGATGAGCAAATAGTTTAAAGCAAGCCTGTTGTAAGTTTTGTGCAACTGCAAAAAAAGTGATTATAGAATATTAAAATTTAAATAAACTAAACTGTAGAAGTTAGTTTCAGTAAATGTCAATATTTAAGTACTACTGGCAAACATGTTTAAAAAACACCGGAAGCCAAATGAAAATGACAGCTTAACTTTAACTGTGCTATATTAAATGTTCCTTAATTGTAACATCTGAAATTCTGTTTTCAAAGTCTTGTTCAGGTCAGAACAGATGGCCTGTTTTGGGGGGCTGCAGTTGTCACCTCTGCGTGCTCTGTGGGTGTGTACACCTCTGTGTCGGAAGCTCAAAACCAAAAAAAATGGTGAATGACCTGACCATTGCATAATACACAATTTTTAATCCACACAAATTTTGCCATTGACATAGTTTTACGCTTTGTCTAAAGGGACTTTGTGTACGGACTAACACGCTTGACAGGAGCAATTTGGCCCGAGCCCATGCCCTCCGGAGCCTGACTGTCTGCCAGGCTCCTGCTTTTCAAACTCTTCCCTGTTTCTAGACTCAAAAGACGGTTCTTTTGCTACTAGTCCAGCTTATTCTGTAATGATGAAGAACAACACACTTCATAATAAACATTTTCACTGTAATTAAACAAATCTTCTTTGAAGAGGTATTACTTGTTGCTATATTGTTTATTTCATAGGGCCTGGCTATTTATATTTGTCTCAGTAACTATTTTTCAGTGCCTTCAGATGTTACATCTTGGGCTGCTTGAAATTTTAATGGGATTTATAAAAATTATACATTGTGGGTGTTTTTCTGGTTATGGTAACAGCAACAAGCTTGTTCACATGACTTCAGCAGCAAGTGTTTTATTTTGTAGGCAGGCCTAAATTCATTTGAAGTGCCAAAGAATAAAAAATGTATTTGGACTTGTTCATGAATATGACAAGACCAGGCAACTCTGAGTGTACTACAACATCCAGATTTTATGAAAAAATTCTGCCCTTTGCAAGAATTTTTGCTTATAAAAGATACATGAATACAAACAACTTTCTTAGCATAACAACAATTCCCAATGGTTCAGCTGTCATAACCTCTGAGTTTATACATTGTACATTTATGAATGTGTTAAAGATTGTATCCCAACATTCAAGATACTGACAGATATGATTTCACTTATAAATTTGAAACAGATGGTAGCATTTAAATATGAAATCGTTTCATTCTTGTGAACATTTCAATGTCCTACATTTAGACACAATTTCTAAATGCATGGCGGTTAAAAAAAAAAAAAGGCATGTTTTAATGCAGCGGCTTAAAAACTGAAAGACACTGCCTTTCTAACACAAACTATCCTTCCTTTGAAAATCCAGGGCTCAGTTTTCAAAGCATTGTCTAGGAATTTAGCCTGCGACCCCCATTGACACTAATAGGAATTGCATAGCTAAGTCCCCATAACATCACTTTGAAAATCCATTTGTTGTACCAATCCAGAAAAAGGGTAGCATAAACTATAGGGAGACATTCACAGATCAAGAGATCAATTTACACTTTGAAATACAAGCCCAGTGTGCATTATTCCAGTTATGTGATTTAGAGAGGGGATTTTAAATTCACCGCATTCACAAAATAAGTCACCAGGTGTAAATAAAACAAAGTATTTTGGCAAGTGGCAGGCAGACTTGCTAACCAGGCTAACAAGATATTTGTCAGCAGTAACGAACACCTGCTGATTAAGTGATAATTGTGTTTGGTTGGTATGGTGTTATTCTACCATTAGCAAATTCTTTTTTTTCCTTCAAGCTGGACCTAGATATCTATATTTTAAGTACTTCTGTTGTTCTTTGCAACCAAGAAGTGTTTAGAGTGAACAAGACTTGTCTTTGTCCAGTTCTGATTCTGGTCCTTGGTGCTCTAGTTCCAATTTAGTAAGTGCTTTCATGATGTGCATGCTTTAATAAACAGGGACATGACATTTGGTGAATAATTGTGGTGTTATCTATATGGTTGTGCAGGAGTCTTTGTTAATTTCTTGGAAATAGCTGTATACCTGTGTAAGGTATATTCATGTGTACTTGTGCACAAAACCTAAGCAAAGATGAAAGAAGTGTTGTTGTTGTTGTGTAGCTGTGTTGCTGCAGTGCCTATGCGTCCCAGTCATGGACCATGGCCTCATTATGCTGGGCAGAATATAAATAAGTGTTTTAACAAAAGAAAGGCAGCGCTGCCTCAGAGTTCACAAACTGATGAGATTATAGCTCCACTGAAAGGTTAACATTATGTCAGAAATTATGAAATAACAATGATTCTGGTTGACAGGCTTCCTCTTCGGTCATCAAACCCATTTGTCCTTCTGAATATAAGGTGTGGTGTATTGGTACAGTGTGAGCTCCTTGGAGTAGGAAATGTTAAGGAATGGGACATTTGTGAGTGGCTCTTGCAATTTTACTGTGTTTAAAATGAAAAAGTCCCTTTCATGATTGGTACTTTTAGCTCCAAAACCCAATAAAAATTGTAATAATTGAAATAATAATGTATTTGCTATTTCTTAGTGACTTAAATGATACATAGCTAACAACAGTCACAGAGTTTTTTTCCTAGGTCGAAAGCCATGCATCCTCAAGGAGAAAACTGTAATGTTATTTCTGTACTCTTTCCTAAGAAATGGTTGGGTGTAGCTTGCAGTTGTATATGCTTGGCACTGTTCATTTCCCAGAAGAGTTCACCGTATTCTAGGCTTTGGGGTTTTTTTAATTAAAGAGGTCAAAATCCATTATATCAAAATTTCAAAGAATTTACCAATTAGCTGTAGTCTGTGATGCCCAGCAGGTGGCTTTTATACTATTAAAGGGAGATTGTTTCCATCTCTGATCAAAGCAAAACCAAAACAAAAGAAAATATAGAATATTTTGCTGTACACAGTGCAAACCACACGCTGTGTAAATTATATGTGAAAACTGTACATGAGAGACTGTTTAGTCATCCCACTTCCAAGAAAAAGTTCTATGTGTTTTCACACTGGTCCTCACGAGGATTTTAATGGTAGTGTCTAAATCTGTTTAGATTACTGATTAGCTGAGGAGGACAGCTTGCTATTTTCTAAAATGAAGACTGTAGCATTTTTGTTATTTAAAAGTAGAAGTAAAAATGCACAATTAAGTAGATGAATGAATTTGGTAGAAGTGAAATTAGAAAAAACTGAGTGTGCTGGAATGTCCCAAGATGCAAAAAAAAAATTCCAATTTGCACTTTTCAGTGAATCTAAACTTCCCCGATTTTTGCCTACTTAAAAGAATGTTTGTGACCTTTTGACCCTTTTGTTATCCCTTACTCAGAAGGGCCTTTATTCTGTAAGGCTTAGGTATAAAAAAATAAAAAGAGCGTTAATGGCATAACAGTCCTTTCTGATCACCCTGTGTAAGATGTTTATGCAAAGTGTCAATAGAAGCAATTGGCCTAACAGTGTGACAACCTGCTTTGCTTGGAAATGGGCTAATCTCCTGTTTGGGTTATCCAGAGGTCAGGTAAGGATTTCTTTCTTCGCACTCCCTGTAGCGCACGGGTACATAACCTGCAAACACTACAGGGCAGAAATCAGAAGCAACTGAGCCCAAGGATGCCACTAAGCATTTCTGTTTAATCTTGACCATTTTGCTTATTCTCATGATTTTTTTTTCTCTGTCTTCTTTTGGTTTTTCTCTTCCTGGTCCCATCCCAGAGAGTCTCCTTGAGCGTATAACACATAATGATGACAGGGACTCTAACAATTTCATTATCTGCTGCTTCACTGTGTTGGGTTGTTTTTTTTTTTTCAAACAGGCATCATCCCACTCTTTTTTGAAGTTCACGTGGAAACCTACTTTAAATCTCAGTTTTTGAGGGCTGCCCCCGTTGCCCTGTCACAGCAGGCTGGAACTCAATAAGAGCTCAGGCAAGCGTAGCAGGCCAGGCAATGGGCCTTGGCGGGCTGCACGCTGTGAACTCCTGCCTCACTGAATCAGCTTCTGTGTGTTTTTATAACTGCCTTTTTTTTCCCTGTTAATTATGTCCCAAGGCTGTGGAAAGACAGCATTTATCTGTTTCAACAGACTAAGCAGCAAGTGTTCTGACATGTTTATCAGGCAAATTGTACCTGACAAAAGGTAATTACACATGCAATCAAGTCCAGAAGTAACTGGGTGATTAGGGGTTAATAAACTTCAACATAAGAAATATTCTGCTTGTGAGCAAGGAGAGTGGGCCAGAAAGACATAACTGACAGTGGTATGTTAAAAAAATTACTTTCTTTGGATGGAATATTTGACTTTAACGAAAGGTAAGTAGGATATTGAGTGTACAACTCCTCATTTTTATCTCCAGCTCCTGAATCACTGGTGTCTGTTGTACAACCAAAGCTATTTGCTAACACTCATGCTACTTCAGAAGAGATAACGGCACCATTCCAGCTTGTACTAAGCTACCTTGATAATTTACAATTAGGATTTTTGTAGTATAACCAACACAGTTGCTGTTGTCTAATGGACACTGCCCCCATTTCCATCTGCAAAGCTCATGTCTCCTCCTGTCTCTTGCTGTGTTGACTCTGTTCATAGCTAGTTCCCAAAGTTGCGTTCTCTTCCAAGATTATTCCTGACAGTTGCCCAAAAGTAAAAAGGAAAGGGCATCTGTATGATATTTGAGGATGTGACAAGAGGCTCAAACGGCATTGAAAGGGCCGGATGGTTGATTTCAGCAGTTCCCAGTGCACAGAATTCTCATGTAATTACAAGATGGCCTAAATACAGGACTATGGCTGAGCTGCTCTGAACTTTAGGTAATACAAGACAAAGCTTTAGGGAGCAATGAGGAACAGTAATTTCTATCCAAACATGACCATATCACCTAGACACTGGGAAAACACGAGAGTGCTAACTATGAAGAATAGGTGCAAGTGCCCTATTTGAAATCAGAATTCTGTCCCTAAAATCTTAAGAAATTTTCCCCTGTAGCATCAATATTGTAATGTTTTGTGTTAACCGATTCTGTTAGCTAGCAAGGTCTTAAAGTAGGACCTCTTTTAACCAAAATATAGTTTAGTATCTTTTACAAGAAAATTGTTCTGTTTAAAATAAAAATATTCTGAATAGAAATAGCAGTGTTATCTGTATCATGTAAGAAATTACTATAAACTTTTATGTAAGTACATATAAACACCTTTTTTTCCCCAAATGGTGTTTATTTCTGTCAGAGAGACCTAATATTAGTCATAAAAGGCATTTAGAAAGTACCTAGACATGAATAAAAGGTTAGAAACCCAAAGCATTGTAGGACATAATTTGAAATAAAAGTGCAGAACAGCAATGAGAGGCGTGAGTTCCCTATAATGTTAAAAGTATGTATGTGACTAATAATGTGCTGGTTTGAGAAGGCAACACAATTTCATGTACAGTAAAAGAAACATGCTGCTTTATGATCATCAGCCCTGATGGTTCCAATATGTTGGCTAAAGTTCCCCTTCTATCACACCTTTAGAAGAGGCAAAATCCTCTAAATAAGGGGAAGTGACTACCCTATTTTATAAATGTAAGTAAGCGGACAGTCTGTTGGGTGCTCTGTCTGGTATACTTGAAAGGTTAAAGCTTTTTGTTGTTGTTGTAGTTGGTTTTTTGTTTTGTTATGTTTTGTAATGACTCAGACACACACACTTCTCTGCAAATTACTCCTAGTCAGAAGTGAATAATTGCTTGTGACTCCTAGGGAAGCATATTCTGCTTCATTATAAAATACTCAGGTACAGTATTGCCTGTCTTAGCGTATTCTTATTTTTCATGGGTTTTGTGGGATAAAGAGAGTACAGCAGTACCATTGTTCTTGGGTAGGAGTACATATATGTAGTTTATTTGGTGCTTCACAGTGTTTCAGCTGCATGATAAGCTGGTTCTGACTGAGCACCCTTGGGTGGCTCCTTAGGTGGGGCTGAGTGGCTGACTAACAGCTAAAATGGGCTGCACTGCCTCCAGATTCTCAGAGTAGTAGGAGAGATTGTCTTTCTGTCTCGTTTGAAGTTCTTCCCATATGTGTTAACTTTGGAAAGATGCATGTGCAAAATAAACATTTTCCCTATTGTAATTTCAAGAAGTCACATCCAGTAGCACCAGTTGATGTGCTACACTCTGTGGCCTTTGATTGATTTTTGAGGCTGGAAGATATTTATTGCCAGGACCTACTCTTTGCCCATATTTATCTTATGACAGTGCATGCCATTCCTTGCTAGACAACACATCTCATTTTCAGTTATTGTCTTGGTAATAGTGACAGTTTTAGTAGATAAAATAGTAGTTGGGAAATGTTGCTTTAACTTGACCTTCAATAAGTTGATTCTAGTTGCCACAGTAAAAATACTGTCACAGAACCAGTAAATTCTCCTGTAGGTCATATACATCATATGCCTTTGGCCAAGATGGTCCCACTTCTTCTATACGAGGAAGAGGAATTAAAGTGCTTCATTTGAGGAAGGCACACATTTGTGTAGCAGAGGAACAGAAATTGAAGCAGATTGTAGGGTTGACTCCTCTGCTGCATGGCTGCAGGTGTGAAGGTGAATTTGGGGTTGTGCTCAATTGAAGCTTTGTATAAGTGAATTGAAGTTATTTCCCATTACACATGTGATGGTCCTGGGACATTTCTGCTGGACTGTCCTTCCTGCAGTTGGCTGTTCACCAACCTGCTCCCCTCACAAAGTTCCTGCATTGACTGTACATCCGCTGAGTCCAAGTGCCAGGTCAGATGCAGGTGATATGAATGGCCGGGACACAGATCCAAAGAGCTGCACACCAGGCGACTCTTGCCCACCCACAGTGTACAGTATGTGCTGTCAAAGCCCATTACATGCAGCAATATGGCACAGTGCAGAACTGCAGCTGTGAGGGGGACAAAATGCACAATGCATAATTGTGCGCAGCAGCAGTCCAGTCTCCAGCAGTGTCTGCAGCTCCTGCCACGTTTACTCCAGAGGCAGAGCGTTGTTGTCACACTGCAGCCCCTGGACATTGTGCAGAAGGAGGGAAGGGAGCTATGACTGAGTGGCACGTGTCATTTGATTGCATGTCCCTGGTCCTTTGAGTTACCTGCCACATGTCATGACAGCTGCTTGAACTTAGGAGATTTCTTAGCATGAGGCTGGTTGTGTGCAGCTCTTTGACCAAGCTTTGGGTACATCCCCCTCGCTGATAGTGTCTCTCGAGGTGTTCATTCTTCAGAGCCAGGACTATCATGGAGTGCACAGAATATGCTTCTTGTTCTCTTGGGACATTTTTTTACCTCATGTCTTGAAAAGCAAAACTCCATGGTCTGTTTAGAACCCTACTTGCCTACCTGTGTTAGGCTAGGTGACAAATGAGGTGTAATCTTCCAGCACAGCTGTCACTATCACTGAGATGTCCCAGAGCCATGGCACAATCAGACAGTTGAGTCAAGCACTGAAAGCATAGTATGGAAATCACTCATTTGATACTGTCAGGGAAGTTTCTTTGAACTTGTCAGTACTGTAATTGTGTCAGTCATTGATGGGTTTGGGCTGCAGATTGCTAACAGGATACAGAGCTTCAGAGTTGTTTAGGATTTACCCAGAATCCTCAATTTCAATCTTACAATAGGGTTAAGAAATTAAATCTTTCACCTTTGATTTACTAAACACACCTACTGCGGGAACTGCATGTCCTTTCTTAAGAACCGTCTCCCACGTGAAGCCCATGACAAGTAGCATTGTAATTAGCAGTAATTTATTAATACATTGTTTGCTTCTCTGTTTACTTCTCTGTAAGAGAGAGGGAACATGAAGTCACCAGATTACACAGTTTGGGTTCCTGTGGTTATCACCTTTATCCTCCCTGCTTGCGTTGTGCGTCTGCTCTTCCTACCTTTCTACTCTTTGGGTTGTGCTTTTAAATTTCATACTGCCTTTGAGAACTGGGCACTACTGATTGTGTAACACAGGTAATAAGAAGGGATGAGTAATATGCAGCAGCAACTGAGGCTGTGGGTTTCCCAGCTGGTACTAATTCCTGAATTAACAAGCCTTCCCAAGTCTGTTTGCTCAGTGACTAAAGCGATGTTCTCAGTTAGGTAGGAGAATTGGTGGTGTCCATTCTGAGAAAGGGCTTTGTGGGAAAGAACTGTTTGTATTTGATCTTGTCAGCTATCATGGGTATGTAAGTCAGCAGAGAATGAAATAGCTTCCTTGCTTCTTAAATACTTTTCATCCATATGAGATAGTTAAATGTAAAATCTAGATGTCGCGGAGGTTTGTAATGGTCCCTTTAGGTCTTTGGGATGACAGCAGTAATTGTGTCAGAGGTTCATTATAAAGGCAGGAAATGTTGCTACTCTATGCTTTTATTTTATAATGAAATTGGTGTTATGATTTTGGGGATGAGCATTAGTGGACACCTCTGGCACTTCATCCGGCTGAGAAGTTTGAGTAAGGCAAGGTTCTTGGAGGTGCAGTCCCCCTCTTAGCATAGCTTGAGGAGTCAGAGGAGTGGGCACCTGCTGCAGCTCTGCCTCGAGGAGCAGGAGCTGCTACTGTTGTGCCCCAGCTGTAACAGCTCTGGTATGACTTAGCAGGAGCACAGGGTTCTTTCTGTGACTTGCAGTAGTCTGTTACATATTTTTAAGTGGTTTTGTTACAGAAAATCCTGTTCGGCACCACCTTTCCAGCATTACGGATTCAGCAGGCCTTCAGGCAAGCAGTGGCCCTAGGTTATGCTGCCACAGGCACTACAAGCTGGAGCGAAGTGCTGCTAATGGTTCCCCACGCTAACTTTAACAGTAGGTTTGGCTAACACAGGGCAGCCTGAGAACAAGCCCTTGTTAGCCCTCAGCAGCAGGACAAGGCCAGGCACCAGACGCAGGGGGAAGCTGGGGGCGCCCCGCCATTGACGTCAATGGCAGTGGGGCCCGCTGGCCCGCAGGTAGCCGTGGGAAAGGCTTCCCCGAGCGGGGCTGCCTGTGTCCTGGCCCCTGGCAGCCTGGGCAGGGTGCCCAGCGGTGCCTGGCTTGCGCCCGTGATGGTGGAGGGGGAATTAGTCTTGGAGGGCTGCGAGGGTGCTGGCTGCTGGAGGTTCCGCGTTGTGTCTGATTGTAAAAGCAGGCTGTTTTGCTGAACAGCAGCTCTGAGATCATGAGTCAAAGGCCTGATTTGAAGTTGCAGCCAGGCGTAGGGCTGCATTTGGAGGCTTTTTGTTCCTCCACTGAAATGTTTGGGTTTGTTTGGGCCAGAAGTGTGCCCAGGGCTTGGCGCTGAGTTTCGGGGATCAGTCACAATGGAGAGTGCAGCGGGAGGTGTTTAATTCACTTAGTTGAGACTACCTGAACCTCTGCTTTTAACTACTGTGAGGAGCAGCAGACACAAACATCCCTAGCTTGCTCCCCACGGTAAAGCAGGCTCCCAAACACCAAAGCAAGTTCCCAAACACCAAAGCGTGAAGGCATTAGCATCCCTTCCTAGGGCCGAACCTGCACAGCCGCCTCCCTGCACAGGGAGGGAGGCAAGGGATGTAAAAGAAAGAAATGGGCAGGTGAAGGGAGGGTGTCGGCTGGGCTCGGCGAGAGGCTGCGGCCGGCCTCCTCTCCACAGAGCCGCCCCGCGCTCGCTCACCCGCCTCTTCCCCCGCAGCTCCTGGACCTCTTCATGGTGTGGGACTGGTCCACCTACCTGGCTGACTACGGGCAGGCCACCTCCAAGTACCTGCGGGTCAACCCCAGCACGGCCCTCACGCTCCTGGAGAAGTAAGTGCAGGGGTCGGAGCTGCCGGCACGGGAATGGAGGCGGCTCCAGGGCCGGGGCTTGGAGCCGCCCGCCTGCGGAGCGGCGCGGCCGAAGCCCGGCGCAGCACGGCCGTGTCCCGGTGCGGGAGCGGGCGGAGGCGGCGGGCGTGGGTACCGCGGTCTCAGCCCGCGGCTGCCCGAATTGCCGCTCTAGGGAAGGGAAATGCGTGGGGTTTGCCGTGGTGAAGCGGTGCGAGCCTTTCGGCCGGCCTGGAGGGTGGACTGGGAGGGCAGGGTAAGGAGGGCGCGTTGCCGCCAGCCCGGTACCAACCTGCTGGTAAAAGCCGCATCAGAACACACTGCGGTTTAAAGACATCTTCTAACAGTGTTTTCTCTCCTCTCCTGCCTGTGATGAATATGTCTTCTGAAGAGTTCACAGAGGGTACGTATCGCCTATATTGTTACAAAATATTGTTGCTTTAACTTATTTAATTTCCCGAATTTCGTTTTTAAATCCATTACTCCGGGAAATCAGCGATAACGATGCCCGTTATTGACGGTGAGCAAAGTTCGCCCGTTCATTGCATCTAAATTTACCATGGAGGCAGATGATATTAACGGGTTTCATGGTTTGCTTCTTTCTTATGGCATTGGGTAGGGCCAGGGTCCTGCCGAATGGGTGTTTGCTTCATAGTTATGTGTTATTTGTGAAGTAATATTTGTTAAAACCAGTTCTGCATTGCAGAAGTTGAGTTTAAGAACACACAGATAACAGGTTTTGTGATCTTTCAGTTCTTATTAGCAGAAAGATAAAAAGAGGATCAATAGTAAAACTGTTTCAGTAGTCAGATTTTTCCTTTTGAAATTATGTTTCTAATGTGTTTGTGTAATTTCCTGTTTTATTTCTCTAGAATGAAAGACTCCAGCAAAAAGAACAACATTTTTGCTCAATTCAGAAAGAATGATCGTGACAAGCAGAAGCTAATAGAGACTGTAGTAAAGCAACTTAGGAGTTTAGTGAATGGTATGTCCCAGCACACATAGGCCTCTTAAATCAAAAATATCTCATCATGCCAAGAGGTGTTTCTTAGCCACTATTTCTACTAAGCAAAGTGATACCAGTTAGGACATTTGTTTGACTGAGTAAAGGAGAAATGCAGTAGATGGATTGTACATGGAGTCTTCAACAAACAATTCTTTGTACGTATTTTTAATTGTTCGAATACTATTTTGTATATTGTAAACAAATGGTAAAAAATGAGACTGTACGATAAAAACCAGCGCAATCGTATTGTACATGGAACAGCTGAACTGTAAATACGTTATTTAAATATCTGCAGATATGGTGTCCAAAATTTTGCTCCAAATAGGAATTATTTGCTGTTTTCTGGTTGAATCCTAATTTAATGTTTTTAAGCATTGAGATACTTGCGTTTCAGATGCTGCCTATTGTTTTCCTGCGTTAAATGTATATTAGCCTTAAAGTGACTGGACATAATTTTGTATATCAGATTTTGTAGTCTGGAGGTATGAAAAAGTCTTCTGATTTTTAGTACCTTTGAAAACTACCTGAGAACTAGACTTGATACCTATTTAGCGTTAGGACTTATAGGCTTTGTTCTCCAAAAGGGTTTAATCTTGAGGTCGTGAATGTAAATAACCATTTGAGTTCTTTATAATGTGACATTTTGTTTCGTTTGGGTTTTGTTCCTCAGGGTTACTAATTCTATTTTGTAAGATCCCGGGTTCTTTTTCCCAGGTTGCAGTAAGGAATAGGTTTGCCGCTGTTGGTTTCGTGCCGCATCTGTTTGTCAGTATGCGCTTTCTACCGCCAGCCCCATCCCAGCGATTAGCATTTTGTCCCACCACCGGTCTCTTTGCACTGTCCCCTCCTGGCTATTTTAGACACTAAGAGAATGTCTAACAAATACAAACCAAATGGAACGTGTAAAAATAATGTACATTTTTGCTGTATTTTTAAGTTATTGACGGTCTAAATACAGTAAGATAAACCTCGCCCGTGTTCCTGTTTCATTTCACACACCAGCACGCACCTCAGAGCCGGTTTCGCGGGACCTGTACGGGTCCTGACTCACGATTTACCCCCGGGGAAGGCGGTCGGGGGTCGGGGCGGCCCCGACGGCGAGGTGCGGGTCGGGGGCACTGCAGGATCCCCGACTGCCGCTGCAGTCGGGCAGCCGGGAAGAGGCGGACTGGGGCGCTCCTCGTCGGGGAGCCCGGACGGGACTCGCTACTTCGCCGGGCGGCGGGGAGGGCTGGCCCGAGGGGGCGCCGGGGCTCCCGCTCCCGGGGCAGCCGTCCGGCCGCGGCTGGGGGCACGAGGGGCTGGGAGAGGGGTGGAGGGGGCCGTCGGGCCCCCATCCCCGGGGGGGCTTGCCCCGCCGCGGCCCCGCGCCCCTCGGCCGCTGTGCCCGGCTCTCCCGCGCCAATCACCGCACTTGGCGCGCCGCTTAAATATGCAGCGGATACGTCATCTCCGAAGTTGGATCGGCGCGTAAGTGGCCCAATATCTATATAAATTAGCCCGAGGGCGAACCGGCAGCAGGAGGCGAGCGGGGCCGGGCGGGCAGCAGCCGGCAGGGCCCGCCGTGCAGCGCCCGCCGCCGGTAGCCGGTCTGACAGCCGCCCCCGCAGCGCCCGCCTCCCCGCCGCCGAGGAGGATGCTGGCGGGCTCTCCTGGCCCGAGGCGTCGGCGCTGGCGCTGCTGGCCCTGCTCTGCTGGTCACCCTGTGCCGCACCTGTGGGCGCTGCGCTGGAGCCTCAGCCGGGACCGGGCCAGCGCCTGCCCTGCCAAGGGCTCCATGGGGGGCCGTTTTTTGGGGAGACTCTGCACTGGCTGCTCCAGGTAAGGCGCCGGTGGACGAGGGCGGGGTGGGAAGGGACTGGTGGAATCCACAGGCTGACCCGCAGCTCGTCCCCAGGGCTCCCGCTTCCATAGCTCACGGCGGGAGAGATACGGAAACGTCTTCAAGACCCACCTCCTGGGCCGGCCGGTGGTGCGGGTGACAGGCGCTGAGAACATCCGCAAGATCCTTCTGGGCGAGCACACGCTGGTCAGCACGCAGTGGCCCCAGAGCACCCATATCATCCTGGGCTCCCACACCCTGCTCAGCTCCACCGGTGACCTGCACCGCCAACGCCGCAAGGTGAGTCTCTCGGCCACCGCAACAGGGCACACAGCCCAGGCGGCACCTCCGCCCAGGCTTGGGCCTCAGTAGCATGTGTGCTCCCCCTGCTTTAACTACCTGCTTGTGTTCCCCCCTTTTCCTCCTAGATCCTGGCCAGAGTCTTCAGCCGTGCTGCCCTGGAGAGCTACCTTCCACGGATCCAGAAGGTTGTGAGCTGGGAGCTGCGGGGCTGGTGCATGGAGCCGGGCTCCATCGCAGTTTATTCCTCCGCTAAAACCTTAACTTTCCGCATTGCAGCTCGGATTCTGCTGGGGCTCCGCCTGGAGGAAAAGCAGTTCAAGGATCTGGCCAAAACTTTTGAACAGCTGGTGGAGAACCTCTTCTCCCTGCCCCTCAACATACCCTTCAGTGGGTTGCGCAAGGTACTGCCGCATGTCCCGTTCCCTCTGCCTGGGGACAAGGGCCTGGGCCCTGGCAGCAGAGACCTCCTGTCCCCAGGCCTGCCCAGGGGCACTTCCAGTGGGCCAGGACATCTGCAGCACCCTATTCCAGGTCTGAGGGCTTGGTGTCTTACCTAATTCAACCATTTCCCTTTCTCTGCACTTCCCACCTGCTCCTGGTTGACTTCCAGCACCTTTGGGTCCTGGCTCCAGTTCATTGTACCGTGCAGGGCTTCTCTTCTCCCTCATCCCATATGTTGCCTCTGGTTGGTTCATCATGTCTGGGCCTGTCCCATCTCATCCTACCTGGACTCCTGTCAGCCCATGGCAGAGGGGTCTGTGGGCATGAGCACACAGCTCAGTTTAGCACCCCCTGTGCAACTTAGGCAGGCCAAGGACTTGGGACCTCTTATGATCCTTGGTCCCTTGTAGCCCAGCAGCACAGAGACAGCCCAGGGAGAGGAACGTGGCAGACAGCCTCCTCTGCCTCTTTCAACTTGCAGTTTCCTCCCTGCTGCTCTGCTCCTCTTTGCCTGCCTCTCTACACTCCTGTTCTAGGTATTGGTCCTGTGTACCACCCCTCCTCTCACATTACTCCCTCCTCTGACTTTAGGTTCTCCGTACTTACAACAGCTGAAGTCTCCTGCCCACTTTAGCCAGGTCTTCCCTCATCTCTTATTTCCACTGTGAGCTCTGCCCCATTGGATCCCCTTACCCAGCCAGTCCCAGTTCACCCCCAGCCTCCCTGCTGCTCTTCACCAGTTCAAAGCTCTGGTTTTCCCTGTCCAGTTTCCCTTTGCAGTTTGGCACAGTGTGGGCTTTCACCCCTCACATCCTACCCCTCTCTGCCCTCTCTCAGGTCTCCCACAGGCTGTCTGGCCCCAGACCAATATGTTCCACTTGCATTTAGGTCCCCTTGTCTTTCCCCTTGCTCCCTGCCCTGTTTACTTTGTCCAGTCCTTCCCACCTCAAATCTAAGCCTTTGTATGTTTTTCCCAACATCTGGTCGTGGCCATTTTTCATTCCAAATCTCATCCTTCTGGCTTTTGCAGGAAGCATCTTGATAGAGAGCCACACTCTGTGACTCCATCCCACTTTGCAAAGAGATTGCTGATCACTTGACTTGTTGAGATCTTACATGAATGTTACACAACTGAAAATGAGCTGGCTGTGATTAATGTGTCTTTTTCCACTATACCCTGGTTAAGCCACTCATTTGATCTTTTCTCAGATGTACCTTGCTGTCTGGACTCAGTTTTATTAAGTTACCTCTTCTTGTCCCTTTGGACAAGCTTCTTTTGGACCTGACACAACTGTGGGTTTGCTCAGCGCAGATGCCTCTGAACTTGGTACCACGTGTTTATTGCTGTCTTTTCCTCTCAGAGAATTTCTTGTGACTTACTGTATTTGATTCACAACAGCAAAGCAACAGAATGTGCAGCAGTTCCCCCCAGACTGCTGCCTCTTGCAAGGCTCTGGGGCTGGGCAACAGATTAAACTGTTCTTGCTGTTATAGATCCTGGTTTTAAGGATTGCTACGCATGGGCTCCCTCAGTCTCTCAGGAGAGGGGTTCAATTCCTAAGGTTCTCCTGAACTGTGTCTGCCTCTCACAGGGAATAAAAGCACGGGACATGCTACATGAGTTTATGGAGAAGGCTATACAGGAAAAACTGCAGAGAAACAACCCAGAAGATCACAGTGATGCTCTGGATTTCATAATGAACAGTGCCAAGGAGCACGGCAAGGAATTCACCATGCAGGAGCTAAAGGTAAGGATGAACCCAGTAGTCCTTACTGAGCCTAAACCACTAACTGAATGTGAAGAGTATTTTCCCAAAGATCTTGGGAAAAAATTGTCATTAGTACTGCATCATTCATAGTTCCAGGTCACTTGGTATCAGTGAATGACAGATGACACTACATTTATATAACAAGTTTTGAAGCAGTTTTGCATGGGTACAGCAGCTGAATACAGTTCAAAAGTATTTGAATGTAGTTTAAAGGTAGTTTCACAGCTTACTTAAGTATTTAAGGAAAACTGTCCAAAGATTAATATTTTATAAATATTTTGTAAAAAGGTAATCTCTAAATCTAAATATTTGAAAAACTTTGAGCAACTAGTAGATATAATTAGAATCAAAATATGTTTATAAAGTAATTTTATTATAATTATTTATTATATTATTTATTCTAATATATGGTTTTATTATAATGTAATTTTTAAAATAATTGAAATGTTCAAAATGTGATTGATTAAGATTAATTACTCTCTGTTAGTTTTCACATTAATATTACACAAGAATAATTTCATGATCTCTCATCATGTCCCTGGCTCTGACCACAAATGCAATAAGGGGATATTAAATGCAATATGGAGTTACATGGCGGTGATCTGGGGCCAGCTGATTGAAATCATAGTATATAATATATACTATAATATATGTTATATTAAAAGTATATATATATATATACACACAATAAGATATGCTGTCCTGTAGCATTATGGTTAGAAGATTTCTATTTTGTCTGTATTTAACAAAATTACTTGCAAACCAAACTGCCTATGCTTGCGATTATGGCAATATTCACTCTAATATAACAGTAGGAGAGCTTTCATTCCATTAAATGGTGTAATTGGATAAAAAGTCCAAAGCTGTCTCAGAGACGTGGATTTATCTGTCTTTGAGAGAGCCTCCAAACACTGGCACACACTAGTTACTAATTTGCTTTGTGTTCAAATTATTTGGAAGGACAGTCTTTCCAGAAGTTTTCCTAAATACGCTGCTGGCATGAACTTACCAGGACCCTTGAAATGTAAAGGTCATTAAAAAAATATTGCTTTGCCAAAAGTACTGTTTTAAAGTACTTAAAACCCTGAAAAGATTAAAAAGACCCCATCCTACATAATAGTGCTGTCACTGGCTGGATGGGTGGAACTGTAATGCTGCCTGTCCTGCCCTCCAGGACAGGGAGTTGGGCTGTAGCACAGGGACAATACTGGTGAAACTTGGGAAGGTGCTGCCTTCCAGGCACTGGTTATGTTGGCCTTGTAGAAGCAGGAAGGGAAAGTCAGCGGCTCAGTGTCACAGCTTCTGCAGCAGCACTGTCAGAGGTTGATGCAGAGAGTCATAAGGGCTGTTATTTCAAGTTGCAGAGCTTGCCCTAAATTCCTTGCATGCTATTGAAATGTCTTGGGGTTTAATTGCGAGTGGTGGAACTGAGAGCTTTCTTTTCATCTGGATCTGCTACCTTGTGAATGTAAAAATCCCTACTCATGCCTGCAGGAGGTGTGATAGGGGTTGACAGGGATCTGTTATTCCAGAGGTTTTATTTCAGCTGAAAGATGCCCTTGAGAGCTGCACTTTGACAAAAGCATCTAGTCCAGCCAATATATGGCACTGGGGATGGTAGCAAAGAGTCATCCTTGTGACATGATCCTTGACCTTATCAGACTTGGGTCCAAGTACGTTCAGGCTTCAGGTGTCCTTCTCTGTGTTTGTGGCTTCACCTCTCCAGAACAATTGTTGTGTCTGAACAATTTAAAGTCCAGACATACAGTCATGTGAAAGGAAACTGCTCTGTATCCTTGGGGGATTTTGCTCTGCTTTGCCCCTGGACTGAAGCAATTAGTGCTCTGTAGTGCCAGCCAGGTCCCAGTCTTCCCAGGGTGGTAGCTCCTGGTATTCCTCCCTTCGCTTTTGTCTCTGGCCTCTGGCCTTGGTGCTCCCAGTCCTGTGCTCCTACTGGCACCTTCAGATGGTGTTGTAGGTTTGAGCATTATGTTTGCTGTCAGAGACATGATATGCCATGACCCAGCTCTGGGCAGCCCTTAACTTTTGGAAAACCATTTCCAAAAGTTCATCAGAGGGTGCTGCAAACAGCCCACAGCATCCTGGTATGTGCTGTGCCAATATAGACCCTGCAGACAGTCCTTCAAAGACTGGGAGGCTGCGTGGGGATCCGTGAACTGGAACAAGGCACCTATTACAGATTAGACTGTTCTGTGGTCCATCTATCTGAGCTGGTTAACTTCCTAACTTGTAATGGATACATCTGCTGCGGAGCTATCAGAAATACTGCTGTGCTTCAGGCTGTAAAGCTTGAAAGGTGAGCAAGTCCTTTGCCTGGTGTGTGCTCCCTGCAAGCTATAGTACTTCCCAGGCTGACCTGTAGCAGAGAGGTCTTTCTGCTCTCAACTCTTGGCTTCAGTCCCCTCCCAGATAAGCAAGTGGTCAATTATAACCAGAGATGCATCAAACACAACCCATTTTAGCTGCCAGCACATCTAGGATTTGTGCATAAACACGCTCATATCCACTGCCTGGGCAGAAGAGTAAAAGGTGGGTGCAAAGGGGAATTGGCAGATGAAGAGAAAAGGCATAATGCTTGAAATGGACTTCACTCAGTGTGCTATAATGCATGTTAAAATGCTGCTTTAAAATTAGTAAATCTTAGGAGGAAAGCTCAGAAGAGCTGTACTGGTGGTGAGGTGTACTCAGCTGTGTTTCACTGGGCAAGTGGATGTCCAGTTCATAAATGGTTTGCTTCCTGCCAACCCAGGATGGGTGCAGCTTTGTGGAAAACAGAGTGGGGGCCAGGGCCCTTTGCACAGGGACAAAATCTGAAAAAGGTGAGAACAGTCTAAATCACAATCAGTTTAAAATGACATTCAAATTTGTCACCTTCATTCCTCTCCTAGGAGTCAGCAATTGAGCTCATATTTGCTGCTTTTTTCACCACGGCTAGTGCCAGCACTTCTCTGATCCTCCTGCTACTGAAGCACCCCTCAGTGATTGAAAAAATAAGGCAGGAGCTGATGTCCCATGAACTGTATCAGCAGTGTGAATGCCACCCTGCAGGACCCTGCCCGGACACCCTGACTATGCAGAGCAGGGACAGAGAGAAACCACGTTTCCCCTCCACGGCCAAAGATGTTCAGAAGGATCAGAGCCAGCCCCCGGCCTCAGTGGAGGAAGGTTCCCTCCAGCCCGGTACCCTGCTGGAGCCCACCGTCCCCCGGAGCAACTTCTGCCCTGGCTCCCAGCTCCAGGCACCATCAGGGCAGAGCTGTCACTGCTCCTCGGACATCAGCCTGGAGAAGCTGAGCCGCCTGCGCTACCTGGACTGTGTGATTAAGGAGGTGCTGCGGGTGCTGCCCCCAGTCTCCGGAGGCTACAGGACGGCACTGCAGACTTTTGAGCTCGATGTAAGTGCCTTGCAGTCTGTTAGGGAACTGCTTGCACTTCATGCAAGCACAGCACAGTGGTGGTGCTTGGCAGTGTAGCTCAGGGGGAGGTGGCACCCAGCAACCTCTGTGGGTCCCAGCTCGGCTGGGGAGAAAAGGAGCTACAGAGCAGGTGGGCAGTATGTTGGGGCTGTCCTCAGGCACCCTCTGCTCACCCTCTACTAGCATGGGTATGTAACACTCCTCTCCTCCCCTTTTCTCTCCCCTCCCAGGGCTACCAGATCCCCAAAGGCTGGAGTGTCATGTACAGCATCCGTGACACACATGAGACAGCTGCTGTCTACCAGAGCCCCCCCAGCAGCTTCGACCCAGACCGCTTTGGTGCCACCCGGATGGAGGCTGCAGGCCGGTTCCACTACATCCCCTTCGGTGGTGGGGCACGGAGCTGCATCGGGAAGGAGCTGGCACAGGCCATCCTCAAGCTGCTGGCCATTGAGCTGGTCAGCACAGCCCGCTGGGAGCTGGCCACCCCTGGCTACCCCGCCATGCAGACCGTGCCCATCGTGCACCCCGTTGATGATGGGCTGCAGCTCTACTTCCACCCCTTGTAGCCTGGCCATGGCTGTGGGGCCTGAGCTAGGGGTACGCTGCTCCCCTCAGCCCTGGAGCTGATGCCCCTCCACAGCTACTGGGGCAGGTCTCCACTGCCTCAGGCTGGGTATGGCACTGGATCACTGCAGAGCAAAACCTAAAGGTCTGTTTTTCCCCTCCTAGTGTACAGGCTGGTAGGGAGAGTCCTGCAGAGTCACACTCCTGAGCGCTAGGGTGAACCTCAGCCACAGCCTGGGGGCAAAACCCACCGAAGTTGCTGGCAGGGAGCATATGTCATGGGGCCTCAGCCAGCCCCCACTCCATAAAGGTCTCCAGCTACCAGGGATGTGGAGCAAAACTCAGGCCTACAGCTAAGGCTCCCAGAGCATTTCTATCCCTGGGTTGTCTCCTGCCTCTCCTGTGTTATAGGAGAGGCAGGATGAACATCCTGAACACTGTAGCTTTTTAGATGTAAAAAGAAGAAAGATGGGGGGCTCTGCAGGAAAACACAAGCCAGAGCTGCTCAATTCATGGCATCAGCGTTAGCTAGAATAATAGGGTGTAAAGTGGTTTTTATTGTAAATATTTAATCTCATTCCTGCACTTCCCATTAGAGCTGGCACAAAGAGGATATCTCTCAGTCACCCAGTAGTAGTAGCTGTGTATGTTGTGTTGAGCACTGTGCTGCTGCTTGGGGTCTGCCATGAAGCCCCACTCTGCTGTCCCCACAGGATGTGCTCCCCAGCTACAAGTCCAATCCTAACCGCAGGATCGAACTGAAGCATGGGAGGGGGCTTTGGGGAGCAAACATTTAGAAAATGGACATTTCTGAGTATGTCTGATTTGTGGTAGAAAGTCCCTTGTTCCTGGTGATGCTGTTCACATTGCAGAGGGGACATTTGCAAGGTGACACAGGCTCTGTGGTGGCTGGCCAGCCAGACTGACCTTACCAGCTCTGTCAGCCTAGCTCTGCCAGCAAAAGTGCCAGGACAGCAGCTCCATGGTCCATCCACAGGGTGGAAGCTGGGGCTAAGCATGGGTTCTGAGAGCACCATTCTAGATGGTTTTTGAGTACCTCCACAGAGTGTTTCTCTCCCATGTAAAATGAAGTGAGTCCTGTTGCTTGTGTACTGATAACAGAACTAGAGCCAGGTCCTTGATCCACAACAATAAGTTTATAAGCTTCTTTCAGCTTCCCCTTTGCTCCCCACTGTCATGCATCCTGTGTGGATGCAGTGGGGAAAATAATCTGCCTTGTTCCTCCAGAGCATCCTGTGTCTGGTGGTGTGGTGTGCTCTGTGTGAAGCACCAGCTTGACCTGTGAGGGCCAAAATGTGGCACAGTGTCCCTTTGGAAAGGCCCTGAGAGCTTTTCAGTCTCCTGAAACTGTCATCATCCTGCTTCAGTGCCAGGCTACAAATGACCTCACCCTGGCCAATCCCCCTTGACTGTGCTGGGGCACTGCAGCAGGGTGCGTGCCACCGTTGGCTGTCTGAGGGCTGTGCAGCGACCACTCCGCTACCTGGGGCAGAAATGTGGCTCCCAAATGTAACAGGTCAAATCTGGAGGTTGAACTGCAGGGCTGAGTTAAGTGCTGTTGGCAGGCCGGCCCTGTAGCGAACCAGAGCCTTGCCCCTCCTGACCTTGTCCTGAAAGGTGAATCTTTTGCTTATCAGAGGTGAAATCAGTAGATGGTGGGTGCAAGTGGCAATGACTAACTTTAATTAGCAGGAGCTGTTGGCTGACTGAGACCGCGGGCGATTCGGGGTCCCACCGCAGGCAGGGCTGCGGGCAGGGCTGAGCCTGGTGCAGAAGGGTCGGGGCTTCTCCAGCAGCGCACTTAAAAATTACCCCGAGCGCTAACGAGCCCTGTAGCCACCCGCTGAAAAATGTAACATGAATCTAGTTAAAAAAAAAAAAAGACTTGAAACTGATTTTGTTTGCAGATAAACACGAGCATTTACAAATGAAGTGTAATAATTGTTACTTGTAATCAAAGTTTGTTCATATTAGGCTGTTAATTTCTTGACCCCCTTCCAAGATGTTTTTAATTATCCCTTTCACTCTTTACCATTTGATTCTTTTCAAGCCGGTGGCTGGGGAATACACAGCTGGGGAGATAATAAAGCCTTCCTGTGGCAATTATCGGTGCTCAGGCCACCGTATCTCGTTATTTTGATAGACAGTGAACTTGGCGCGCTTGCCGGCCGGGTTCACGCAGATGTCACGGTCCGTGTTGTAGGTCACAAGCAGGTCAGCGCCCGGCAAGGAGAGAGCGCCGGGTCAGGGCGCGGCCGCCGCTCTCGGACGGGCTCCGCGGAGCCGCCCGGGACCGCGGCGTACCCCGAGGGGCTGCTGCCTCCGGGGCCGGGGGACTACCCTCCGGGGGTGTCCCTCTTGGGTAACAGGGTGCGGAGGCGGGCAGCCTCGCTCCCGCAAGGCATCGTAGGAGGAGGGAGGATCCCGTGTGATGCGTTCATTGCTAGAAAAATAATAATTAAAAGTGACATCTCCCTCTCCCATACACAGACGCACACACAAAACTTCCAGCGTTTATTGGGCTTGTCTGGGAGCAATAAAGCAAAAGTAACAGAGAGGGAAGGGGTAAAAACTGTAAAAAAAAAAAAAAAAAAAAAAGCGAGCGCGGTAGTGTGATTGCAAGCAAGCCGTGCCGGCGGAGAGCTCCGCGGCCCCGTAGCCCGCGCTCCGCGACGGGCGCCCCTTCCCCCAGCTGCTCCTGCCGCGGACGCACGCGGTACGGCGGCCGCCCCGGCCCCAGCAGCAAGCCCTGCCCAGCCGCCGGGCGCCCCGGTACGCCCGCGCTCCTCCGCTCGGGGTCCCGCTTGCCGCCGGAGCGCAGCCCCCCGGTGCCTGCCTGCGGGCACCGGGAGCGAGCCCCTCTTGCGGCGCGCCTGCCAGGCGGAGTGCCCGCCGGTGCTGAGCGCCTCTGTTCGACGCGGCAGGCCCGACGGGAAATGCCAGGCAAGGCCTAGGCGAGGTGAGGCCAGTGGATTCCCGGGAGAGGAAAGCTGGGCACGCGTTTTGGTGTTTTCCCTTCCGCCCTCACCTCCCTTTCCCTCGTGACCCGCGCTTGAACTGCATCGAGAGACGGGACTGTTGCCGGCAGCTCCTTCTCCGCGCGGCAGAAAGTACAAAGCCGGGCCCTTTCGAGGTGAAACCAAGGGGCAGCGGAGGGCCTCCTCCGCCGAATGCGGCGGCAACTGCTGCTCGGCTCATGCCGGGGGTGCCGCTCCAAGCTGCCCTAGCACCGGGGACCCCTCCGTCCGGCGTCCGGCCGCTACTCGCCGTTCCGGGCCGGCGACAGCGGCGAGCGAGCGAAGGAGCTCCGGCAGCTCGCAGAGGCCCGCGGCACGCGGCCGGCCAGCGCGCCTTGGTAAGGTGTCCCTGCGGAGTGCAGCCGGAGCCGCCAGGGTGCCTGGCGCGGGGCATTTCTCCGGGCGGCGCGTGCTGTCTGTGGAGAGCAATCCGGCGATAAATCCGAGGAGCAAGGAGGAGGAGGTTGGCCGCCGGCCCAAGTTTATCAGCGGCGTCCGCAGCCTATCCTCGCCGAGCGAACTGTGGCCAGGGGCAGCGAAGCCCGAAAGGCCTCTGCCGCCGCTCCCGGCGGCACCTTTCCTTCCCTGGCAGCGATCTGCGGCGGGCAGGATGCACTACGCAAAGCAAATAGTTAAAGATTTCGGGGGGAGGAGCCAGGCCGCAATCCGCAATTAAAGATGAACTTTGGGTGAACTAATTTATCGGACCAAGGTAGGGTGGGCAGCAACCTGGGAAGGGTATAAAAGGCGGCCCGCGGCGAGCCCGACCCGCGCACTCGGAGCTCCCAGGGGGCCAGGCGGGACTCGCTCCCCAGTCATGGGCTTCTCTGTCCTGGTCGCCAGCGCCCTGTGCACCTTCCTGCTGCCCCTGCTACTGTTTCTAGCCGCCGTCAAGCTCTGGGACTTGTACTGCGTGAGCAGCCGCGACCCCAGCTGCCCGCTCCCACTGCCCCCGGGCACCATGGGGCTCCCCTTCTTCGGGGAGACGCTGCAGCTGGTGCTGCAGGTAAGGCGAGGCGATGCCGCGGGGAGCGGAGAGGCTCCCCGGCTGCTGCTCTGGCTGCAGGGGAGGGAGATGAGCAACAACTTTGCCAAGCTCCCGTGCCCAGGTGGGAAAGAGCTGCTCTCCCTGCCTCTTCCTCTCCTCCCTTTTAAAATTTATTTTATCATTCTCCCCTCTCCTCCCCTGTCCAGAGGCGGAAATTCCTACAGATGAAGCGCAGGAAATACGGGTTCATCTACAAGACTCACCTCTTCGGGCGGCCCACGGTGCGGGTGATGGGCGCCGAGAACGTGCGGCACATCCTGCTGGGCGAGCACCGGCTCGTCTCTGTGCAGTGGCCCGCCTCGGTGCGCACCATCCTGGGCTCGGGCTGCCCCTCTCCAACCCTCCACAACGGGCAGCACAAGCACCGCAAAAAGGTACGGCCCGACAGCGGGCGGGGAGCGGGCGCGGTCGCCCCGGACGCGGCGGCTGAGCCTCTGTCCCGTTCCTCCTCGTCCTCTCGGGCAGGTGATCATGCGAGCCTTCTCCCGGGACGCCCTGCAGCACTACGTGCCCGTCATCCAGGAGGAGGTGAGCGCCTGCCTGGCGCGATGGCTGGGCGCCGCCGGGCCCTGCCTGCTGGTGTACCCCGAGGTGAAGCGCCTCATGTTTCGTATTGCCATGAGGATCCTGCTGGGCTTCCAGCCCCGCCAGGCCAGCCCCGACGGCGAGCAGCAGCTTGTGGAGGCCTTCGAGGAGATGATCCGCAATCTGTTCTCCCTCCCCATCGATGTGCCGTTCAGTGGGCTCTACCGGGTAAGGCTCGAGGTGGGCCAGGAGGAGAGAGGTACCCCTGCAGCCGGGGCAGTGGGGAACGGGTGGGAGGGATGGCAGTACAGCCCAAGTCCCACATTGCTCTCCCTGCTGCTTGGTCAGGGCTTGCGGGCACGCAACATCATCCACGCCAAGATCGAGGAGAACATCCGTGCCAAGATGGCCCGTAAGGAGCCCGAGGGCGGCTATAAGGATGCGCTGCAGCTGCTGATGGAATACACACAGGGCAATGGGGAACAGCTAAACATGCAGGTAAGGTTCCCCAGGGCCAGATCCATCCCTTTCCCCCAGCCCCCTTGTCAGCATCACACTTATCTTTTGGATAAAAAGGTAGGAGCAGGAGGTGCTCCCTTTCCCCATAAAATAAACCAGCTTGTGTTGAGCACTGGGGTGCAGAGGTTGCAAGCAGGCTGTTGGATGGGGAGCATAAGCACCTCTGATCACCTCCATCCTGGCCCCTGGGTGTCTGCTCCATTCTGGGAAGAAATGCTCAGCATTGCAGTGGAAGAATGGGCTTGGTAGAGATACTGTGTTTAGTGTCTGGTTTATCCCTCTTCTTTCCTTTGTGTAAGGAGCTGAAGGAGTCTGCCACAGAGCTGCTGTTTGGGGGCCATGAAACCACTGCTAGTGCTGCCACATCACTGATTGCCTTCCTAGGGCTCCACCACGAAGTCCTGCAGAAAGTGAGGAAAGAACTGCAGGTGCAGGTGTGTATCTTCCCCAGAGCCATTTCAAGGAGGGGGCAGTGGGACGTACCTCCAGGACAGGTGTCCCAGACAGGGCTCCCTTTAACCCAGGTGGTACCCTACTTTTAGGGGTGGCAGGATAATACAACTCACTGAGGGGGGCAGCTCCTTTGCAGTCCAGGAGTCCTGGCCGCCCGCTCCGTGAATGTCATGGCAGCATCTTCCTTTCTAGGGGTTACTGTGCAGTTCCAACCAAGAGAAGCAGCTGGACATGGAGGTCTTGGAGCAGCTGAAGTACACGGGCTGTGTCATCAAAGAGACCCTCAGGCTGAGCCCGCCTGTTCCTGGAGGATTTCGAATTGCACTCAAGACCCTTGAGCTAAATGTAAGCAAGGCTTGGGCACAACTCCTCAGAGCAGCTGCAAAGTACTAGTGCTTTCACATAGCCTGTCTGCCTTAGAGTGGCCTGCAGGAAGCCAGGAGGGGGAGGTGGGGTGAACCTGTGTGTCCTATGCTGTCACTTCACATATATTAACACAGCAAGGTGCTTCACGACTTCTTTCTCTTCTTTTCATAGGGTTACCAGATCCCTAAAGGTTGGAATGTTATTTACAGTATCTGTGATACCCACGATGTGGCAGATCTCTTTACCAACAAGGAAGAATTTAACCCGGATCGCTTCATGTCTCCATCTCCAGAGGATTCCTCTCGGTTCAGTTTCATTCCTTTTGGTGGGGGCTTGAGGAGCTGCGTGGGCAAAGAGTTTGCAAAAGTCCTTCTAAAAATATTTACAGTGGAGTTGGCTCGGAGCTGTGACTGGCAGCTGCTGAATGGACCTCCTACAATGAAAACGGGCCCCATAGTGTACCCTGTGGACAATCTGCCTACCAAATTCATAGGTTTCAGTGGCCAAATCTGAGAGCTCAACATTTGCCTCTGACTGGATTTCTATATAGCATCTAATATGTACATAGTAACTTTTTATAGTAACAAAGACCTTTAAATATTTAAACTTGTAAATGTACAATAGTTATTTATGTCTTCTAAATATTTTGAAAGGCTGTGATATTTTTTTTTCCCCAAGCACTACAATTATGGGTCTCTGATTCATAATTAGATAATGTTATTTCTATAGAAATAAGTTTTCCCCTATTTAAAAATCTCATTGAAAGCTGGCCAGCTAAGCATTTTAAGACATTTCAGGATGGCATATGTAATAAGAAATATTTTAAAAGCATTCAAAAAAATGGTAACTAACTACTCATGCAAGTTACCTGAAATGGTTATTGTTTGAGAATGTTTTCAGTATTATTTGTGTCTAGATCTTATGTTTAATGTGTGAATTTTAAGTTTGATAATAAAGTTTATTTTTGATGATCCTCTGTATGAAGATCTGTGTGTCTGCTAGAGAGTAGCTTAATGAATGGGGATCAAGAGTTTGGATGTAAAGTCAGATCTGCTTTTGTGAATGACGTACTTGCTATTTCTGTGCTCATAACTCTTCCCTGCCTCCCCTCTTCACCTGTGGTTCTCGCTTGTGAATTATTCTAAGTTTTAGCCTGTAAGTGCAAGAGCAATGCAAAAACACATGCTTATTGAAAAGGAGTGATGACAAGAGCTACAGGTCTCCTTATCAAGCACGTCATTTTGAGTCACAATAAATAAGAGAGTAAAGGAAAGCAGAAGAATAATGTATTACATGAGCCTTTGTAGCTAGAGAAAATAGGCTGAGGAAAAAAAATTCCATAAATGTCCTCTCTTCCCATATTACTGCTGACCTGTGCAAACAGACCACTGGATCTTGTTCTGTGTTGAGCCTGCTGGCTATGAATCTTTACTTACGAAGGTGTCTCTTATCAGCTGGTAGAGCAAACAAAATCTGCTGATTTCTTCTTGAAATGCAACAGCTCTGGCTAGGTCAGAGAGAGAGCATGCATTTGATTTAAGAACTTCTTTCCTGGAATTCAGCAAAGTGAAAACTAAAAGGCAGGCACTAATGTGAATTGATTAACAGAGAATCAACTGTTGAGATGCAATTCCCCAGGGGTGTGTAAGCAGGGCAGATAAAATGCCCTAGGCATGACCCCTATTTTGGCTTAACCATAAGGGGGTTTGTGCCCACCCCCGCTTACTACACCTATTAGTCTTCCCTCAAAAGTCAAACAACATAGGCTGGCTTTATAAACATCTACAAAGTAAACCAATGTAATTCAGTGTCATGAACACTTATAGCACCACATAGACTAATTTAATTTTCTGTTTGCTTCTGGAAAACAGTCACTTTTTCATTACGTTCTCCCAAGATCAAAATTAAGTATTTAGTTAAGTTGCTCAAAATAGCTGCAGGTGCTTAATAGCATCTATGAGATTTGGGATTTCTTTTTAAGGAGTGTTTCTATTACCCATTTGATGTGTTTCCAGCTACCATTTTAAATACATAAGCCTCTAACTTATGACCTTAGATACAAGCTACATATGAGTTTAACTATCAAGAATTTTTCATATCCATTTTTTTGTAGTTTTAAAATACAAAATATATTCTATTTAGATTATGCCTTTGTCTGCTTGGCAATGTTTAAAATCTTAAATATTTTTCCCATGCAAACCTCTTGTACCATTATGTTCTTAGGGACTTGATGAATGACCTCAGTTTAAGACACTTTTGTAACATATATAGTAGCAGAAAATTGCAAACCTTGGTCCTGATTTGGAGGTGATCTGAAGTCTGGAGAACAGCAAGACTCTTGTCTTGGTATCCTTTCCTAACATTTTCTTCCATAACATTACAACGTTCTGCAAATCCAGATAGATGCTGATATTCTTTAAATGTTATGTTTGGTTTTAATGGAAGTCTTTTATAAGTGGGAACTTTTTACATGGTCTTCCTACTATTTTAATTTATATTTTATTTTTATAATGAATAGGAATCTAAGTGCTGTCTGGAGAATACAAACACTTTCACGGTGTAAGTCCAAGGTCATATGTGCAAATCTCATTTTTGGTTTTGAGTCAAGTTTGTGTGGCTTTTATGTTCAAACAAGAAAAAAATCATATACTTCATTTGATTTTGTCTGGACATCTGGGAGCACATCCTAAGCTGCTGTAAATCATGACAACATAGCCCATGTTAGGTACTGCCCCTGTAATAATTTATTCTGTAGTTAAACGGTCTGTCACTGCTGAGCAATTTAGGCATCCTGGAGCTAGTTTTAAACAGCTATCTCAAGAAATGGTAGTAGTGTAGTTACAGTAAAATGGAGCTCTGTGTGGGTTAATTGCTAAAATGTTTGCCCAACTTCTTGAGCAGGTTTTACAATCCCTGCTAATCTCCTCTTGCAGCTGTATTTTGACAGCTTAGATGCTGGCTGCAGACCAGTTTCAGGTGAGCTGTGGTATGACAGCGTAGCTTTGCCTGCTCAGCAGAGGCTGGGGTGGGCACATGCCGAGACTGTGGCTACTGTTCAGGGGCTGCTGCACTCCCAGCCCGTACCCCTCTTGATATGCTGGGTCCAGGAACTGATCTTGTTGAAAAATTATCTACCAAAAAAACTAACTGTTTTTCAGGCAGACCAGCTCCTCATTCCAGCTCCCCGCATGAGCATTGTTTGTGCTGGGCTGCTGCACCAACACAGAGGAGGCAGGAAGAGGAAGCAGCCACTTCAGCCTGCCCTGCTGCTGACAGGTAGCTCCTACAGCCACGCTCTCGCTTTCGTTTCACAGGTGTTACGAGGTGTTACTGTTAGTGACTGATGCTCCAGGGCTCACAAGGTGATACAAACAAAAGGGACAGATTTGGTGAGGAGCACTCTCTCCCTTCTTGTAGCTCAAGCCTTTTTGGAGTGTATCATATTCCTTCTCTTGGTTAACCTGCCATTTAAAAGAAAAGTATTTGACTAGGTCTCTCTTTGAAAAATCACACGCAGTTTAGAAAGTACTATGCTTTGGTCTTGGAGTAAAAGGTCATCATTTCTATGTAGCATGCTGCTTCTTCCCTAGGGTAAGATGAGTTACTAGAATCCACACTTCTAAACCCACCTGAATAACAGCTGCTGCCAGCCAGCAGCATCTCTAGTGATTAGAGTTTCTGATATCTATTCTATGCTAAATGTGTGGTTCTTAACAACAAACAGTTATATCTATTTTCGAACAAAAAGGACATTAAAGAATGACACGGGTGTAAATTGACACTGAGGAATGTTACTTGATAAATCAATACCTTATTGAAAGAGACAACAGTATTTCCAGATAATATCAGAACAGGTAACAGTGAATTTTGGTAAGGGTTATATGAGTAAGGGGAAAAAAAAGCTGAAGATTCATTGGAAATTATTAAAAATAATTTGGTCATATTTATTTGTTTTGTCCATGTAAAATGAGAACATGTTACTTGTGTGCTGCTTTCAGTAGTTGAGCTGGGAAAGATTTTTTTTTTTTAATTTTTGGTTCATAGAAGAATTTATTCAAGGGAAAAAATAATTTGAAATCTTATATGCCTAGGGTTTTTAAAATTTATTTTTCTGACACTTTATTTTATTTTTTAGCCTTTATTAGAAGAGTTTTTTCCTGGACCTTGCAAGATGAGAGGCTGAGAGGGAAGTTTTCCTTTTTTCTACCCCATTTCAATCTATCATATGTTCTCTCATTTTATTCTGTTCAGTGATTTAGAATAACCTTTGGAGAGGTACCAAGAAAAACACTTAATAATATGTAAAATACTTCATCCTTGACTTTCAAGTGGTACTTTCCTAAGTGCTATAGGAAGTTTTTAACAATTTTTTACAAATCTGCATCTAGTCATCTTTGAGAACAGAACACTTCTGTGTTTTGTTAACTCTACACATCTGCAGAGGTTTTCAGGCTGGGTGCTGATAAAAGAGTATGCCCCAGCCTTTTAAAAACCAATATGCATAAAATTAGAACCCTGGATCTATGTCTCTGTTTTTTAAGCATTGGAATTGATTTTTATGAGGTATAAATTCTGTAAATTTGCTGTCTCAAAGGGAGCTGCACTGCTTAGGCTCCCTGAAAATCCAACTACTTTTGACATAGTCCCAAAGATTAGGTAGCCCAAATGTAAGCAACTCATTGCTGAATTTCTTTACCTTAAAATTGTTACATACTGTCCTTCCTAGAACAGTCTAACAGGATCCTATGCAAGACTATAGGATCTTTTACAAGGCCATGCTGAACATCTGCATAAACCAAACTTCAATCTATTGACTTTTGGCAAAGTTTTAGAAATTGTAGAAGGCAGACACAAATCTTGTGTTTGGGACATACTGCTCATATGTTCCAGCCTCAAATTAGTGAATTTATTTATGGTTTAAAGGTATTATGTTACATGTAGCTGTCCTCTCTATTATAACAAAAAAGAATGGGGTGGGTTTGAATAGCATTTGTTAATCCAGATAGTTTTGTTTGCCAGGTGGTTTGTATTGTAAATTCTCTGTCAACTTATACATCCAGCATGCAATGCAAAACATATACAGATTAGCAGTGAAAATTCAAAAAGTTTATTAGTCGCAACCATTAGAGTGATAGATTAGGAGAAAGGAAATGTAACTGGCAGCAAGTTTAGAGAAAACTCATTACTAGACTGGCTTGCTTCACTTGTTTAATAATGTCTTACGAAAAATGTTATATGAGAAGTTCAATGAATAATGCAACCTTCATTAAGTTATGTAAATTAATGTATCTTCATGGGTGGGTTAAAAATAAAATATTTAACAAATCTGTTTACATCCAAAGAGTAAAAGCAGCGGAAACAGCTTTTAAAGAATCTGAGATTTAAATATTTAAAAGGTAACAGACAGGAGAACTTTGACAGTAGGACATAATAGTGCTGTTTTAATAGGTATTTACAGCTTGCCTCTCAGTTGCAACACAGGCAGGGCAACATATTAAGTATTCTCAGTCAACTGAAGTGATATTTGTCTCTTTATCAGCAGTTCCAACAGTGCAGTTTCACTTGTGCATGCTGTTAGTGCCCCAGAGACACATGCAGAACCTGAGTGATTTGCAAGGCTGGAAGGATCATTTTAGTAAATGTGACTTATGATGTACTTGTTTGCCAGGTCATTTTGTTCACAAATACACAATCATTCATATGCTGGTAGATTTTGATGCATTTCTTTTCCCCAATTTATGAACATTTAGGAAAGCCTAAGACTCCACAGGTTAAGTTTACACTACTCTACAAAAGAAATGCCACAACATGAGAAAATTTTAAACCCAGGACTAAATCAGCTATAGAAAACGCACTTTCCTACCACACCAACAAATGCCAACCTTTCTCATGCCTCTCCCACAGCAAATCCTTGGATTTGGGCCTCAGAGCTTACACAGAAGGTCAAAGATTGTTGAAGGCTGTTTTCAAGCGAAGGGGGGAAATAAATTCCAGAGATGAGGGCCCCTTACAGGATCTCTCTAGAGATAAAAGTAACCAAAATGCAGTCAGTCCCATTAGCACTCTTTTGAGTAGGAGGCAGGTCAGTAACTTTCTGAGGTGGTTGGAAGCTGATAAGATCAGCATCAATATGGAGATGTGGGTCCTGAGCAGTGGTCTAGGTACAGCTCAGTTTAAGGAGGAGCTGCACACAGGCACACACCTACCTGTGTTAAGTCATCTTTGTTAATGCTGCTTTAAATGAACGAGGTTCCTCAAGGAATCACTGTTTTGAGGGAAGAGCAACAACTTAGTTTGGGGATATTTTTCTGCTGTGGATGTATTTGATCAGCATTAATTTAATGTACCTGTATCTCAGAAATACACTGCTTTTCTGTGTGAAATGTCAGCAGAACAAACATTTTTTCAGGATTGAATCTGAATTTTCAGTGGAATGATGGTAGGTCTTGGTTTTCTTGACTTGCTGCCTTAATTGACTAAAAGAAGCAAGGGCCTATGGTGTGCTTTACCCAACAGCCTTTATTTTATATCTGAGCCCTTTTGAATTAACTGCCTGGTTGTATCCTATGGGAAAGCAAGGAAGGGACTGGATATTACCCTGCTAGCTATAGTAGTGCCAGCCTGCAAGAATGCAGTGGGGTTTTTTCCCCTCTTACTTCAAAGTCTTTGTCATACACCTACTCATCAAACACCCTGCTTCTCTTCAAAGCTTCCCTTGGAAGCCTCAGGACCACGAAGTAATCGGAAACTGCTCCCTGACCTGGCAATAGCCTCCTCTTTTGTGGATTGTCCTTAACTTTGACAAGAATGGAAGGAGATAGGGTGGGAACAAAGGGGAACCAGCAGAGAGACAAACACTCCCACCGCTCCAGCACCACACTACAGCCCTGGCTGCCTAACACACAGGTGATTTTCACCCTGGTGTCATCCTTCTTGTCCCACACTCTCTAGCTCTTGGTATCATTATATTACATATATATTATTGATGTTAATGATGCTGCCTACAGCACTGCAGCAAGATAGTAGGTGCATTATAAATCTTGTGGTTAAAGAGAAAAGTTCATTAATCTTGCTTGAAGTAATGGCATGTCATGACCTTTTTGTTCATTATATGAAATAAATGAAATATCTCAGATTTGTGACATTTCTGAGGGGACCTTTCCTCTAACTGGGACTAAGAGCATGTTGGTCACTGAAATGCAGTAATTGTCAGTCAGCATTTCTAGAAAAAAGTTGAAAATTTCAACCACAGGGATGTGCACAGAAAAGTACATGTTCCAGAGATGAGTTACATGCCTGCAAAGTGGAATCATTCACTTTTTATGGAATTGTCTTATTGTTCTCATGTTTGCATAGTCAGTACTTTTTTTTAATCAACGGTTTGCAGATGTACTTATTATCAAAGTATTTAGGAGGAGAGAAAGGAGATGGGAGGAGCATGCTACTGCAGAAAACCAAGAATTCTTAAGCAGTCAAAGGTACTACTTGTTTATTTTGGTGGCTTCTTGGTGATTGTCCTTTTCACCTTTCATTAACCTGCAAATGGATTAGTCCTCGTAAACTAAAGAGAGGAGACCAGTGCACAACCCACTGCCCCAGAGATAAGGTCACAAAGAGGGGACGTGTCCCGAGTACAACCTCGGAGAAGAAATAGAAGTCTGAAGGCATTTACACTAGGCTGCCATTGCGCTTTACTAGCCCTACTGTGATTTACCGTATCAGTTCAACTGCTGACACCTTTATGTCCCTCCCTCCTATCCCAGCAGGCCACAGAGACACAGTCCATGATAGATGCTGGTGAACTTTTCCTCTGATCACCTTCTGAAGAACTTTCCCATAATCTATTGTTTTCTATCACAGTGGAAAACAAAACAAGGGGTTTTTTTGACTTTCAGTTACCAGCTATTTTGCCCTAACTTTAAAGCAATGTACTGAATTTATTACATCAGTGTGAAAGAAGTTTTAAACTCTTGTCTCTTTATCCTACTCCCTGAACTTAACATGGTCCAGAGTAAATCAACGTAATTGCTGTTAGACCCACATTGTTGCAGGAATGTTTTATATTCCATGTTGTCAGTTATTTAGAACAGTTAATTGAAATTGCAAACATAAAAAGAGGAAAGCTACAGTTAAGAAATTAACTTTTTTTTGGTGCCTGTGGCTACTGTATGAATTATATAAAGAGCTGACACTAACTTTAATGTAAGATCAAAAGTGTCTGGAATACCTAAAAGGAAAAATACAGTTGTGGATTCAAGGCAAGTATTTCCTTTAATTGACCACGTAAAAATATAAGAACTCACTATGAATTGAGAGAAGCAGCTGACCTAGCATTCCTCTTTGTAACTCCAAAATATTTACCAAAATATTGCATTTGCTTCTAAATAAATAAATAAATGTCATGGACTACATGTGGTTTTGTCTCATCAAAATTCAGCACCACTATTACTACATGAGGGGGAAAAAAAAGTCACAACAACATTAACAAGGGGTATATTGAAGAAAGTACACTTGGAAGAGGGGGAGACTGTGCTGCAAACGCCCCTGCGAGCGTTCCTCCTCGGAGTATGCCCTCAGCTGACTTCCTTGCTTCTTCAGCCTGTGGAAAGGGTGAGCAGAGCTGCATGTACCAGCAAGCTTGTCCTGTATACAGAGGCATCAGAACGTGTAATAGGGAGGTAAGGAGTGGCTACATCGGGAAGGAGATATCTGGGCAAGGCTGAGTCAGCACTTGTCAGTAACATTCTGATTTCAGTGCTGATTGGCTTCATCCTTTCAGCAGAGAATTATGTTTGAGGAGGTCTACAATAAAATGTTCCCAAATATGCTTTCACAGCCTTGCACAAGGCTCTCTGCTCTCTCTGAATTGGGACAGTGCTGCAGACTCAAAGTGGTTTTCTTTGAATTATTTTGATAATTGCTTCTTATAATTAACATTGCTGTAGAGGAAGATTTGGCCCAACGTCTTTTAAAAAATTAAGTCTGTGTCTTGCTATTTTTTTCTTTATATACTGAACTTCATGCTCTCAAACCCCTTCTTCTGGGCTCTGCTGTATCACTGTGGCTGGCTGGGGTTTTGGAACAGTTGCTTTCAACAGAAGCAGCAAAATTACAATTGAGATGTTATAAACCAATCTTGTATTCTTGAATTCCTTAAAACTGTTTTATCTGGCAGCATGAAGTCTGCAGTTGGGTTAGACACAGAAATATTTGTTCATGCTGTATGTGGGCAAATGTATATAGTTATACATCTAGCTATATAAAGTCAGATGGAAATATGAAAAATGTTTTTTATCTTCACATTACCAACATTAGGTAAAGAAACACAGCTGCATCTGTGGATTTGAACCTTGACCTGTTATCACCTTTAAAGCACAATGTGTGTCCCACCTGCTCCTTGTTTGCTTGCTTTTCTTGAAGGCTGGAGGAAGAAGAATTTCAGAAGCAGCTTCTTGATCAGACACTCTGTCCTTGCAGCCCCAGCTGAAAAGGTGCATCAGGCCACCAGCTTGAGACAAGGTCGGTGTAGTTGTCCTCCCGCCTGCTCAACTTCTTCAGAGGTATGCTAAGAAAACTAAGTGATGAGAGCAGAAGCCTAGCCCTTTGCTGCTGGTTTTACTGAACACTTGTGTACTTTGCAGCTCCTGTAGGCTGAGCTGGTGCCTGCACCAGGGCCACCTCCCTGTCAGCTTCCTCCTTTCCCATCCTCCTTTGACCTCCTGCATGTCTTTGATCCCTAATATCTGCTGCTGCACTGTGGCTTCCCTTCCCTCCTGCAGATCCCTGTGACAGAGTGTATATGTGGTTCATGTCCCCTCATGCTCCCTGCACCTCTCTCCCCTGTACCAGGCTTTCCTACCTTTCTCCTCATATCCCTTAGCAGTGCTCAGGATGACCCTGTCTCCCCACCTCTGCCGGGGGCTTCCATCATTCCCATTTGAATTCCCTTTCCCAGTCTCCTACCCCTAGTGAAGCAGTCTTTCCAGTCTTTATTTGTCTGGGAAACAGCTCATTTAACTGGGACAGGGAGGATGGGCAGACATGAGAAAGAGCCATTGTTATGCTGAAAGCAGTTAATGGGTGCCACCAGACACTTGTGTGTTCTAAACACTGTAGCAGAAGTCCCTGGTGCTGCCCAGAGCACAAGGGTTTTCCACTTCTCCGTTCTCATTTTTCAAATTTTCCTCCAGTTGAAGAAGGGTCTGGCATTGGTCTACACCATTCCTTGGCGTTTTCTAGTGGATTTGATGAGGTAGTTGAAACACACCATACTACAGCAGGAGAAACATCCTCGAGCTGAGAAAAGGCCTCATGACGGGTGTCATTAAAGACCCGAGGCTTTGAGTATGGAGAGGGCTTTGGAGAGCCTAAATAACTCAGGTTTTTATACCAAAAATCATTCACTGCCATACTTTTTCCACTTTTCAGAGGGCTGCCTGTTGGAGGCAGCATGAATTGTTGCTCACTTTTTCAATTCTGCTGTCTAAAGACTTGGAAATTACTTAAATTTTCACCCTTTGCCATTATTTTTTTCTCTTTCTCCCTCACCATCTCTTTGGATCACAAGTGCTGACCTTAATATTTAATGCTCCACAGGCAGTAAGTCTCTCAGAGTTTTCCTTGTGACCGAAAAAAGTGGAAGATGAGTAAGATTTTTCTGGTCAGAAATTGAGTGTTACTGATTCATTGAAACAAATCCAAGTGGTTGGTGGTATGTCTGTAAATATGCTGTAATGAATCACTAGTGACCTCTAAGGGGAAGATAATGTGTCAGAGATTGCCTACAGATACACCTTCTAGACTGGTCTGGCAGATGGCTGTTTCCATATTCCCTGATTGGTGTAGGGAAGGCATTTGGAATAAATCTTGTAAGAAACAGGGTGGCTGGCATATGGTGTCATTCACCTACCAGTCACATCCAGCCCAACTCAGCAGTGGCTGATGTGGTTAACATATCATTGTCCTTTAATGGTCTATGAAAATGAACTTTTGATCCCAGTCCTGTTTTAAGTAAACAGATGACTCCATCAAGCAACACCATCCCATTTGGGAGCTCAGCAGCAGCTAAAGCCAGCAGTAAAAGATCTACCCATTTACAGACACCGCTAGTGAGCTGTGAACTTTTGTCCAGGGGGTGGTGGTGGTGAAAGGACACAGGAGGAAGTAGGAGGGCCTTACCAATTTCTTACCAGACTTTTTTTAACTCTACTTGCTTCCATCAGAAGGAATGATGGCAATTAAGTATATTATCCATGAATAACTCGTGAGGAAGGAAAGGTTAGTAACACTGCCTGCCTCCCCTAGAGGTTGCCTGTGCAGTGGCAGGAGAGAGTTCACATCTGGTTCAACTGTCCTGGAACTGCAGTGGCAGTCCAACACCCTGCTGCTTTTAGTCTGAGTGATGCTGAAGAATGGTGGGCAGAACACGTGCAGGCTTTGGCCCTGTTGAGCTGAACTGGGTGATAAACGGAGTAAGTGTCTCTACCAGAACTTGCATTCAGACTGAACTCTTTCCCATTTCAGTGCTGTCTTGCAACATGCTGTATTTAAGGGCTACCACAGGCCATTTCAAATTTGATCTTGAAAGAGTATTTTCATGAACAAGAAAATTCACTGTGTATAACCTTTTTTTCAGATTAATACAACCTTCTTCGTTAAGCCAAATTCATTGGTTTAAAGTTAAGGACTACCTTATACCATAAAGCTGGACAACCTTTTTTTTTTTTTTCTGGGGGGAAGGGAAGGGAGCTGCACGGCCTTTCACCTTCCAGCTTTACAAGCGAAGCCAAACTTCTGGGCAATCACTGTGCAAAATGCTTTTCCCCTCCCCCTCTTCCAGTGATGGCTGCAAACAAAGGTCTTTAGGGCTGACTACTCCAGACTTCAGGACTTTTAAAGGTCTTTACTTGACTGGAGATCAAAGGTTTCTCCTTAAAGAGTTTATCACTCAGACAAATACTCTGCAGTTAGCATTTCAAACCCAGTTTACAAGTCAAATAATTTAGCAATTTCTTCTAACCATGTGGCCTTCTGCGGAGGCTGCTGGATGCCAATTATAGCACCACTTTGACAGGAGTGCAGCACTATCTATTGACAAATGTGTGCACCCTTTTCACCATTCTTTACCGCAGAAAAAAAGAGGTTTCCACATATTCTAAGTAACTCCCAGACTGCTCAGCTGGGGCTTGAGTTCCCCTCCCGAGACTGCCAATTCCTTATTTGTCACCTTCAGTATGGCTCTTCACCTCTCTCTGCCCTTGCCAAAAGACTTTTTCTCCTTTGAAAGGGTAAGGGCTATGAAGATAGGTAACAGGATGGTGGGCATTACTATCACTGGTGTAAATTGCAGTAATATGACTAAAACATGTCTTAAACGTTGTTCAAATGTCCCTGACCGTTAACCCTTCTCTTTTCAATGTTGTAATCAGAATGTCCTGGCACTAGGAAGAAGAGATTGCCTGTTGTGCTGGTGTATACAGACCAAGCCAGTGTCCAAAATGCTGTTGTCAGCAAACCTGCACCGACAACTCTGTCAATGTTACCTGCTTGAGTCCAGAGCTCTGTTTATTTTCTGTGCTACATTACCATGTTTTGCTCTAGGTAGGGTTCCCTTGCTGTGCTCATCACTATGAGAACCTTCCAAAAATGAATTGAGCAATGACATTAGCACCCATCTTGGATTCATGGAATTTTTCATCTCACTAGGCAAAGAAATGGAGCCATTGAATTGTTTTGGGGATGATGAAACATTTGTTTCTGTTCGTCTTTTACATACATCTTCACACACACACAAAAAAAGTGTTTACACATAATATCCTTTTGAATATAAAATTATGGTAGCAGTATCAGCTGTCCATTAAATTGTGGGAAGAGTAATATATGGGATTCATTGAAGGGAATGTGCCTAGGCTTACACAAACTATAAACCTGTTGTAAGTGGAGCTGTGTAAAAGGTATTATATATCCCACATATCCCTTCTTTACACCTTGTCAAGGGAGGTTTTGCTCTGCCTGCTGACTGTGAAGGCACAGGGTCTGACTTGGGCTGGCAGTTCCAGATCAGAAGCATGTTATGGTAGCAGTAAGTGATCAGTGGTTCAGATTTTCTAGACAAAAGGCTGAATGGTTTCTCAGCTTCTGTGTAACCAGTGGTATACACAGTATTTGGGCAAGATTATTAATAATAGGTTATCTGGCTAATTGTTTTCAATTCAAAATGCACAGTAAGGAAAAGAGTCAGCATGTTATGGGTAATTTGTGGCATGTATTTTTTCGAGATGGAAATTCTGTCTTGTTTTGACCAGTTGTGATGCAGACTGATATGTTCAGAATTATGGGTGACTGAGCACCCCACAGAAGAATTTCATGTTGTTATTACACAAATGGTGTGTTCTACCTGCACCTGCAGGTATGGGAAAGGTTGGTTAATTTAGAACACTTTAGGTATATTAGGTATGTTCTGTATGACTATGGTATCCGCTCAGCATCCTGATAACTTAACAATGTTAAACTCAGGAACATTTTTGATCACGGAGAGGGTGGTTATTTTCCAGTACTGCAAAGTGTGTATCTTCTATTCCCTGGGCTGACATTTTCTACAAGAAGCCAAGGTCATTCATCTAAACACATTGTAGGCTGACGAACACAGATGGTATTGCATCCTTCTCCTGACCAACTTCTTCATGTTAGCCTGTCCTTGCCCCGTGTCTACATCATGCAGAAGGCCTTTGCAGACCAAATTGAAGCTAAAGAGGTAACTATGTCCCTTCAAAAGCAAGAAAATTAATTTCTAGAGGGCTTTCAGGAGCAGCATCTGAAGATAATAATGAGATCAAAAGCTTGCCTAGTTCTACCGAGAAACCAGTTGTTTCATTTCTGAATCCTTCAGGAATAGGTAACATTCAGGTGAAGGCAGTAACAACTACTGTGTTCACAGTATCTATGATGCTACAACAGAAAGTCATGGGACCCGACCCAACTGTCTATATGAAAAAGTTGGGAAAACAGAAATGTTAAGAACTGTAGACTTTGATATATTCAGGTACTGGCTGAATTATCTAAAAGATATATGTGAGAAAATAGAAGACTATTGAAGAAAATGTTGATTTCTGAGAGGCTGCAATTTTTGGTGGACATTCAGAAGTGAATCCTAACTGGGCTCTTGTCAGTATTTGTAGGCTGCTGTGTTATTTTTACCTACCTTGCTGAATGCTACTTAACTCTTTCAAAGCAACAAAACAAAACTACCTCTGTTACATATTTTATTCTAAATTGATGATATCTTAAGAAATTGCTAGAATACTCAAATCAAGTTCATTGATAATGATATGATGTCAAGATGGCATTGTCTAACACAGGGACCATGCAGTGTTACAAAAGCAAGGCATAATTTGAAAGACAACCTCATTTGAGTTGATAGCAAAACTTCACTTGAATTTGAAAAGCCAGGCTGTATCTTGCCCAAATGTCTTGCAGGACTTCCCTAGCAACCCTATAAAGAGACTATCCTTATTTATCTTGTTACTATTTAAAATTTTTTCATAGCATCTGTGAATCTGAAGCACAGACTATGAGTCTAAAAGAGCATTTTCTACCATGTCTTTGTACTCAATAATCTATGAGTCTCAAGGGTCCTAGATGCATGAATTTTTTAGTAGATATGCTTAGGATGTCACCTGAAAGAGAGAAAATAGCAATGATGTCTTCCTTTCATCTAATTGCCTGCTAATGGAGGTTGGCATCCAAAACCTAGAAAACTTAAGTCATACCCTGGCTGGGTGACGTGCTTCTCCCCCTTGCTGGGGAAGCATTCCTAACCACAGAGCCTCCAGCAGCATGGCAGAGTGCTCAGCTTTATCTGGAGTTGTGCCAGACTAAGATTACAACTATTCGCTAGTCTGACCAGGAAGCAGGATGCTATCACAGGAGCTGGAGTGCTTGTGTGAAAGTGAGGGGCTTTGCTATACCTTTTACAAAGCTGTACATCTTTCAAAGACAGCTTGATTAGGCTGAGGATGAATTTGATGTCAATTTGGCTGCCCTGGTGGTGAGATGGCAACTCTGACTGCTTTTGAGATTGCAACCTGCAATCTCAGTACTGTATAACAAACACCCAAGCTCTCTAGTGATAAGTACACTTGATTTTTGAGAGAAGAATACTGCAAAGGATGAAAGTTAAGCTCCCAGGGACCCTAGTTCCAAAGGCTCAAGTTTTTACCTCCATGATTTAGTTCAGTTATTTCCTATGAGGACAGTAGAGACCAGTGCACTGGGGAATGTATCTGCCCACTGTGGTCCTGGCAGCAGTAGTTAAAACTGACAAGACTGAGGCAAGAAACCGCAGCGTTGACTTACTGCAGAAATACTCTGATTTCCTAGTGGGCTATCACCTTTTCTGTGCCTGAATGTGAATATTGTCCACTTTATTATCTCTGTCTGGAAAGAGGAATTGAATAAAAGATAGTCATAGACCTGAACCTTTCTAAGTGATTTATCAAGTAGTAGGAGAATTCTGAAAATGAGGGTTAAATCTGGAAAACATCTGTCATATGGATGGAATAAATGCAAAATACAAATTCCTTGTTCTCATACCCTATTTGGTTTGTTCATGTTATTTCAATGTAGTAAATAGGGATTCAGTTTTGCATTCCTTACTCAAATGCACAATTAAAGTAAAAGAATCACCTTGTCTGAAAAGGAGTCATGATAGATCTGAGTTAAAACAGCAGGACGGGGCAGTAAGTCATACACTACAGAATAATAACTTCTTAGCATAATATCATGTGCCACAAAAACTAGAAACTAAAATATTCACACTGACAGTAAAAAGATCTTTCTACACTTAACCACATCCTAAGGTATGTTTTCTTTTGGAAGTAATGTATAATATATTCCTACCATTACTACTGCTGGTGAAGTGGTTCTTGCAAACTTTAGTATCTGCTGATGTTAAGTGGTGGGAGGAAGAGGTGGGAGAAAGAGTTTGTTTCTTAATTTAAATTTTGAGAGAAACTATATTAACATGTCAATACCTTGCAGATGTTATTTTACAGATAACTTTAATTTGGCAACAATGTGGTAAATTCTATATCAGAGCTGGTAATTTTTATCATATGCAATATATGTTATCATGGCACTGGACTAGAAAAGATCACCTTTGACACTGCTGTTGCAGGTAATTACTATCTAGTCACAAAACCCATTCTCAAACTGTATCAAGTGTGGTCTTAAAAACAGGTATGTTACTTGCTTCCACTATTCTTATTGGAAAATTCTTCTTCGGTGTCCCTTTTCTAATAGTTAAAACCTTCTTCAAAATCCAGAAAAAAAATTGCTTGTTATATCTATTTATTCTTGCATTAATTTGATTGTAAAATTAATTAAGATTTTTCCCAATTTGAGTATAGAGAACCATTCTAGCAGACTTTGTTCTATTGCACCACATGAGCCTTTTCATTCTCTTCTCCAGGGTCCTGTCAGTGCAGCAAGTTTCTCTTCAGTCATTCAATTTTGAACAAAGATGAATTTAAAATATGGGCTAATGTGAACAGTATTCCAGATGAGGCTGGACCAACACCTTCTCCAGTGTTATGAATATTTGCCTATTTCCACTGGAAATGCCTTGCCTCATATATTCCAGGATCACTTTTGGCTTTTCACAGCCATATCACGTTGGCGACTCAGTCGTTCCATGATCAGGTAATACCTCCTGATCTTTTCTTTTCCTTCAGTAGTTTCCAGCCAAGGAGAATTATTAGTCTCATCTTAGTCCATTTTAAACTCTTGCTATTAGTTGTTAAACATGTACTTTATATAATACTTTTCATCCCACTTTTGCTACTGACCCACTCTTAAGTGCCATTCTCTTTTGGACACTACAACCCCCTTGACTCTTTGCTGTCTTGTGAAATGAGATGGTCAAAAAACTGATCACTGAGAAATTACAGTAGTAATTTCCCATCTAAGCACCTCTGACCAAATATTACTCCTTTCAGCACTTCCCCCTAGCAAAATTATCAGCCACCTCACAAATCACAATTCCTACCTCCTCTACCTTAACTTAAACCACTTAAGCAGCATAGCACTGAGTGCTCACTGCAGGCTTTTTCTGTGGCAAGAAATTCTCTTATTTTTTCAAAACAAACCATCATGAATTGTCTCATTCAGTCTGATATATTTACTATGAATTCTCACTGGTAGAGCTGAGTTTCATATGTCAGTTCTGTACAGTTTTTTATGAAACAATCCTTAACTTGTCAGGAAAAATGCAAAATGTATGCATTTCAAATATGGATAGTGGTATTGTTAACAGATGCAACTTTGTGGTACATCAGTGCAATAGTTCTTCCCATAAGAGGGGATAGAATGCAGAAGCAGGATAATGCTTTTTAAGCGCTTTTCTGACTTGCATTTTTTGTCTCTTGGTTTCCTCACTCAGAATCAAAATGATGAAATTCTTTCAGAGCTGATGAAAGAAATTTTGTGACTATAGTTCTGCAAAATATCCTCTTTATAGGGACCTGGCATAGTTGATCTGTCCTAATAAAAAACATGCTTCAAGAAATATTAATATTCTCCTAATTACATAGAGATGATGTATATACTAATGCCTTCATGTTTACACTAATGCCTTCGATTCTGTACCATTTTATGACTTTACATTTTTTTGAGATCTTGGTCTTTGTGAAGCACAATGGATTTGAGAAGGAAAAAGAGAAGTTTTCTCTTTTCCTGGTATGGACAACCTCAAATACAGTTACCTATACAAAGCTGTCTGCATACTATTGAAAAAATTGAAATGGGAAGCAGAGAGGCTTCAAAAAGTTTTCGTGCTTGGACTGTTGTAAAATACCTTCTGTAATTTCTATATTAGCCATTCTTTTAATAGTGGAAAATAGTTTATAATTCTTCAGATACAGACTCCTATTTCTTGTTTGTTCCTATATACTTTTAGCCAATATCTTATCACTGATAATTTTTTGGAAAAGGGAATAAATAGGTGGTTTGGTCAGAGGACAAAAATGTCTCAAATCTCTTCTTTACAAAATGGAAAGAAGCCATGATAAATTGGTTTTTCCTTCTCAAAGAAAAATAACTGCATATTTATAACTTCTGAAATCCAGCTAAAAATTATAAGAAGGTAAACATTTCGGCAGATGACTTTAGACTCAGACACCTGGTTTTGAACCACAGAACCACCTGTGCAGTGTTAAACATGAGAGGAAGGAAGTACAGTACACAAGGTAAAAAGTACAGGGCAAGGCAATGTGATGTATCCCTTAGGTCAAACAAGAGGCTGTTTGTAAATGACCCTTCTGAGGCAGGGTATGACTTCCCAAGACTGGAGCACTCTACAAAGGGATGCATAAATAGCAGTTGTTCACAGCAAGGGTTATACTATATGGCTATTAGAGTGAATAGAAGCAACTCACTTCTTGCCAATGACAGGAAATAAGGTCAAGCAAAGATAACAGGTCTTTGAATTAGAGGTTTTCAAAATATTAGTCTTACGCCTTCAGTATGGAGTTGAATGAGTGTTTCTCTTTAAAATGTCCTACTTCTAAACCTCAGAGACATTTGAAACCAAGCGTATGAAACAGCAATCACTAGGTTTTATGCCTGCCTTACCCAGCTTCACTTGCTCCAGAAGGCAGTACATTTAATAGTATAGTCAATCTGAATGCAAATAATTAAAAAATGCAGCTGAGGGCTTTTGGGGATGTTTTGTTTAATCTGGATGTTTTCTCTAAAGAGAAGGGAGAAGAAATCATATACTACGCCAGTGCTGTAATAGCACTGTTAAACACCTGACTTACTCAAGAAAATAAATATTTGTATAACGGCATCTTGTTTACTACTAATCTTTAATACCTGTACGTGGTGCAGGAATAATTCTCTTTTTCCATAACTCTTCAATGGATTAACTACATAATCAATTTCCAGAGTGACCAAAGCCTCAGCTTTCTCCTTTGGTATTTGATAAAGGAAAATGGATCTTTTTCTGTTACACGTAGCTGAATGTGACCCATAAATCATAATCCAAACCCAGTCATTACCCTGTTTTGGAATGCAAGCATTTAATATCAAAATTTGTTAGGGAAACAGTTTTACAATGATTTCTAGAAGTTCAGTCTCAGCTACTGTCCTCTTATCTCATCACTTCAAATCTTACAAGCTATTTTTTCCTATAAGTCATTCAAAAATGTAAAGCAACTGGATCTGTGATAGATATATGAAATTAAATCACAGGTATAAACTTCAAATAATTTAAACTCTTATATGCGCATACCATGTTCGGCAATCACACAATAAGTGAACCTGTATAAACTTGTTCCATAATGGAGTGAGCTCAATGGAGGGGATTCAAAATTAGTGGAGCTGCCAGCAACAGTGAGGCTATGGGCAAAACATGGGAAAAAACAAGTATACTTCTTTTGGTAGCATCTTTAGTAAAATAGTATATCATTAATTGTGTGTTGATATTTTGTAGTCAAAATCAGAAACTAAAAAATAATATCTCTTTAAATTGTGAGAAACGAAAGAAAGTTGTAGCCCTCATCAGCTATATCACATCAAAAATGTAATTCAAATGTGAACCATAGGCTGACTACACAGGAAGGGAGAGAGTGTCTTCCTAAACCGGATATTATTCCAAGCTTGTAGATCCAATTGCTTCACAAAACTGAAGATAACATCTACCTGCTGTCGAAATTTCTTCCAATTAATTGTTTATGTATTTCAGTACATGGCTTTGGGAGGGGAAAATAAGGAAAAAAAAAAGTATTCCATATACTTTGAAGCTTGTCAAATATAAGGAGATTATGGTTCGACTTTAATTGTTCTATGCTCTCTTCATTTTAGCCATGTTAGTGACATGGTGCTTATCAAAGACTACAAGAAGGCAGTGTTGTGTCAAATGTGATCTTCTCAGCAGCACAGCAAAGGCTACTTCTTATCCATTTCCGACAACAAACAGTTCATTCACAGGTGAAAAGGGGAAAAATTGCTGCTTATCAGTAAGTCCAAGAGAAAGCGAATAAAACATCTCATGATCATTTTCTTCTGCCCCCGAAAAGTTCGAGTTGATCCGTCTCATATAATTTCTTTAGAGCCTCATTATCCCATATAAGCCTGAAGTACTCTTAAGCATTGCATTCATGCCAGTCTAAGTGTGCCTGGAGGAAGCCTACTCCTCCTCTGGAATTTCTCAAAATTTAGCAGTAGATGCCTCTAAAGTTTTGAGCCTACTCACTCAGCAGCTGCTATTCCACAGTCAAGTTACGTTAAGATACAATCAGGAATAGTAGTCAACTTTTCCCAAGGCACGTGCATCCAAACATGCAGTAGCAATCAGGATTGGCTACGTTGTTTCTACCACCCCTGCACTGGGAAGGTGCATCTCATCCTTATTTCCTGACAGTCTCCATGTCTCCAATTTTTTTGGCCTTATTGAGGAGGAGGGAAAGAGAGAATTTCTTTTTGCAATTCAACTTTTGGCTTCTTTTCACAAATATGAGTTATTGTTTAATTTTTACAGTCCTCATGTTATTTACAATAATGTTAGAAATAATGTTTACTCTGCCCTTTTCCCCCCCCATTCTGATTTTACTGATTTTGAATAAAGGATTTATTGTGTATTCCTTTAAACAGCGTGAAGGAAGGACCAACTTGACAATATGCTCTAGTTCTTTGGTTATATATATATATATATATATATATATATATATATTAAAGATTATCTGTCTCATGTTGGTCTTTTTTAATTGCTCTCATTAATTTTAATGATTGTATATTTCCACCATGAATTCTGTGAGCTCCCTGAGTGGTGCCAATCTCTGAGCAGTATTTGGGTTTCTTTCTTCCTTGGATCTTTAACTTTTATTTAAAAACATTTAAGAAATGGTGCCGCATTTCCTTGTATTTGTCCCCTTGAATTATTTCTTATTTTTAAAAGATTTTATCCCAAGTTCACTGACTGTGCCCACTCTTTCATTCAGTGTTTGGATAACTTTTTAAAGCTAAATATTTTATAGGTTCTTGAGAGGTTTGCAGCTCCTTCACTTTTGCCATCTCTACCTGGAGATGTATTGATTCAGTGGGCATGGCTGTGCTTCTGGGCCATGACTATACAGAGCTCAACCATTCTTTTGCAATTTTCACTCTCAAACTAAGAAGCTTCCTGAACAGCACCATCTGAGATGTATATTGAGATAGATCTGTCCTGCATAGAGCCACTAAGAATGTAATATCTGAGTACTGCAGACCCAATGCATTTTCTGTACATTTTTCTTAATGAGGAAAGTGTTGTTACCCCTGATTCACATATGGCTCAGAATGGTTCAGTTTATGATTGTTTACATACTTCAACACAGATTTTCAACTCCTCGTGTCCTAACTACTGGAATTTTAGTATGGTTACTGTGCTTTATGTGTGGCTTCTAACTCAACCTTTTAAAGGAAAACCCCTTAGCAAAATAGGGTTCTATATAGTCTGAAATTCATGGGGTTTTGGATGAAAAATGTTTATAGACTGTTGCACAAATTCGTTTACAAGCTTGAGTTCTGCTTTGTCATATTTTCTGTCTACACAGGCACAGGATTTTTTCTTCTCTTCCTTTACATGTATGGACTTTGTCTATTGTAGCAACATTCAAAAACATTAATGTTGTATCTGAGGTGCCTGCTGAGCGTTTCCGACACTTACCCTGGGAGGGGCACACATGTTAGTAATGATATCTCCAGCTGCTGCTAAATAAATCATAATGCCATCTTAAAAACATTGACAAAATAGAACCAGATTCCATATTGAAAGCTGGCCAATCTTTCACATGAATGTCTTTCACAGAAATTCCTGGGCACCTGTTATAAGACTTACTTTTCACTTTTAATTAAAAGATATCAATAAGTATTTTTATTAAATACCTAAACACACATGGTCATCTCTTTTTATGTTTTGTTTCTTTTCCATAAGGTGTAAAATCATCTGCCAAACGCTGTACTCTGTGCAAAGTTTGTGGTTTGAGGGTCATATTGAAATGGGGAACCAGAAAGATGAAAAAATGGATGTATAACTGTGAAACTATGTTTGTATATCCAATATATAAAATGCAGGCAATTCTCATTTATTTTGTTTTATGCTGCTCTCTAGAAATGAAAACATCATAATAGAATAATTTCCTGCTGGAGAAGCATGAGTATGTCAGAGAGTAATATTACACACATTTTAATAGTAAAGAATGAAAACATACATGGGGTAGGATTTTTAAATAACTCAATGATACTTCCACATTTTATGCATAAAGGTACCTAAATGAAATCAAATTCCTCAACTTTGAAGGTTGTTTTGTTATTTTTCTGATTTCCTGTTCTGTGAAGAATGGATAGACTTCTGCCTTATTACATAGGTCTTTCTTGTAATGTTCTTTACATTTTGTCATCTTTTAATCTGTGTTACCTGACTTATGTTTTCCCTGAGGCAAACTGCACAATTACAAAATTTACCACCACCCTAGAGCATTCGAATTTACTGATAACTCTTTATAGAGAGTTTTCCCTGTTCCTTAAGTGCTTTGCTTTCATGGGCAGTAAGAAATCCTTTTTAGTAGCCTCTTTTGAATATATGACTTTGAGACAATTTTCCCCTGTGTCTCTGTCAGCTCTGCAGACCACAGTCTGCTTTCAACACAGGTTTTCAGGTAGCCATGTCTTCTAATCCTGCTATGTGCTGTCATTTGGAACTTTTTTCCTATTGTTTAAGCCTAATACCATAACATAAGAGTAAAGGTAGTTGTCTTAAGATGAAATAAATGAGAATCTTAGGGCATGCAGAGTATGGAGAGAAGCATATGTATGCTAAAGAGTGCACTTAAACCATTGGCTGTTCTGTACAGTGGGAGAAGTAGGGTCTATGTTCAGAGGCCACCACTGCTGTTAATATTAACCTACCATTTTCAGTGCATAAAAATACTGAAATTTCGTGCTGAAATTTTGTGTCATACAAGAGCTATTAAGAGGTGGACTGTAAATTAGAGAAGCAGTGCAGCCACTGAATATTGACCTCTTCTTGTTCCTGGAGGCAGGTGATTCACAAAGGTGTTCAGAAAATTTATCTGTCAGGAGCTCCTTAGAAACAGAGGACACTTGATTGGACAACATAACCTGGTGGAAATGTACTTGTATACATTTTGATGGAAGTCACCAGCCAACTGTGACTAGTATGAGTGCTAGTTTGAAATCATTCCAACATTCAACATCATGTGTGTGCACAAGCAAGAATCTGACATCAGAGGTGGTGTACCACGTATCTATAAATTTAAGCTTTGTAGAAAACTTTGCTAAACCATGAGGCTCTGCATGCCTTTTGTTTAACGTGCTGTATTTATTGTCCAGCACCTTGAATAAACTGTTTTATACAAAAAGAATCCCTGACATTATGCCAAGTTCAATGTTACATCGTTTATAGACTATTCCCATGCCCACAGGGCTAGAAAGTCTGCCCAAGGGCATAGGAAGGGTGTAGTCTAGTTTGGAATGGCTTAGTATGATGAAAGATGTAACACAACCACCAGATACTAGAAAGTAACAAAGCATTTTAGATTAAAGATAGAACTTCCAGAGTTTTATTTTCTAGTTTAAATATATGCAAAGGAATGACAACAAGTTGGATTTGTTTTTTGGTTTTTCTGAAGTTTGTTCCTCTAATCTTGTATTTTAAGCCATTTTGCTTTGTGAATATTACATAGGTAACTATCCATATTTTAGAAGCATACTCTGTTCATTAGTCTCTTTTCTTCCAGTAAAGTACTCAATAGCCAACTGTTTAATTGTAAAGTCATTTAAAACACATTTATAATGTAAAATAAAATGAATCTAGAGTTAAAATTTCATGGATAAACCACTGAGACTATTAAAACTGTTCTATATAATAAATAAAAAAGGAGAGTAAAAATTGTCTGGGATACTGTCATACACAAAGTACGCAAAACATCTCATCTGCTTTCTGGCATTAACCCAGCTGAGACCTGGCTACCATGTAAAAAACAGATTAAACTAACATCCATCAAGGTGAAAGATAATTATTGCTTGTGTCAGACAACACCTGTTTTTGCAGCATTCCTCAACTGAGTTAAACTAGAGACATGCTGAAGCTTTCCACTGAGTTTTACATCTGACAGTTGCCTGAAGCGATTGTGTCTGTGAAACACCTTCACCTCTTCCTTTGTTTACTTTAGTTTAAAAATGTTAAAATACTAAACAGAAACTTTTAAGAGTTAAGCAGAAAATCCAGCAGCAAAATATGTAAAGTTTTTGATGGATGTTTTCTGTAAAAATGTTATAATAGTCAGTCTTTTGTGAAGTCTACATACAGATCTGCTGAAAATATTAATTTGGTAATGAATTCTGCCTATGTTACTCGAGTGAGTAAACCAACTTACTTCAGTGGAAGTTTGTAAAAGTGAAAGTAGTAGTCCCTAGATAATGCCATAATGCACTCCTGCTATCTTGAAGCAACACTGCATAGGTTGGAAGGCAAGATGTTCATCGTACTGCATAATCTGTATTGCAGGCACAAATTTCACAACAAAGTCCTGCTTCAGTTGTGCCAAGACAGCTTAGAACCTATGAATCAAAGTGCCAAAGTGCCATTCTGTTACATGAAAAGCAATGATACCTATGCATGGTATAGCTTTCACGGGTCAATTCAGAAGGATTTGGAGGTTTTTCTGGTTTGTTTTTGTTGTTGTTGTTGGTGGTTTTTGTTTGTTTGTGGGTTTTTTTTGGTTTTTTGGTGGGTTTTTTGGTTAGTTGGTTTTTTGTTTATTTGGGGGTTTTGTTGTTGTTTTTCTTTTTATTTTTCTTTTTTTTCTTTTTGAGAGACGTAGGATAAAGTTTGATTTTGTGACTGTGTTATGAAATAGACCTCTTGAAATAAACTTATTTTTTCCACTAAAAAAAAAAACCATTGAAAACTCTGTGTCATCAACTACTCTGCAAGGGATTATCTAACTTGATCGAGTTAAATGCTAAATACTAAGAGGACCAATCTAGAGTTCACTTAGGTCAGATACGGTGTTTTCATCAATTGAAGTGGGGTTTGAATGATACCTGATAGAAAGACCAGGTGGATCCTTACACTAAACAGCAGCCCCTAAATTAATTTGATCAGAGGAGATGCTGCTTTAGAGAAGGAAGCATGAGGTTTGGTTGACTACAAACTGCACATTGACTCAAGAGGGAAGAGAAATGGGAAGGGGTGCAAGCAATGGAGCACCAATCATCCACTTAAAAGCAAAACTACCAGCACGTGGTAGACTATGATAAACTGTGTTCAAAGGGAAAAGAAAAGCCCCCTGCAAAAAATGTGTTTCCCAAGAAAGAAACATAGAGGTCCATAGAAGAGAATGAGCTGAGGTCACAGATGTGATGTTTATTGGGGCAATAGATCCAGAGGCAGCACAGCATGCCTCATTGCAAAAGGAGGCAGCAGTTAACAGTGTTTGGTACTAGCTGGTTTTAATGACATACAACCTCTAAAGACTGCACACAGATTTGAAAACAAACATAATCAGATGGAGAAATGTGAAATAGAGAAAATGTATAAGCCCAAGGCCTTAAAGGAAAAGCTATTGCCAGAAATAAGTTAGGGGAGGCAGTTGCAACAGTACAGATAAAAGATGCAAGATCATCTTGTGGGAAATCTTTGCTGAATGATCAGGCAGAAGGACTATTTGTGGTACCTTATCTATTCTGAACAGTTTTATCTGAGAGCATGTCAGGGCAGTATGGTCACAGCGAGGGCAGTGCTGACACCACCCACAACTAGAGGGTTTGAAGGGACTGCAGTGGTACCTTTTCCATTGAAATCTCATTTGGAGGGCAGGCCTTAGTCAGCAGAGTATATCCTTAAGTGAGTAACCGTAGTCCTGAGAGAATTAAGAGAGTGGAAAACAGAACAAAATCATTAGAGGAGACCACAAATTGGCTAAAGTCAATGGGCATCTCACCAGAAACCTAGTGACCTGTAAGGATCCCTGAGTTTTTGTTAAGGTTGTAATGAAGGAGCAGTATTAGGTACTGACAGAGGAAGGACAGTTAGTGACAAAAAAAGCATGAACAAAATAAAAAGGATGCTCTGCAAAAATCGTGGTCTTACAACAGACATTAGAATGACTGAGAAAACATTTCATAATACTTTAGTAATATGACCATGAGTTTATTTCCAGAAACTTCAGAACAGAAGAGTGGATGGACAGAGATCCAAATGTAACCTGACAGTACAGTAACCAAAGGAGTTAAGAGTATGCAAACAGTAAGAGTATGTCTGTGGAAAGTGTTTTAGAGATGATGCCTCAATAGAGGATGAGGTCAGTGGAGAAAGCTGTCAATTATTTGAGCTGGAAATCTACATTGCTGTGAGTTGTATTAACAATACAGCTGGTACTGATTACATAAAAGCAGCACAGGAAATACCAGAGAGAGTAGATAAAAATGTCCTTCGGTTTAAATGTATGAAAAATACATCTTTGTAGTTACAGTGATAACTGTGGATGGTTTTAGTGCATTTCTTTACATTTCTCTTAATGTACGGCTCCCATGCTTTAGAATAATTGACTTAAACTTGATTCAGTTACATCAAACCTAACTGAATAAAAGATATAATTCGTGATTAGAGGAGTGCAATGAGATCAATGGGAGGAACCAAATAATTGGCTTCCATACAATGTTTTTCAGAGTTTTATTTTTCAGACAAATCTGAGTACAGACCTAACACACATTCTTTCAAATCCTAGCCATAAAAAAACATCATTATGGTTATAAAACATAATAGTCTTTGTCCTGGAGTTTATAGTCTTGAATTATTTGAGTGTCAAGTCTGTATAATTTTAACTTCTACTGCTGTCTGAAACAGTTCAAAACTGATAGAGAAAAAAACAAATTCCCAGGGCAACATGCAAAAAGAACAAATCATTGCAATTAGCTACCAAAGGGAGGACGGTCACAGCTGGAGTCTGGTCCAAGGAACTGGTCTACAGACCATGTGCACCAGCTGAGTCCCATGTAATAAACCCTCACTCATTTGTCTGCACAACACCATGTGCTTGAGTTGGTACCAGTGTTGACCATGGTGCTATATTTATCTTACACATTTTTCCCGATCTGTGACCTCCAGATGCCTACACAGCTAAAACCTTTTTATGAAACTCTCACCCACTCATCTCTCAGTTTCTAACACATCTTTTTGTCTGGTTTTCACAAATTCAGTTCTTCCCCTTGAATTCCTGCTCAGAAAAATGGCTAAAAATTAATTTTCCTAGGCTGTTATTTCACTCACCTCTCTCTCACAATCATTCTCTCCACAGTCTAAATCAGTTGAAGTGATCTGTCTTTTAAAGATTTTCATAGCTTTGTGATCATCTCATTCAGCATCTAAAGGTTGACTACTATTTTTAACCTGTTAATGATGCCAGTGTCTATTTTCCACTTGTTACATTTTCAAAAGAGCACCAGAGTGCTTTCATCCATATATTTGGCAGAAACTCCATTCAGAACTCACAAAGAAATGCAACCTATTTATCTTCACTGCCCTTAGATACAATGCCTACAAAAAATTACCAACAGACTGCTGGGTTCCTGAAATGCCTGTTCCTCAAGCTGATGAGCATTGTTCTGGTGTTCTGTTGTAAAGCTCTGTTGTAATTTGTCCTCTTTTATTTAATAGTAGGGCTCTTTGGGGCATGGACTTAGGGACTTTTTCTGCTCTGCATTTATGTAGCATTGCTAGGACCTGCGGAGATGCCAAGAGAAGAATAACTAACACTTGTACAAAATTATGTTTCCAGAGGCCAGAGTTACTTGATGCTACCCTGTAGCTTATGAAATAGCTACATACAACAGCTCATAAATAGAACATTTAACTTTTGCGTGATCCATTGGCTATCTTGAATTGCCTTGCAGACCCAACCTTTCTTCAGCATCAAGCGGGCTGATTGTTTGATTAAAGGTGTCATATCTAAACACAGACTTTTAAAAAGCTTGTGGCATTTTTTGCATAATTCCAAACACCATACTCTGCACACGTTTGCTACTTTGCTTCTGCTTACTCCAGAATTAATAAAACTGGCCCAGCCAATTTTAGCGGCACCGCTTGTTTCTGACTTTCTCCCTCCAATTCTCTTAAAGCATAAATGTACACAGCAGTCTGACAAACCATTTTAGGAGCTGATTTGATTGATGCTTCTGTAATAGGTTGCCAGTACAAGTCCTACAACAAATTAGAAAGAAATGGGAGAGCAGGGGCACACACAGGGTCTACAGAGCAAGGGTCAACTTCCTATGTCTCCCAGAGGATTCGGTGTTTTGGTCGGAGAATGGGTTTGACATACTGTTCTGAACTTCCCAGAAGAAAGACATGGGGATCTGCAGTATTAAACACATATTGGTCATCCACACCTGTCATTGTGAAGGTAACTGCAGCCTCAGGAGGACTGGCAACAAAATCTTTCCTAGTTGTTATCATTCCAGATGCCAGAGGTAACTTTCTCCCTGGATCATGAAATGGATGCCAACAGCCACTCCTCAAGTTCAGACAAATCCCAGCCCAGTCTTTGCAGAGAGTGGCAGGAAGCAGCAAAATCGCTCCTATATATTTGAGGCAAAAAGAAATTCTCCTTGCTGTGTGACAAAAGACCTGACTGGAAAGCCATGCCCAGCAAGGCTCACTTAGAAGAGCCATCAGCAGCAGGTCGGAAACTGTGGGGTAAATCTGTGGTGGCACAGTTGCAGAGTGTGTACTGAACCTTGGGTCCAGGCTTGATAGGGTTTGTGATTCTTGACAGGGAGTATTTGGGGTCTTCAACAACAGGAAGGACAATGGAAAAACTAAACTTTATCCCTTGAAGTGTTCAGAAGGTTAATTCATAGAGCATCTGGAGTGTGAACTTAGATACTTCATGAAGAATATATAGAATTAATCAAGCAATGATTCAGGCATTTATTTTTCAGATTTCTGGTAACAATACAATTATTGGAGTGTACAAAATGTTATTGTTTTGGATCATGTCACTGTATGGAATTTCACCTCGGTGTTGCCCTTCAGATGGTGAGCTAGTGACTCACTGTCAGCTACTTCACATATTTTACGACATTGTAGAGCACAGGTGGGTCCTGAAAAAGAAAATAAGTACATAAAAAAAAAACAAAGAAAAAAAAAAAAATAAAAAAATTACATTAAAAAAAAAAAAAAAAAAAAAAAAAAGAAAACGCAACCCCCTCAGCCATCACCCTGGTTACAAGGTGCAGGTGGGACAATCCTTTTCAGCTGATGTTGCTGAGCCCTCCCTGTCTCGGGCTGAGGGGCGGCTGGAGCGGGTCCCGGGGTCGCGGCTCCGCTTGGCACCGCGGTCTTTCTGTCCCGTCCCCGCCGATGGGCTTGTTTCCACCCTGCCTTCCCCCCACTGCTGCCCAGCCGGTGCCTGGCGGGCCTGGGGCTGTTGCCGTCCCTTGCCAAAGCCACGCGTGTTTAGTGCCTTTTGCAAGTGCCTTGAGAAGATACCGGGGCTGTGACTTGCAGGTGCAGGGCATCCCTTCGTTTGGCTGTTTGGAAGGCAGCGGGTCCGCAGTCGGCTTTGGGTGGGAGCTAAAGCGCTTCCTTATGGTCATGTGCATCTGTGTAACCTGCTAATTGCGTGGTCAGGAGCGGAGCGGGAGCCCGGTGGGTTGGAGAGCGAAGGTGTTTAGTGCCTTTTGCAAGTGCCTTGAGAAGATACCGGGGCTGTGACTTGCAGGTGCAGGGCATCCCTTCGTTTGGCTGTTTGGAAGGCAGCGGGTCCGCAGTCGGCTTTGGGTGGGAGCTAAAGCGCTTCCTTATGGTCATGTGCATCTGTGTAACCTGCTAATTGCGTGGTCAGGAGCGGAGCGGGCGGGAGCGCCGCACCGCGGCTCGCACGACGCGACCCCAGCCCCGCGGAGGGTGGTACACGCCGGAGCCGGGAGCGGCTGGGGCTGTGCCTTCCCTGCCATCGTCCGCGCGGGACCTACGCGCGCCTGCCCGCTCCGAGGAGAGCCCAGCCCATAAAGCCAGACCCCACAACCCTTTTTCTCATTTTTTTTTTTTTTTTTTTTTTTTTTTTTTTTTTTTTTTTTTTTTTTTTTTTTTTTTTTTTTAAGGCAGCGAGATAGGTATTTCCTTTTCTCATTCCTACAGAAAGCTCACCTCTTTGGTGAATAGGAAAAAAAAAGAGCAGATATCTTGGACATAAAACTTGGCAGCAAATGAAGTGAAAGGGTTAGAAATAGAGCTGTATTAGTAGGCTTTGGAGTTAAATGGTAGAGTTGGAAGACTTAGAAAAGAACGTTAATAATAATGACTGTCATCAAGTTGCTTTAGAAATTTTCTAATTCTCGAATCTGCCTTCCTGTCATAGTTCAGCTGAATAAAAACATACAAATTTGTTAGTGAGCTGCATCAGAGAGGAGACCTTGAGTGTAATATTGTTAGCGATTGCTACTGTAGTATGGAGTCAGCATTTCTAATGTGAAAATCTTTGTCGTTCATATATGCTAGTGAGTTATGAAACTGCTTGTGAACTCAAAGTACAGGAAATATTGTACAGCCTTAAAAGTAACTTTAAAAGCCTCATAATATTTTTCAGGTTTTGTTGTTTGATTGATAAGTTGGTCTATAATTGATAAAGCATGAATTGAGACTGCTGTAGAATTTTTAGTAACATTAAGAAGGGATCATAGTAGTCGCAGGCAGGCCAAGATTTAGGCTCTGTGAGGAGCATCAGCATAGGAATCTTAAATGCACTGTGTTTTCCCATTTTTTCAAGGACTTTTTCTGGTATAAATCAGGAATGCAGGTGACAAACTTTTTCCTTTTGGAAAAAATAATTTCTAGTTCTCCATAGTAAAGAGAATCCAGTTGGAACATTAAAATGAAAGAACAGTGCAGGGAGCCAAGTGAATTCATGTGTGCAGAGTATTTTTTTTTTTAAAAACTAACTTTATCTGTGAACTCCCAGCCCTGGAGCCTATTTGAAATAAGATAGGAAGCTTCAGTCTTGTCACAAATGCAGCTACAACTTGTCCTGGGGAAGCCTTCGTAATGGGGTCAGGTAAAGTTCAATGAACTACCAAACCAGCACTATTTCAGAAATGCTAAGGTGCTCTTTCCACTGATCGCCCCACTCTCTCTGCCTGTTATTAAACTGGTAGTTTTTACAACATCAATAAAGAACTTTCCTACCCAATTGCCCCAGACAAAGGCCTGAAAGCTAGGTTTAAACTATGAAAACTTTGTGTTAGGTTCATTTAGATTGTTTTGCTGTGTCAAATACTCACTTGAGTTCAAAAGTTCAGATGAACCATGAACTTTGTCATTTCACAGCAGGCAGTTCTACAAATATAATCCGAAAGTGAAAAAACATGCTATATTTAAGGTGTGTTTGTTTTTCTGTGTGGAATATACTTGGGGTTCTGCATTTGCAAAGTTCTGCTTGACTTAAAAAAACCTTTTAACTATTTAAAAGACAAAAAACCCCTAAACACAATTAAGCCAAATAATTCCTTGATCCCTGACCTTTTAGTCTTTCAAACCAACACATATTCAGTGACTAATCATTACTGCACAAACTAAACCCAGCTAATCTTCTTAATAAATTGTGAAGTCTTGTATGTCTCATGGTTTCAGTGATGGCTTTTCTCCCCGTCTGGAACATTGCAGAATATCAAAACAAATGGGTCATGGCTTTATGTATTTGTTTAAAGTTTTAATCTATGTCATCTCATGATATAGTCTTGAGTTGAGAGGGTTTTACAAGCGTATGTGAAGTATAAGGCTGGTAGAAATGAAAAGTCAGTTAATGCAATTTTCACCTGCTTATTAGAAAATAAAAATATGTGGCAAAACCAGTTTGTACAAAAATATTTTTTATATATGGAAACTTACCAGAAACTGAAGAGCCTGTAATAAATTCAGCCTCTTTTCCATGAAAAGGAATTCCTTATGCACACTCTCCTTTTCTTATAGTAGGTCTGGAGACTCAATTTACCAGGAAGAAGCAACAATTCTTTTTCAGACTTACATTTGGAATCAGAAGGAACAATTAATTTAAGGCTGTTTTCTCTGACTGTTCAAGGCTCTCCAGAATTGCTACATCTGTTAAAAATACACAAAAGAACCCCCAAACCCAACATGATTATCTAAAATATATTTTTTAATATCACATATATTTTCTAATTTTTACATTACAAAAAGTTTGAATTTTTGCTCTTTTCTTGATGCTGTGTAAGAGCTCAGATCTTGTTTTGGGGGCTTATCATTTGATTACAACACTGTATGAACTTCTCATTTAAGGAAAATGTAAAATAATTACAGATTTTTGTTAAAATTGCTTTATTTGGTCTCTGTATGAGGCACATGCTCTTGGCAGAAGGAGTAAATTATTGTTGGAAATAATTCATTGGTATTCTTGCATTACTCAGCAAAGAACAGATATAAACATAGAGAAGAAATTAGCAATCATATTCTCCGTGAAGAGTAACGAGGAAATGTCACATTTGGTGGACATCTGCAATAGTTCAAAACCTGTGCTGCCAAGCTCATATTTGTAGTTGAGATTGTGACTGATCTTGTGATGCAAGTTGTGATTGTTACTAGGATCACTACCCTATCTCCCTCCTCTTTCTGTAGCCTTGTGTCTGCTAAATGGAAAAAATACAGGTTGTAAGAAAGAGTGCATTGCATGTTGTGTCTGATAGTTGCAAATGTTGATTGTCTTGGGCGGTTCTGCTGCAGCATCTTAATCAAGTGCACCTGTTCTGATGCTGGTTGGTACTTAATCCACAGACTAGCTCTGCTGAAGCAAGCGTCAGTTTTTTTCCTGCTTCCAGCCTGTTGTGGGAAAAAGCTGGAGAAGTAAAAGTAGAATTTCCAGTATACAAGCCATTCACTTCAGTGGCAATAGCTTCTTACTAGTGCTGGCAGGAAGTTTTATGTAATGCATTAGTGATTTTCAGCATGAGCTGTTGACCTACTGTGAAGGTTTGCTTATGACCTAACTTACACATGTGCATGTGAGTATTTCCTTAGTCCATTTATGCTGGGTAAAAATCACAGAGCAGTACAACAAGCTTTCAGAATTCTAGGTCTAGGTGAGGAAGGCTGTCTTCTGAGACCTCTCCTCCCAGCTTTTCCAGCGTTTCTGGAGGTGGGTTGATGGTAGGAGAGTCACTGGAGATGAAACTCATAGACTTCATTGCGTCTGGGCAGCCTTCCATGAAGTCGTCAGCAAGTGACCTTAGACACTGGGATACATTGTGTCTTCAGAGAGGGCATGGAGATGGCTTTAAAATAAATGAGCGTTCTGTCACTTCTCTGAGAGCTCTGTGTAGAGGTACAACATACAGACAACCTTCCAAAAGTGCTGTATAACCTGTGAGCTGAAGAGAATTTCAGGGTGGTTGTTATTTGGTTGGTTCATTTTTTCAAGGTACAGTTTAGACCAGAGTCTTGTGTAAGCTTCTAACTAAAGATAGAGTTAACTAATGATGAGGTGGTCCTTCATTGCTTCTGGTTGTTGAGGCTGGTGTAACAGTGGTTTTTCTCCTATTCTGAACATGGCCAGTAATTTTGAACATAATTTTCATCTTCTATTTGGGAACATGAGTATTACTGAAAAATATTCTGCTGAAACCAGGCTGCAACACTAATAATGTTAATGCAATACTGTACTTTTCATTGTATTGTCTCTCTTATTCAATGTTTGTGAGACAATAGGAGAGCAATATTTACCTACTTATTGATACCTCTTGCACAAATAGATGTTTAGGATTTAATTCATTGTGGCAGGTTCTAACAGGTGAAAACTGACTAGGTCTTCTGTTTTTATCATCAGTTCTCCTAATGGTATGGTAATTGCTATACGTTGCATTTAATGTATTTTAGTTACACTGAGAAAATAAATATGGTAATAAAGAAAGAAAAGTGCAACTCACTCTTCCATTAGATGTTTCTTCCTATAGGTAATCTCAGTTCTGTGGAGGTACAAATAGCAAAAAAATAATAGTCACTGAGATTAATTACTTAAGTTATGTGGAAAGGTCAAACTTATCCAGTGGTAATTCATAAATTAGACTGTATTCATCTCATATTGTTTTGACTGAAGTACAATAATAGTGCTGATAAATGCAATCTGTTTTCCCATTCAGACTGCTCTTAATTGGAGTGATCAGACTATTTAGTGAATGGAAGTAACTCTAGGATGGGAGAAAAGGGAGAAAGATGGGCACAAGTATTGTATTCCATGTGAAAGCTTGAATTACTAGGCTTTTCTAATAATTTATTATAATTTGTTGCTTGTCTTAACAGATATGAAAAATTTACTGCATTTGTTATTTACTATAATTGTATCAATAACTTTATTTAGGTTGCTTATGTCGATGTACATATGTCAGGACAGAAAGAAAGCACTTTGCCTGTTTCGAGAATGCTGAAATTCTGGGTTTTGTTGATTTAAGCACCTGAAATAGTGACAGTTTTTCTCAAGCTTCTCGAGACTTCTAATGTTGACTTGAAAACCTGAAACAAAATGTTGATTTCTGATACTAACCGCTTACTGGTTCTTTTGTATTTGGGGAAGAGAATTTTCAGTGGTATTTTAGCCTTTTGACTCTGCTTGCAAGTCAAGTAATATTGAAAAATCATTAGGGTGATTTCAGAAACATTCTGTTTAGACTTGACATAAAAACATTTAAAATATTTTTGGATGAACATGGTGGAAAATTTGTACATTTTTTCCCAAAGTGGTTGAACCATTACTAATTCAGTGGTTCCTGATCTTATCCATACAGTGCAGTAGGGTCTTTGAACTTCTTTTTCAAATAGTATCCCTTAAGAGTAAATATTGGTGTTACATTTTTACTTCATAAATGTGTCATTACTTTGGTTAATTGCTAGATTCACTGGTCTTCTGGGGGCTGACATGGAGTTGAAAGTGAAGTCACTTCAACAACAAAAAAGCTGAGACTGGCACTGAGAACACAGAGACAGAGCTTTTGCACTAGTGTGTTTACTGTGTTAACAGAAATCACATCAAAGGTGCAAGAACCTGATGTTACAACTGCTCAGAGGTCTGAAAATAATTTAGTAGTAAAGAGTTTTCCCAGAAGGGAACAGGAAAATGGTAAACTGCAGTGCCAACTCTTAAGTCAGTGTGGTCGAGTCTTGCACTAGTTTGAGCAAAGAAACAGGAGCTGCAATAGTGTCAGTTTTGTCATTGGTCCACAGGAGCAGCGAGATATTACTTCTATGACTTGCCGAAGTGTTTGTGTCTTTAACTGCCATAACAGCAGTGTTTAAATAAATAATGATAAATAAATAAAATACTTCTGAATGGCAAAGAAATAGATTATGAAAACAACAGAAGGAGAATAAATGAGAATGTTAGTTGTAAGAATTCCAAAAAGAATTTTGTCTTGGTTTTTGTCTGCATTGGGATTTTCAAGTGTTTTCTTTGATATCCTGCTAAGGATACTGTCAAGAGAGAGCTTTACTTTGAACTTACTTCCCATTTTCCTCTCGCAGAAGAGTCACTGACAGCAGGCTAACCATAAATTAACATCATTCCATGTTTCATATCTTTGTCCTCATCAAATCAGGTACCTGGTGAAGTTGTGGTTAGCAAGTCAAATTCTTTGTGTTGTTTGCTGACTGACAGACTATGGATTGCCTAAGCCTTCAGGACTGCCTCTTTTAGACTTTGGACAGTTGCTCAGCTGCTATCCTTTCCTTACCCTTAGCTGTTCCCCTTTCTTTATTCTTCTTCAAATTACTTTTATTTTAACTACTAAATTGCTTTTACTATAACTGCTAAAAGCACTTTTTTTAACCTCAATTTTCTCCTGGCTAGATGAAAGTGAGAAACTGTCAGTACCGACTTCACAGCCCATAAAAGACTGTGCTATTGGTAGTTTTCACCACAATATTTTGGAAGTTGTACTATTGTAGGAAGCTTCCAGGGTGCATTTTTGTACCCTGTGGACCTGCCCAAGGCCACACTGTACAGTGACACTCCTTGCTGATTTGTGTGTCTCCACCTTGGTATGCCAGAACTGCCTCTGGCTTGCCCTGTGCCTAAGGAGGTTATCCCACTCCAGTAAAAACTCCAGAGGATTAACTAATTCATTGTAATGACAATTCTGGTGCATTGCCAGGGCTTCCACTGCTACAGGTTTCTGATATGGCTAGTTCTTTAAACTCAAGTTCTTCATGTGTTTGCTTTGTAATGCTTTGAACAAGTTTTATGAATTTCAACAGGAGCTGTGGAAGTAGTGGACTTCCTGATGGCATGTTTCCTACTTGAACTAGACATTCCTGTTCATATAACACTTCCATAATTTGTTTTGGCTTTGTAAAGTCAGTCCAAAGAAATAAATTTCTTTCTTTAAGTGCAATCTGTAGGTGACTGCCTCTCACACTATCTCTTTCCCACGGTTCACAATTCCCCACCATTACTGACTGATTGTTAAGCCTATGTTTTACTTCAAGGACATCTGACCTTTTTGCAGTTTTTATTTTCTCTCAGATCATGAGGTCTCAGCTGGTGAATCTGAAGGTTTGTGGACATGCTGGAGATCAGTATTTATTCCAAGGTTAAACGATGCTGTACTTGCTTCTTTTGCAGTTTGGATTCTGTGTGCTTCTAGAAGGTATTCATTCCTTAAAACTCATCTGTTTTACTAGCAGTCTGTTCCATTCATCTTCACATGAACCTCAGGTAAATACCAATAAGGAATGACACTGCTACCTCAGCTGTTCTGTTAGTGAAGAAAATACGTTTTTTCAAGAACACGGTAATTTGATGGAATGGCTGCCACAAAAATGCACAGAAAGCACAGATCAGGAGAAGAACAGAAGTAATGTCTTTTTTTTTTTTTTAACTTTAGTTTGGGAACTGGCTAGCTTCTCACACAGACATGCTTGGAGCAGTCTTGCTTGAACACTGGTGGGCTAATGTGTGGTTCAGGATAGGTGAAGTACCTGACCTTAAAGACTGATCTTCCATATGGAAAGAATTCATAGAACTTTCTACCTTAGGCTTCCATAACAATGTTTTTATGGCAAGAGTAGCAGAAAGAGATCCATAATCTTTTTTGGATGGACAGGATTTGGATCTAGTGGAAAACATTGAAATCTAAGACCTGTCTGCACTGTTTCTAGGGAATATCTTGTCTCCTTGTACTGGTATTTCTGTAATGTGAGTGTTTCAGCAGAATCCTAGAAGATCAGAAGGTCCCATATTTAGAGCAGTGCAGTATTATAAAGTTAGGACTGGCTTTTTGAAATTTAGTGAGAAGTCTGGATTCCTGGGCAGAGTGGAAGCTCAGGGAAATGGGGATGACTGCTAGAGAAGTACAAGAGAAGAGGAGGAAGAGGTAAAATCTGGAGCTGAGAAATTGTTTGGCCTAAGAAGATGGATTCATCATATCTGCTAGTGGCACTTTCAAACAGTGCATCTTTTAGATGTTCTTGCATCTGTGATCTCTGCTCTGAAAAATCTCCACTTGCATGCTTTCATCTTACAGCTGGAATATTGAATAAGTGACCTTTTCTGACTCAGACACATTGTTGTCTCTGACCTCCTCAAACCATGGTTTCACCTTTGCTGCTGCCAGATGCCTGACTGCCTTCCATCTCCCGTGTCTCTGCACCTCAAAAAAAAGTGTCCTTCATTCCTAACTGAGTCTTTCCTGTTGGTCTGTCACATAGCTGCTTTTCTACCGCTTGCCTCTCAGATCATTGTAATTGACAGGCATTTACATTTTATTCCACTTTAGGAAAGCAGCTTCCATATGGAAAACACATTTTATTTGATGTTGGATTTATCCAGAAGCTGATCTTAGTCATAATAACTGTTTCTCATTCAGAGTTGCTGCTTTTCTTTCTGTATTTTCCAGCTGGACTGTTTAAGGCATAGAAGGTCAAGCGACTGTGAGTCAGTGCTGTGAATTTGGATTAGGACCTAGTATCCTAAAGGCTCCCAGTCTTCTCCTCTGACCGTCACTAGACTATGCAGCATCTCTGAAAGGCTTGGCTCTATGGAAAAGTACAAATTAAGAACACTGAGTTTGAATCTTTAATTCCCAGAATGTAGTTATTGAGCCTTGTTCAGATTACAATGAAAACATGTTTTTTTAAGTAGATAAACCATGTAACAACTTTTTTGGGTTTTGGCTTTGTCTCTTTCTCTGCCCCTCTCAGTAGTGGCAAAATGTTTTTTATTAGCAACTAACACAGGAAGCAAAACACGAAGTGGAAGAAATCTAGAAATGTTTGGCCAAACTGTGGCCATGATTTAACAAATATTCTGGACAGACTGACTCTTTTTGTAGGTGCTTGCAGTTGAGTACCTCTTCCATTTAATTTGAGCATATGCTGTTTATAATGTGAGGTTCAAACCCTCCTCTTTATTTGTGATATATACTGGGTTTTCTCAAGGGTACCTTCTGGAATGGTTAGGCTTCAGAGATCTTAGTTAAGGCACTTTATTTTCAGAGCAGCTCCACAGGATGAAGGGGGTACTCCCCCATCTTACAGAGTGTGACAAAAGTACAGGGAAGTTGGTGCAAGAGTTTCTGCTAAGTTTGTGACTTCAATCTGAGGTGTTTAGACCTTATTTATCAGGGAAATTATGATTTCAAGGCTATTCAGAAAACTGAATACAAAAGTCACTTGCTTGTGAACAACATCAATGTTTTTCCACAAGTTGCTGTTTCATAGAGTTGATCCCACAGGTTTTGGACTGACAAGTACCTACAGCTTGTTATCTAACTCAGTGAACAAGAAATTAGTTTGCAGACGTGAAATCTTTTGCTGAGGTCTGATAAAACCTTTTTTCTTTTTCTTTCTTGGTCCACTGCTCTTCATCCTAGACTCCAAGCTGATTTAATACAAGTGTGAAATAAAGGTCTCCCTAGCCAAGTCTTAAGCCCTTGTTCTTAAGCATTATAGTGCCAGGCATTATCATCCAAATGTATTGACAGGGCAAGGTTATTCTTGTTTCAGGAGCAGTGGTAGAGTTGCACTGCAGTTCTCCAGAAGACTGTTCCACCATGGGTAAGAGGAATGTGAATGTTCAGATTGACGAGCTGGAGAGTTGCAAAATTATAGGCAGTTGAAAAAAGACTTTTATATTACAAAACGATTCTATATCTTTGGTCAACTAAGCGGATTCTGGAGATGACTTGTTCCTATGTCAAATGTTTTTGATGATCTTCACAATTTATAACACAGTACTGATATTCATTTGCTTTTAGATTATCTCTCCTAGGTAAACATCACTGTAGCAGGTCTGAGATCCTTCCTCCACACAGGTAAATTAACCAAGTTGCTAGGTTTTAATTTAAATTTGAATTAAAAATTTGAATAGTTTTGTAAGCCTCTAGACAGGGAAATGTAAATGGCACTCTCATTGATGCTTCCCTAAAAATACTGAGTAAAGAGGTCTAGCTCTAGTATAATTCAAGGTTACTTTATAAAAATGGGCACAGATGAAAGGGCATCCACATGCCGTAAGATTCCAAGGGAAATATTTCAAGGTTAGCAATTCTTATAAGATGTCTGTGCTTTGAAATTCAATCCTTATGGAAATTCATATTCGCCTGAAAATTTCAACCGACTCCTAACAGACCAGAACTGAAGAAAATCTGTCTGGTTTTGATTTTAACTGTTGGTTCGGTATTGGACAACTTCAAGGAGACTGACTTGCATAGCTGAGGCTAATTTTTTTTAAAAATATTGAGATGAAGCAGGGCATTAATGTTGAGGTTCTGATTATAACTCCTCTTTAATAGACTTCATAGAATCATGTGCACACATAACTTTTTACACTCATTTTATCAGTTTCTACTGATATATGCAGAGTGAGGAAGTGTCACATGCTGTGGAGGTTGAGGGGAGGGGAGAGGGTGTTGGTTCCACTTCATTTTGTTTTGTTTAAGCTTGAATTTGAGCTCTGGATGTAGGATTTTCCAAAGGATATCTGTCTTGGGTACTTTTGAGGCATAGACACTTGTGAAATGGAGAACATCTGGTTCAACACTGTTAATCTCCATTTGAAGAATGTCAATTAGTTATTACTCAGACTTTATTGTGAAAAGAAAATATTTTGGTTTTCAGTATTGTCTGCTTTTTTTCCTGCTTTTGAAACTTTTCTGGGATAGTAAAATGGAAATATAAATATAATGAATGTGTTATGTAAATTAATTTCTTTTTTTGTCTCTGCAACTGCAAAATAGTTATAGTGCTAGCTCAGTCTGAAAAGATGAGTTACTCTAAACAGTAAATTACAGTTCTGCTTACTTTATTGTGGGGCTACAGTATGCAAACTTGCAGTGTAAACTGTTGCATTCAAATGAGAGAAAATGAGGACTAGGGAGACTTGCCTGGTTTTTCACCTGCTGCAGTGAACTTCTGACTTCACAGAAATTGTACAAAGCTTAGAAAAGCATTAAAGTTTTACAGCTACCAGTCTTTCATCAAATCATTGGTAGCAACCAGCGCTTGGAATACCAGTTGCTCCCTTGGGTTTCATATATGCAAGACAAGAATATAATTTGACTGGAGTCAAAGCCATTGGTTCAGTATTGGACAGCTTCAAGGAGATTGACTTGCATAGCTGAAACTAATTTTTTTCTGAAATGTTAAGATGAAGCAGGGCATTACTGTTGAGGTTCTGATTATAGCTCCTCTCTGACAGACTTCACAGAATCATGTGCACACATAACTTTTTAAACTCATTTAAAACAAAATTACCAAATCCTTTGTAAGGTGTCCTTGGCAATGTCCTTTGCCAGCCTCCCATAATTGTATCCAGTAAGGAGAACAGAAATGTTTGTTTTTCTCTTTATCATCATATTTTTTCCTGCTCAGAACAGCTCTTTATATAACCAACAGCACTCAACAATGATGTTTCTTCTTTCTTCCACAGTACTCTACTAACTGGACAAATAATAATTTTACTCATGACACAGAAATTAAGGTAACGTGAAGTACATTTGAGCAAAAATACCCATTAAATGCTGCTCTTACCTTTTGAATTTCCACTCTATTTTTTTGTTCCAGAAACTCTGCTCTTGAGGATAGTTGCTAACCATAGGAACAGGTAGTTTGCATCACAGGCTCTGCCTTGTTATTGAAAAAGGTTAGTAGTGTGGAAAAGAAAGGAAAATTCCTAATCTCACTTTTTTATTACTAAGTTTAATTTTGGTGTAGTCATCACTGAGCTTTTGTTTTTGTTTTTTTTTTTAAGGAAAATCCTTTGGATGATTTAAGTGAAAGCACACAGCTTCCATAAATTTTGCTACTTAGAATAATTGGAAAATTAAATTACTAGCAAGTTCTAGTAATGTTTTTTTGGGGGGAAAGTACCTATATGTATAAGATTTCCTCTGAAGTGAGGGGGAAAATCTGTGGGAATTCTGTTTTATCTTTATTGCTTCGGTTTTTTTTTTAATCAGTTATGACATGGTGCAACAAGAATGGCTATTTCACACTCCCCCCACCCTCCATGAATTCTTCAACAAGTAGCAAATTATTTAAGATAAATGCCTACTGCTGTAGACAGCTGCCAGAATAGAAGTGAAAATAAACTGGTGAAAGGAAACTGCCCAGTTCATGGAAAGGGCAGCAACGATATAGTGCAGCAAGTCCATGACACTTCTGGATACACATGCTGAAAGACTTACCCTGGCTGGCCTGCTACAAATCTCCCAGTAATTCATTAAGGGGAAACGCTCCTTGCAACATTTCACTCCTATTTTAACACCCTTTGTCTTTACCTTACATACTCAGTGGGTTCATTCCTATGTCAAGTGAGCCTCAGTGAAACCAGTTTTTCATTCCTGATAGAGCATACTGTTTTGCTTGAGTAGAAAGATTAGATGGATGCTTTTACTGTAAGTATTTTAGCAGTCTGTGCTATTTTTCAAGGTTTGAGGTCAAAAGAAGGATATGATCATTGTGATTCAGTAAATAATGTAAAATAAAGTAGCTTGACTAGTGACTGAAACAGGCGTGAATGTTGTAATGTTTTGCAGTAACTTTGAGAAAGGGCCCTGAACAGTTATCCTCTAAATAAAGCAGCAAGATGTATATTAGGATGGAAATATAAAAACATATCCTGGTTGTCCTAATCTGCTTCAAATCTTTGAAATTACAGAATTAATTTATTTTCATTATCACGGGGCCAATTTGCTACAATTGTCTAGGGAGGAACCCCATTAACTTCACTCCGATTTTCTTTGAATGCTGACCATGTGATTTGACCTGTTTAAACAAAGCAGCTTGCCATTTATTTCAGCTAGTATTAAGTTACATCAAGTATCTCTCTTCCTCCTTATGTAACTTTACAACCCTAAAGAAAGTTGTAGCCGAGTCCTGGTTTAGTAATTTTGTATTTCAAAAACAGATCAGAGTCGTGGGACAATACTTGAATTTACACGATACTGACTCAAATACATTGGCAGAAAAATGGGTCTGAATAATCTGAGTGCATCCACAGAAGTTAAACTGTCATCTTTTGCACATAGTTTACAGTTTTACGGGATTAAGCAGATTGGGAGGGCAATAGCAGTTCTTCTGGTGTAGCACTGTGGACTGGTTTTTGGTTGTTTTTTTTTTTTTTTTTTTTTTTTTTTTTTTTTTGTTTTGTTTTGTTTTTTTTAATTTGTTTTTGTTTCTCTGTGGTTTTTTTCCCTTTTTTTTTATTGTAATAGCTGCATAATGGCATACTGGCAATTGCTGCTATACCTTGAGCATAGTTTGTGGAGAATGGATCTCTCAAGAGGAAGTTTCAGAAGGGTTCTATCAAGTATACAATTCAAGAAGCAGTCTGTTTTCCATTAGTGGCTACGGATTACAGTTTTTTTAAAGTCTTGTTGTTATTTCCCAGTTTATAAAATAGCTCATCATTGATGGCATTCTGTAGGGCCTTTGGATGTCGTTCATAAACCTCTACAGTTTGATGGCATTTCCATGGCTGAGACACATTCCATTGTGAATATGCACTCATACATACGTGTGCATGCTGCAGGCTTATCTGCATAAAGGAAACTCCTCTTTAGTGGAAGTGTACAAATGACACATCATCTGACTGAAAAAATGTTTATACTGGGCCAAGAGTGGTCTGCATATTCACATTGGTCCAGTAAGAAAACTAATTTCTGTAATACTTGGAAGTTTTGTTTCCTGTTTGTTTGTTTGTTTTAAAGTTGTTTTTTTAGTACTAGTCAGTGTGACTGAAGGTACCAGAATCTAGGCTGCTGTAACTCCTGTTAACTCTTCTATGGCTTGAAACTTGGAAATTCAGTGAGCTGCTGTTTCCTTGGTTTAACACAAATGGTAGTTGTAACCAGGATTGAAACTTCTGATGTTGTAAAGCAAACCTGTGAACAGTAGTTACTTTCTCACTGCAATGAGTTTGAGGCTTCAGGACCTCTTTTTTTTAAGTATACACCTTTGGAAGTGATTAAAACATTCTCATGTTTTTATGTGGGTGTATGTTTGCTGTGCATTTCTCAAAAATCCTGTGGAATTCATATTTAGCATGATGTGGAAGTGAGTGTTTGACACTCTTATGCACATAGAATGTTATTAAAGTTTCCTTTTCACCCTTACATTTTAGCATTACTGTCTTTCTTTTGTGATTGTATTCTGTGTCTAAATATTGTTTGACATGCTATGATTAGTTAAAGAAAACAATCCCTGATGTGTCAGGTAGGTGTACCTTCCGCTTGATACCTTATCATGTGCTTTGTTCTTTGAGAGCAGAATACAGTGAAGCTGTCTGAAGTCCAGCAGCAGAGTTCACAGTCGTGTCCCTTCACACCGTTTTGGAACCCAAATTTCCTGTGTGTTTTATTCTAGTTATTTGTCACTTTGCCTTATATTATTAACCCAGCAACAGTATTCCATTTTTTGATCAGCTTGCATTCTGTTTGGGCTTATTTGCTTCGTTCCCTTGCATTATTCCTTATCCTGACTGTAAATTGCATCCTCAAAATAACAGATATCTACCTCAGGGCTACCTTAGCAAAACCAGACATTCAGAGGAATGCTAACCCAAGTACTATTAATATGAAAAGTAAATGGTAATGAAAGTAGAAGAACTAAAGACAATAGCAAGCTTCATAGCTAAAAGAAGGAAAGAAGTATGAGTGGTGAGTCTTAATACTGTTTTGTGTTTTATGCTAATGTGAATGTAATGGTTTTAGCTAATGACTTGCCATTACAAATATCTCAGTGAAACAAGTTACCCAGTAAAATGGTAAATTCACTGGTTTTTATAACTCTAAAATTAGTTCTGTTAAGTAGGGAACTACTTGCAAAGGTGTTTTCCTTTGTCAGATGAGCTGTGTTAGTAGGAATCATTACAAGCTCATGAAGATTTAACCTAGCACAAAAATGCAGAATAATTCAAGGTGGAAATAAAAACAAGTCACTAAACTGTGCTTTTGATCACAAGATTTCTTTTGCCTCCTTGAAGTATGCTGTTTATATTTGAGAAATTAATAGTTCTATGATTTAAAATATTATATGTACTTAACAGATAGATCTCATCTAAAATGTGTGTCCTGTATTTCTCCTTCTCAGAATATTAGAAGTTGACTGATATATGTGAACTGAACATCTTAGAGGGTGTGGTCTTGCTGTTCAAAAGCAATGATCTCCTGAAATACAGGTAACATGCTTATAAGGAAGCAGTAAAACATAAAATGTGAGTAATTTTTTTCCAGAAACATAGAGGATTGGAGTGTTGTACACCCACTAGCTTCACCTTTTGTCTTGAATTTATTTCTTGATGGGAAAACAGAAGTAGAAAGGTTTGTATTACTGCTGGAAATTTGGGAGAGTGGTTTTTCAACCAAGTTCTGAGGGAGACTTTGAAGGGCTTAAGAAAGATGTGTGCTTAAATCTTACCAAGTCTCTTAAGGAGTCTGGCACCTAAAGTACCTTTGCCAGAGGTACAATTTTCTCTTATGTTGTTTAGAAACCTTAAAAATGGAGGCTATTCTGTTTCACACTGTGAAGTAGAACTGTTCCAATAATAACATTAGCTACTGCTTTCTTCCCTCCTTGTTTGGTTTATAATTGCTTATGAATTACTTTTTTAGAGGATGACCCTAGGTTTAGGTTTAGGTTTTGTGTGTTCAGGGATGACAAAGTAAGATATCTCTACTTTAACTACCAACAGAGATTAATAATTAATAGGTTAAAACCTTTTCTTACATAAATTATTATTCGTATGCCTTGTAATTTGAGCAGGGCAAATCTATGCAAGAAAATATTGCTTAAGTTCAAAAGAAGAATCCCAAAGCTAAGTTTTAAATAAAAGGGCGTATAGAGACCTGTGGGGTGGAGTGTCTACCTTACCAAGAAATCTTAGTTTGGTATAGTGAGAAAGGAAAAAAATTGTAATTCGTAGGACAAACTGGTGAAAGGGCATGATGAGCAGCATTGTTTTGCTGGTCATGCTTCTGCTTCAGGAAGTCATCCTTACTTTAGGAAGTGTCAAAAATAGGAAAATGAGAATCTATGAAAACAATAATGGAAACAAATCTAACTGGGCATGAAAAGAAGCAGTGGTGTGAGTTAGAAATATCAAGATTCCATAAGGTTTTTTCTCCATTGAAAATTAGGGAATAAATAATATTTCAGATATGGAACTTGCATAAATCCAGTGGCCACAAGTGTGTGCTCAAAGAACTGGCAAGAATTGTTGCTCAGATAACAGACCTGGAGAGATTGCTTTCATCATGCTGTTTATTCTTTGTGGGATGTAGTGCCATTGAATGTAAGGTAGGAAGTGTGTCCTGCCATTCTGCTGTGACATTTTAGAAATGGCCAATCCAACAAGGAATCTGAGGTTAGTGTACCCTGGCCAATCAGTTACTTTTTCATCTGGTAAAGAGGTGAATTACAGCAAGTGTTAGTGAGGAAGGAGGACATGTGGAGAGCAGCAGGTTTCAGAAATATAAGTTTCCAAGTGCTCCAAAGCCTTAGAGATACATAGCCATGAATAGAAATACTTGCAGAACAGCGTATGCTGAAGTGAAATAACAACATGTTTTCTAAATTAGGTCACTTCAAATGCTGAATTAACTCATCCCTACCTCATCCATTTCAGAAAGGAGCCAAGACCCTGTTTGAGTTATCAAACAAGTAACAACTCACCTGTGAGAGAGGATTAAAGGCACACTGTGAGAGTCAGGTACCCTTTTGTATATTTAAAGTTCTCATTCCTTTCCTCCTGAGATTCTCTCTTCATCAGTAAGAGCTGAGTATTTCCTAAATGGTAAAAAACCATTTTCCTCTAAATTCAAGACACTGGCCCATCTAGAATTGGGTTCAGGTTTTAGAATTCCTTGTGACAGTCATGCTTCAGGGGAGTTGAAAGTTGGCACAGCTTTGTCTCCTAGGTAAAATGACTCTTGGATTTGGATTTGCCTGCTATCACCATGATAAAATGCAAGAAACCAACCCCAACACCACTAAATTTTAGTAAACTTTTAGTAATTTGTGAAATCATATTCCTAACTTGATGATGACTACTTGCTAAAGAGAGAGTAGAACAGAGTGGAAATCAAGACATTGGCTGCATCAGTAAAATAACACTAGAAAAATGGATGTGTATGGCTGAGTAATGACATGAGTCAGGTAAAGCAAAAGCACCAGGTTTCCTTCACCTTTTTGATTGCTGTAGATAAGGAACAAGCCCACTGAGCAGAATTGCATGGAATACTTGGAGAAGTCCAAGCTGAACTGAAGTGACAGTGGCAGGGGCAGAGAGAGTTAAGTCTTTTGTAAAAGTTAGGAAGAAGAACTCCTAATGTTTTCTTCAGGACAACTGTGAGTTGGGACAATGGCTTAATCCCATGTCTGCCATGTCTGTAAGAAAACAGTGTGTTTTCTTAGTTGGAGAGGTGAGCAATAGAGAAAAAAATGTAAAATTCATTGTTAGTCTTCTTCTATTTAGTTAGTTCTATAATTCATAAAAATTATTGCTGCTCATCCAGAAGAACATTTGCTAATTAAATAGGGGAAAGCCCCCCATCAATTCTTCTTATTTCTGTTGAGCTCTTGGTTAATTGTAAGAAATTTTATGTCCCACTGACTTTAATAGTGTCTTGTTTTTTGGATGTTCTCCCCTTTTGGTTTCTTGTAATTTCCAAATATTTTTGGTCCTGTTTTCAGAGAGAATACCTGATTTACTATGTCCCTTTTAACGTGACTTACACAGTTTTAGAAGTTCAATGATAGTTTTTCTTGCTATGAAAAATGAAGTTCTCAATGAAAAAGGCTTTTATATGATGATTGATAGGTCTACTGTATTTCTGGTTTTAAAATTCACTTTGTTCATTTTTTTGTAAAGCAGAATAGTGTCAATATTACATTCTATTCAGACAACTCCACTATAGGCACTCAGATGTCAAAATGTTTCAAAAACATATAAAAAATAAAGAAATGAATAGAAGCTTCCTTGTTCCTTAAATTATTACTGTGTTACCCTGAACTGTAAGTGAACCCTTTTTGCTTATAAAAGAAGCAGCTGTTCATGCGATTGAAACCATGGTTCATTACAAGCTGACCTCAAATTCAGGAGTAAAACTTCCTCTATTTTACTACAACTATTCAGACGTGGACTAGAGATAAACAATAATCAAAATCAGGATGAAACTTGACTGGGAAACCCTCTATACTGTTTGGCAGAATTATAGCAGCTCTTGTATCACCAAGAGTGATATAATGTTAAATGACCCTAAAACATTCCCTTCTCAAATGCAGCAGGTCTGCGCTGCCAACTCTGTAGCAAACAAAGGCTGATTGTAATGACTCTTTAAGCATAAGAGTATAGAAACGTTAATTACCACATTTTTTCACATTAAACATTTACAGAGAGTCAAGATGAAAATAGACCTGTTTATGTTGATTTTCCACTTCTTTTTGGGTAAATCATGTGATTAAAACAGATTTTCCTTGTACGTGTCTTGTTTGAGTTTCAGATCTTTCTTAAATGGTTTTGCTTTTTAGCTAATATCGGAATTAGATTGGATGTAAATGTAACAAAAGTAGCTAATGTGCCACTACTCTGTTTTGACTGGAGATGTATGTCTAGAATAATGTCATACCATTAAAAAATGTAAACTAAATTAATGCTCATTACTAGCCAACTCTTTTATAAGTGAAGTAGGGCAGTGACATAGTGCCTTGAATGTATGTTTCTCTCTTTTGGTCTATTGTGTTTGTTATTCCTCTTCTGTAGCTCCCTTGTTTGTTGTTGTCCAATTCTGAGACACAGTAATCCTTTCTAATATTATTCATGACCCATATAACAATATTTATAGATAAGATATTTTACTATTTATTGGAGGGCTATGTGGAGTCCCTAAGATTTCATGATCACGTACAAATAGGAGATTATGACTGTATGTGTGTTTGCCATGATACATTTAGTTACAGAGATTTGGAGCAAAAAACTTTTGAGTCAGAGTGAAATACAATATGCATCAAGTAGTAGCAATGTTAATGACACTTGTTCAGTAAACCAGAAATCTTCCTCATATTTTACCTATGTTCAGGCAATTTTTTTTCCATTCTGACCTAAATTTCTTGTGGGGTTGTTAAAAACTCAGGAATGGGAATGTATCTCTGGGCTTTTAAAATGCATTAGGGAAGTGTCTTAGAAACGGCTGGGGGGGGGGAAAAAGGCAAAACGATGTTCTTCTACTCTTAGAAATCTGCTGGTTGGAGATGTGTAATATTGTTTTGAGATAAAGCATTCCATTAATTAATAGCTTTCCTTATGCCTTATTCACCCATTGAAGCACTTGTGGTGTTTGACTCTTGATCTCCATAAAATTTGGTGATTTCCTTTACCCACAGATTTTGAGATGTTTTTACTAAAGGTTAGGTTTGCTTAAACTTTCTAATCTTTGAATGTTAGGAAAGCAAAAAGTACTCCTGTTGAAGTGTCATTTTGAGGGAAGGTGATTAAAAAGCTAAAATTTTACATTTCTGGGAATTATTTTCTTTGTTCATAACATATGCATTGCATGCAGTGTCTTCTTCCCTAGCCCACAGAATTCCATGCCATCTTTGTCCAGGTGTATCCTCTGCCCTTCCTGTAAAGAAGCCCAGAGAAGACCACCTAACTTTCAAATCACAGTTCTACTAATTCCACTGTTTGGTTTGATCCCATCACCCTGTACCACTATTAGATTACTCATGCTTGCTTGTCAGAGGATCAAGGAGCCTTATGTGAAACAGGTCAGAATCCCACTAAACCAGAATAATTTTAAATTTATTTTTTTTTAAAATCTTTCTCTTCTTGAGCTATTCCCCTACTTGTGCAAATTCAGTCTAAGTAGAGAAGAAAGAGGAAAGGAGGGCGAGAGACTGGGCAGCTGCTTAGCTGTGACTCTTCTGACTCTACTGTATGACATGGAGTCATGCTTAAGACAGACCATAGCTGTCTCTTGCAAAATAAGACTGCTCTTCTCTCTGTCTGGACTCTCAGGGATGAATCTGTTTCACATGTTTCATGTATCCTGTTTTCAGTTGGTCTTTACTCAGCCTGTTTTCATTTAGCTGCTGGCCTCTCACTCCTTAAGTTGTACCCTCTTTTCTTGCTTGTATTATAGGTCTTCACTCTTACAAGCCTTTGTTCTTCTCTGCTTTTGAACTTCTGACTTCTCTACCTTCAAAACAGACTTTCTGCTTTCGTTTCCTGTCTGGTCACAGTGCTACTAATTACTCATTGTGTATTTTCTGTAAGAGTGATAATATTTTAGATTTCATATTTTTAACTATTAATAATGGGCATTGTGGTCATTAGATCAGTATGCCTACATAGCACAGGATCCTCTATTATCATGTCTGATATTTGGATCCAATTGTGTTCTTTTCAGAGTGACTCTCTGCAAGTACACTTACACTGCAGGTGTGCTCCTGAGACTGACCAGTTTTATGCCTTCACATGGAAGTTGTTTTTCATGATCTACTATCCCTCACATTCTGTGTACAAGCATGTCAGTACAATTTCACTTCCTCTCAGCTATCTGCAGGGTAAAACATTCCACTGAATAAGTGCTTTCCAAACCTCTAATTCACTGAATCCAAGGATGACTTGATGGTGTTTCAGAGAGCTCTAGCTAATTTCAGAATCTCCCTTGGATTGTTCTAGATAGAGCAGGTCTCAGGTCTGTCAATCATCTTGTAATTTTTATTTATTTTTTGGGTCCTCTAAGAGCAGTTGAAATTAGGTAGATTTTGGAGCTATCATTCAACAACATCGAATTACATCAGACTGAGAAATTACTGGAGATTGATTAGGACAATGGATTTCAATTAGAAGAGATTTATAAATTCATTTAAAATCACCTCATCTACACTTAAAATAGAGCCAAGCCATGTTCAAGAAGAGAATAAAGGATGGAGCTCTGTGGAGCTGTAAGTAGAATAGAAGAATGAATAGAGTTGTGGAATATATATTTACCCCTATGTAAATATATTTACCCCTATAAATGCCTTGAAACATTCAATGACCTAAGTGATCAGGAAATTGCTGTGCCTGTTGTAGCTGAGTGTAGGGTTCAGAATGCTCCAAAGCCAAAGGGAGCACTTTGGGGGTGTAACATCACCTGCTGAACCCATTTCCATTGCTTGCAGCATCCTGGATTGTCCTGTGCATTCACTTGCCTGTCCAGGTTGATGGTAAACTATTTAGGTGACCATACAACTTGTAGACAGTTTACCACCCTCTGTCTCACTCTGCAGTGTCTCAGATTAATTCCATAGATAAAAGAATATTTCTCATGTAAGTCTTCTTTCAGTGGTTTGAGTTAAAGATGAAATGTCAGATGTAAGTTTTAATTTCCTGCCTATTTCATTTTAGGCCAGGTCTTTTGGCATTGTTTAATTTGGGTCTTTTGGCATTATTTAATCAGTGTGATATTTTAATGCACCTATTTACATGTGACTCTGGTGTATTTTAGAAACATGCAAAATGTCTGCAGTTTAGAAAGCAAATTGTTCAAAACTGAAAAGTACGAGGAACAAAATATTTTTCTCATTTAAAAAAAACAAACAACAAAACCTGGTTGTCTTAACATAGCCTAGAATGGACTTCTTAAAAAGATTACAAAGGTAGTCTTCATTTGGAAGATGCTATTTAGACATGGCTCATGCAGATGAGAAATGGTTTAAAATGAGAGAGACAGTATTTAAGGAGCTTCTTCGTATTTTGAGGCTTTAAAAACTGGTATACAAAACCAGTCATTTGTTAAAAGTAAAAAATAAAAAAAGATTTGTACCAAACCAAAATATTAGGATAAAGCCTATACAGAATTTAAATAGCTGCTTTCAAAGCTAGTAGTGAAGTATGCTGCTTGATATCATTCATGACCCCTTTTTAGGGAACTTGGATTTCCCTGTGGTCATATTGGATTCACTCAGGAAAACATAGAGGGGTCTAAACACCTCAGAGGGAGGTCTTCCGTTGCCTGATGCAGAGGCTGCTCTTGTAGTAATGTAGGTTGTATTCTTTTCAAAGAGAGTCAGAACAAAACCACTCCTCCATGACCAAAACCAAAATATAAAACTCCTTAGGTGTATTAGCCTTTCAGTACCTTCTTTGTTCCAACACCACACCGTCTGCCATATGCTACATTGTGATTCTTGAGAAGTATTTATTTCTGTAGTGTCTGAAAGTTTGTGTTGTGGGTGTTAAAAACACCTAAGAAGGTAGCACTGTGCCTAAAGATCTCACAAGTTAAACAGTTGAAGGGAGCACATTTTACCTTATTTTTAATTATTTTGTTGTGCCCATTCTGCTGCTCTCTGTAGCTATCCTGATTTTCTAGTTGCTTCCTGCAACTACTAGGTATTTTCTTTTATTGCATACACATGCCTTGCTGTCCCTTATGTAACTCTTTTTTGAGCAATCATGCAACTTTTATGAGTTTTTCCATTTCCTTCTAGCTTTCTTCTGTTTTTTACGCTTGTATACGTGTTTCTTTCAGCTGTAAAACATAATTAGTTTGTATTCTGTTTCAAATTGGTTGTCACAGGCCTTTGGAGAATCTCTTTCTAGCGCTTATCTCCTACTAAAAATGCTGATTAGTCTGCTAGTGATCTTGATATGCCTGAGCCACTGGGTAACTCCTTTGTGATCATGAAAGATATGCCGAAAGCAAGAACGAAAACTGCACTGTCCTTGTTCCTCCTGGTCTACTCCATGCTTGCTAGCCCCAGGATATTGCATTCCTGGAACATCTTTCACTTTGTTGCAGGAAGAGTAACAGTGTGTTACTGTTGGGAACACGTTTGTCCCCAAACACGGCCAGTTGCTGCCAATATGAGGATGCTGTTGTCCCTGAGAAGGACGGTACAGTGGACTTCTAGCTCTTCTGTGATTATAGAGAAGCTAAAGAAGTTATTTTAGCTGCAATTTTTCTCTATAGTGAATATAATTTTAAAAAATAACGTCCTATATCAAGAAGTACTGATTTTTGGGTCTAAAACTAATAGTCTTTGTGGTGTTCTTCAATTTCTACTCGTGGTAGAAACTTCTCACCGAATGGACTGTCAAAAAGGGAGCTTTTTTTCTTAGTCTCAAATTCATAAAAATCGCACTATTCTGAAAATAATCGAAGTATTAATGAAATGAACATGACAATTACTAAATGAGCCACAGGGCTAGGCTGGGAAAATTGCGTTTCAGCTCTCAGTTCAAGATCTGTGACCTGGCTTAAATCCAAAGGCTTTGACATAGATTTCTTACTTCATCCATACCACCTTTTGGTTTAGTTTGGTTTGGGGTTTTTTAAACATTTATTTTAATCAATTTTTTTCTGTATGAAAAAACAGACTATGCAGTGGAGGGAGCAGAGTGAGTGGAAATTACATGCTTGGAACACAGAAGTCCTTAAAAAACCCCAGCTTTCTAAGATTTTAAGGCAGAGATATATCAGCTGTTCTATTTTACCAGCAACAGAAAAAAATTGGTGTGAGTCAAGACTTCTGGCCCAAAGCTCAGAACAGCAGGTTTTCAACTACATAAAGGTGCAAGTTTTGCCTTGTTGTTGATCCTTGACAGAATTCAAGTGTAGGCCCCCATCACTTTCTGAGACACCAAGTGATGATATTGGCTCTCCTCCAGCTAAGGCAATATTCCAGGGAAAGATAGCATAGCTGAGCCAGTCAGCTGTCTGAAAATGGCTGTTAGACAGAAAGAAAGGGTGAGAATAGAGAATGTCTTCTCAAATAAAAATGAAATTTGTTATTTTAATATGGATTTCTTTTAATTTATTCTGACTTCCTCTGAAAATGGCCTCAACAGTTTGTACATTGGATCCCAAGCTTATTGCCTACCCACAGGAGGTGGTTGGTTTTAAAAAAAGCTCGCTTTAAAAAATAGTAAGAAAAATAAAATCTAGTTTAAATAAAAAAAACAAACACCAGACAAAAATTAAGCCAAAAGTTTTAATCAGTGTATCATCAAAACTTTATGCACTCTGAAACACATCTTCAATGCTGGTATGGGAGAAAATCACAACAGTTAGTTTGCAAATTGATTATTCAGAGAGATTTGAAATTCAACTTCATTGAGTGCTGTTTGGGAAGTAATTGTTCTGTTAAATCAGGGGATTAGATGAAAGAATACAAAATTATTTAATAGGTGCCTAAACTAAAAATTCTCAAAGCAAATGTCACCTGTTTTCCTGTAGTTTGCCTCCTGGGTTAATAACTTCCATGCAGCTGAAGCATTGCCCTTTACGGCTTCAGTGCAGTTTATGACTGTGTTTTCCTTCTCCACATAGAAATGTTATTTCCATGGAATGGTAGCAGTTCCTAAGTTCACAATGGTGTTTTTAATTCTGTTTTTCTCCCCTAATATAGCTAAGTATTTCTAATGACTTGGCACTATCTATTGTCATAGATGGTTTTGTTTTCAGATTTATTTTTGTAAATTTCAGCAAGTCCAGGTTTCTTCAGTGCACTTCTGGAATTAAGAAAATAAATGAATTAAATCTTGCTTGAATGAAGGACCTCCTAAGAAATTGTATTCAGCTGTAGTTCTCTCTGCTTTGCTAAGATTAATGAATTTTAGTGCTCAAAAGGCCAAGTCTATGTTCATCAGAAGAAGGAAACACACAGGTGGGTGCCTTTGTCAGACAGGATAACAGAGTCTGGTGGAAATAGCTTTGATGTGTGCAATGACCAGGTCAGACACAGTATGTCATAGTAAAACTTGATTGGATAAGTGAGAACTGTAACATGTGAGTATATATGTTTTTTCCAGACACCTTAAGCATCTCTGATTTATACAGAGGCCCCTTATATGGACTAGTCTTTGACACCCCCTCCTTGCCTCCCCAAATTATGTTAGGTTTTGGAGGGGTGGGGGTGATGTTGAATACATGAAAAGACTTGGGCATTTTTTTACTTGTTTAGTTTTTGGCATTTCACTTTGGACTTCTAATGCTGAAGTGATCTGAAAAAAGTTTAGAGCCTGAAACATTTTGTTTCTCCTGACACATTCTAAAAATCATCAGCCTTTAAAAAAACCCAAAATTTCAACTAGAACTTAGACTTCCCCCGTAAAATGATGACATAATCTGGAAATATGCTGGGTTTCTACCTTATGATAACAGTAGTGGTGAATAATTAATACTCTCACAAATACAATCCAGGATTTGAAAATAAAACAAAATATTTTAAAAAAGCCCCAAACCAAAATGCAACAACAAACAACCAACACCAAAAAACCCAAACAAAAAAACCCTGAGCACCACCTTTACACAAGGTAATCATTGGTTAAAACAAACAACAGTCCTTGAGGGCTAAAATTCCATGTTGAGTGGATTAAACATCACTCTTGATGTCATTCTCTACATACAAAGGAGGCTTCAGGTCTGTGAAGAAAGCTAAGCCATGTAGAGAGTTTCAGACACACCTGCCCTGAGTGCTTCTCTTTTGGTCAGGTGTGGCCTGCTCCAAGTGCTGACTATGTTGGCTTTGATTTTGTGTCATCTACTTCACTCTGTACACTTCAAAGGGAATAGAGGCACCTAATAATAAGTCTGACTGCTGTTCAACATGAAAGCACTTAAACCTTTTGTTGGATCCATCCTGAATTTTTGTATATGCTGCTGGTCATCTAGAAACCTGGTGTGTGTGAGATGGAGTCTGGACAGCACCTTCAAGCCTTATTAGAAAAGGACTGATGAGAGAGGGATGGATGAACAGTACAGTAAAATAAACCCTTGTTTCTTAGGAAACCAAGCTAAACCCTTGAATTTGTTCAGTCTTGTAATATCTGCTCAAACCTGTACCCTAGAAGGGATTTGGAATCCCTAGAAGGGATTTGGAAACATTATTACTTTCTGGATTTGTTTTTTCCTGCTGTATTTGTCTGGTTTTTATGATGCCTTGTGTTGGCTAGTACAGAAGTACTCAAATTTGATAATTTTAAGGTACCTTGCAAGGCACTCAATACAGCTTTTCAACCAGTGGGCGCAGAAAAATTAGAAAAGTCATGTCAAAGCATCAAAATCTTGAATGCTGAATTTCACGACTACTTCTGTCCCATTTAACCCTAATACCAAACTCGCTCAATAGAACAGAAGAAATAGTCCCTAGGATGAGCTGAGTGTATTACTTCTCCCTGTGTTTCCCATTGCTGTCTGAACGTTCCCTGTTGTGCTCCCAGTTTATGTTTTAGGAAAGATTCCCACTCCTATTGCACTAAGGATGTCTGTCTTGTTTAGCATCAGCCAATGTTAATATCACTGAAGTTGGTGGATCTGCAGAGTTCAGCATAATTTAGTACAAAGAGAAGGCTCTGGTCCCTTAAGCAGGAGAGGTGTGATACTCGTGACAGACACACATGTTCTCAATGGTTTATTTATATGGGCATGGCTTTGGCTATAGCAGTAGAGAGCAGAATTTAATAAATCCAGCTACCCTGGCCCCTGAGCTGTTTGATAATAGTGAGCAAAACATTTTATCACCCTGTGCTTGATGCTTACCTAATTAAGCCTGTTCACATGCACTGAAGCTAGATATTTTTACACATCAGAGCCAAGAGTAAGAGTGTTTCACTAGAATGCAAGATGGCTTAGTCTGATGTGACATTTATCTTCACTCATCAGAAGTGCAATCAGTGGGGAGTTACCCAGATCTTTGTTCATGAAGATAAATGTCAAATGTTATCTATCTACATTCTCATATAGTGTCTATCACCATGGTATCTGAATGCCTTCCAAAGCAATAATGTACACATGTTAGACCTAAACCAGTCAGCAAATGATCACCATAAAGATGTCGCTGACAATTTTCTGGCAGTGCTTGTTTGGATCGAATCTTTCCTGTTTCCTTTCATTTGGTAACAGACAGTGAGAGATAAGTTTGTGTAACTATTGGGGGGGAAACAGTGGAGGGGGAATTACAAAAGATAGATTGGGCACTATGATGGAATACTGAATTCATAGTAAATTCTTTCTTTCACCTTCCTTCAAATTTTCCTTTCTGCCCAGGAGGCTAAAAACATGTTCTCTCTTCTAAAGTCAGTCTTGGAGTAAGTACTGCCAACAAGGCCAGGTGTAATTTAAAAATATTTATGCATTGTCAGTTCTGGAATTAATCTTTCTTAATTGAATTGACATGAACTCATGTCTGCAGGTAATGTAAACTGTCAAACACTTTGCCAGTGACAGCATGTTGGTCAGGGTGGTGAAGTTAATGAGAGATCTAAATTATGATGGAATATCTCTGTGTTGGCTTTGGAGCCTGATGTTTATAAATGCATTAGTAAGATCACATTAACTACAGGCTACAGACTCTGGAGTTCAGAACGGCTAATTACTTGTTTGCAGTTTCTGAGAGAACCAGGGATGAGATATTTTTACCTCAGAAACATTTTAGAAGTATGTTTGCTGCAGTGAAATTTCCTTCCCTTGAAATAGGTATAATGGAATTTTAAAGTGTAATGTATTTCATTTGACAAACAGTGCTTTTATAGTCTGGAAATACTGTTTTAAAATACACATATCAAACCATTTACTGATGCTGTCTAGGAGGGTCTTACCCATTTCCACTGATAGCAAGATCAAGCCTGCAGTTATCTGTTAGCAAAGCACTTAGCACAGTCTAATAGTGCTTTCCTTCCATGGCAAGATGGAATGACTGTTAGCTTTCTAAAATCCAGAGAGTGCAGGGTGGATACTGCAGAACAGAAATCACAGATAATGTTTGTGTTGCAGGAATAAAATTAGCAGACGAGCCTTTGCTTAGTGAAGCAACATGGGCTCTGCGTGACATGCTCAGGGGCGAGGCTGCAGACAAATTTTAGTGAAGGGAGGTAGGAGGTGATGAATCCCATCTGAATGTTCTGTCTTCAGAGATGAGTACTTGATTATGTGCCATAAGTACTTGTAAGTATAAAACTGCTTTTGGTGCTAATTAGAAATTAGACCCTCTTTACTGCATGCGGGCTGGGCTCAAACAAGGATGCTGATTATATTTTAAACACCAAGGCTTTTATCTTGAGGTAGTTGGGCGATAAGAGAGCACCTGACTGATAATAATGAGTCCAGTTATCCATTCTTCCAGACCAAAGAAACTGGGTTCCTAGATAGAGCCCTGGAGACAAAAAGCTAAAATATTCAATTATCAATTTGGTATTGGGACAGTCTTCCTGTGTGTTTAAGTTCAGGACAAAAAACAAAGGATCCTGAGAGTCCCTTCAGGCCTTCTCACAGGTAGAATTCTGAGTTGATAAAAAGTCCCTTTCCAAACTCAACAGATGTCTAGCTAGGAGAACTAACGAACATAGTTTAGTTCTTCTGCTGCAAACATTTTTCAAGAGGTAAGACAAAGTAAAAGTAGGTCTCCTAAAATTTCACTGGCTTTCGGTTGTGTTAAATAATTTTCTGAATAATTTAAGTTCATAATTCATGTGTTTGTAACTTTTGAAAGATATTACGTAGGAATGTGGACTTAGCTTATGCTGCCTTTATTGCCAATGTGACCCTTCCAGTCTTCATGTCAGAGGGCAGAGATGTGAAGGAAGAATTTCTGTAGGTAAGTGAACTGAAGCAGATACGGTTTGAAGTAACCTTGCTTGTTATATGTGGGAAATGGGAGGTAGTAAAGGTAATATCTACTAATAACTTAATGTTTAAGAAATTCCTTACCTGCTGTGGCAGTGCTTTCCATAGAAGGTTTACACAATGAAAGCATAGGACTGTTCGATATGCGTACTGCTAATAGCAAATTATCCAATACCAAAATAAAAAGTGGTAACTAAGAAGATACACTGACATCTCTGTGGACAGGTCTGCTTTGCAATAAGAAATGCATTGTACATAAAGAGGGAGATAGTGCATTTATTTCTTGGTGTAACTCTGTCAAGGTAGTGTTGCATTGGTGAGAAACCTGGTGTGCTGTGATCTTTCTTGATTAACAGTCATGGATAAGTAATGTAGATTTCTGGAAAAGAAGATTTTTGAGAAAGAGTCCTTCTATGGACCTTTTGGAGTAAATCCAGAGGAGGGCCACAAAAATGATCAGAACACCTCTCCTATGAGGAAAGGATGAGAGAGTTGGAGTTGCTCAGCCTGGAGAAGGCTTCTGGACCTTATAGCACCTTCCAATATGTAAAGGGGGCCTGCAAGAAAGCTGGAGAGGGACAAGGGCATGTAGTGATAGTACAAAGAGTAATGGCTTTGAACTGAAAGAGTGTAGATTTAGATTGGATATTAGGAAGAAATTTCTTACCCTGAGTTTGCTGAGGCCCCGGAACAGGTTGCCCAGAGAGGTGGTAGGTGCCCCATCCCTGAAAACATTCAAGGCCAGGCTGGACAAGTCTCTGAGCAACCTAATCAAGTTGAAGATATGCCTGCTCCTTGCAGGAGGTTGGACTAGATGACCTTTACAGGTCTCTTCCCCAAACTGTTCTATGATTCCATGATAGCAGTCCACAGAAGCCATGTTCACTGAATACTGTTATCATCAGGTCACTGCTTTACAGTGGTTAGGGTTTTTTTAACTTTTTTTTTCTCCACCAACAAAAATCATTAGTGTTTTTCCTTATATTTCTTCTTGCTGGCATCACAAACCATGAAAATTCTGTGAAACCACATTAGTACAAGGCACTGGTTCATATGACATTGAATATACTGTTAATCTGTGCCTCCTCTTTCTTTGATTTCTTCCCTGTTACTCATTCTCCTGCTTATTGAATGCAGACACAGGCAAAAGACATTTACAAATAGCTCATGTGAAAAATGCTGACCCAGTAAAACTATAGTTCACTGAGGACTCTGGCTGTTGCCTTCATGTTAGCACTTGGCTTTCATATCAGGATTTATGCTATAGCGTTGCATCTGCCAGTTCTATCCATATGGTTTTTCACTATTGTCTTATGACTGAAGTAGTAAAGGATGTGTTGGAGTAGACCAGTTCATGATATTCTGACTAGGTTTCATCTCATTCTTGTAAGGTCTAGATGATTTTCTGATTAAAATTATATTATCTTGTTTAATCCTTGTGAGTGTTAGTGTGGGTCAGATCTTTTATATACATACCACAGAAAAATGTATATAAATAACTTTGTATATAAAATAACTTAATCCAGGACATACTCATATACTCATGAACAATGAAGAAAAATACAGTAGTAGTAGTAGTAGTAATAATAATAATAATAATAATAATGGACTAGGACTTAAACTAGTACCTAATTACCTAATTCACCTGGCCTTGTCTCTGTGCAATAATAGAAACAGCTTCTACCCTGTGACAGGCTTGGAGGAGCTTATTTGATGGGAACCATCAGTAGAGAAATAATTTCTGATTCAGATAAGTGGGCTAAAATTTAATCACTCCATTCTGCATAAAAAAGATGACATAAGTTCATTGAGCTTAGCATTTCAGTTAGATGTTGTTCATTTTTTTGCAGATACAGGGATAAGGGTCTGTTATAGCCTTGCCTGTATTACTGAGAGCTTGTCACAGCTCCGACATTGCTCTGAGCTTGTAGGTTCCTTTGCCCAGATTAGATGTCGCTGCTGCTACCACCACAAGCAATTCTGGTAGCTTTCTGCAGCTTTTCGTTGGAACTGCTGTTCATGGCAGAACCAATAAGTGTGTGTTTTCACACATGGGCAACGGATTTTTCTCTTTACCCCTTTCTAATTGCTTTCACACAAAAATTTCACAGGTATTTGTATTATTATTTTCATTGCATTCAGACAAAAAAAAAATCATAAGTGAAATTTGGTATTTCTAGTTTCCAAAGTGGAAACTCAGCTTTTGAGCCAATAGTGACATGCTGCAGTGGATATGTACAATAGAGCTGAAGTTTTGCCGAGCAGGTGGCCACGTGCTGAGCAATTGCTGTGGGAAGGTGTTTCGGTGGTGCAACAGCATCTGTACTGCCTGAGCTTTGCAAAGGTGAGACTGATTTGGAGGCTGGATGAGCTGAAGATGTTTTCCCACGTGCTCCAAAAGGGACAAAGAGCAGATCAGTCACAAAACTGATGCTAACAACAGAAACTCTCTCACGGCATGGCATGCTGGTGTGGCTTTTGCTGTGCAAGCTGGATTTGTGGTTTCAACTCATTTTCTTCCCTCCTTATTGCCCTGAGTGCACAAGTTTGTTTTCAGTCTTATGCTAGTTTGGAGCAGGGGAGGTACGGTTGTCTTTCACTGCTTTGGGGGATTTCCATTCCATTTTCCTTTAATTTGATCCTCCCTGCTAATCGCATAAGGAAGGCTTAGAATGTTAACTAAACAGATAATTCTTGGTTCATGTATATGAGCAAGAAGAATTCAGATTTGCATGAAAATAGCTATCCTCAGGTTAGACCTTTACATTTGGAAATAAGCTCTTTTCAGGTCTATTTTCCCTCCATTGTTATGTGTTTTTTTTAATGTGAATGGTGGATGTTTGGGGAGGGACAGACGTTTGTTTGACTATTCAGATGCATTGGCAGGGTTTAAGTTGGCACAGCATGGATCAGGGCAAGATGAGTGGAGACATCTCATTACTATTTAAAAATACACCCAAATATACTCGTGCAATTGAAGTAAAAGTAAATCCTTTCTTGGATCTGATTGCTTCTACCTGTCTACATTCTCTGTGTGTGTGTGTGTGTGCATGTTTAAGCTCACAACACAGTGGGACCATCCCATTTTCTTTCAGGATATTTTAAGGCAAGAAACACCTCAAAACTGGAATAGGTCCCTGGTAACAGAGCCCCTGTACAGCAACACCAGAAAAAGATCTCACTGGGTGTTCTGGTTCCTGTGTTTCTTGCATAAATACTTGTCTCTGAATTGTGTTATTTTTTTACTTTCTTAATGTTCTAACAGTAACAGTTATAAGTATATAGTGAATATAAAATGCAGGTTTTTGTATGAGAGCAGGTGGATTATGTGGAAGAACATGTATATTTTGGGCTAGGCTGCTCTGACGTGGGCAGGATTGGTTTTAAAAAATTAATTTACTGCCTCCTACTCCAAAACTGGAACTCTTTAGCTTTTAAAAAAGCCCACTAAACTCGGTCTCCTTTACGAGGCCAGGGAGCATCAGGGATCCTGAGCAGGAGCTCAGGATCCTTCGGCACCCAGAGGTGCTGAAGGCGAGTCACCTTTGGAGGCCGATGTGTGTTTCCTACACAGGAGAAGTAAAGGCACAGGCTGAAGAGAAGGTGTTAATTAATTGTGCTGTCAGTTCTCAGCCAGAGAGTGATCTGAACAAAACATTTGTTAACTATGACAGTTAAAACAAAGGCTTCATGTATCCGGGAGTGAAAGCAGAGCAGATCCATATACAAAATACTTCTGCACATTTCTCTCCTTGAAAACAGGGGTGTTAAGAAATCTGGAAGTTTCCTGTAGAAGCCTGCTTTTCTCCAAGACAGTGATATCTAACGCTTTGTTGCTAACTGGAGCTGTCACTGTTTTAGGATGTGTTAATATGTGTCTTTTACATTTAGAGAAACTCTTGAGCATCTTAAGGATTCTTTGTCTCAACTGTTAAGTTGTCCTCTTTGTAGTGTCCAGCCTCATTCTTGGTACATATGTGAACTGCTGGCTAAGTACCTTTTTGTTACTTAAATTTTATATTTTATTTTTATTTATTTTTATTTTCCCTATTATATTTGTCCTGTTATATAGATACCTGTTATTTTCTTGTTCCTCTATCACTTTCCAGGCTAGTGCTGATATCTCAAGCTTTTCTTGTACAGGAAGCCTTATCCTACCTGCTTGCTCTTGACTACTTTTATTGTCCTCATGATTTTTATTAATTTATAATGTGCCTTGAGACCTGCATCAAAATCAAATAAGAAGTTTGAAAATAAGATGGAGCACTGTAACATATTCTGGGTTTATTCACCGTTTCCTGTGTGATGAAAGCTCTACTCGTTTTCCTAATTGCTGTTTCATATTGAGCTGCTGTCAGTGACAGACCCAACAGACACACAGCTGGAGGGTACTGCTGGGAGTTCAGGTGCTTAGGTGCAAACCTGTAACTGTTCCATTACTGTCTAACAGCACTTAAGTTTTATATAAACTCTCCAGTCACTCCTAGTTTTGCATCTTTTCCTTTCTGGAAGTGTGTGTGCCTTCTTACAGCTGAGCAACTTGGCACTGAATCTGCATCATGACCAAAAGCTTCAATATCTCCAAAGGCTTTGGCTGATAGGTTGTGCAGTACTTGTGTCTCCATTCGTTTTACCATATTTTCTTATCAATGACAGGAATTACACAGTAGACTGGAAGTGCAGGTTCAGTTCACTTCTCTACCTGAAAGGTTTAAACCAAAATCTGCTGTCTGGCTGAGCGTGCCAGGCTGTTACTGGTGCACTGTGCTGGGCTCACTTTCTTGCACGGCTGTTTTGGTGGCAGCACTGTTGCTGTTGCAGAAGGGAATGGAAGGGAAGTGATTTGGTTGCAGATCCCTGGTGGACGCTGGCACCCTGCTGCAACCCTGAGCTGTGAGGTGTAAGGCATGCATGTAAGACATGTTGTAGGCTCATTGTCTACCACTGACCATCTCTAGGAATTCAGCTAGCACCTCTCTCTTCTGTGCTGACACTCCAGGATCCCTCTGAGGTGGCTGGCAGTCACACCGGCTCTGTTTAGGGTGTACCTCCTGCTGTGTTCAAAATGCCCCAGTGCTTTTTGCTGCAAGTCCTTGGTGTTGTAGGTCTGGGAAAGGAACAGAGTGGCCTTGGAGTCTTTCATAAGCACTTATAATGCATGCAGAGTTTTTTACAGGCTTCAGGGAATTATTTTTTTCTCTGTGGTGTTCTGCATCTTGCACTTCTGAATGGATTTAGTCTCTTAGCCACAGTAAGGGTTACAAGGGAGACAAATTTTTCCAAGTATAGCTTTGTGATCAGAGCATGGTCAGATTCAACAGACATAATGCGTATTTCCATTTGTTTTTTCATATGAATTTTTAAAGAACCTGATAGTTTTCTGTTAGAGAATTGTCTTTCTAATTCAGGTCCCTGTCTGTACATGTACAGCCTGTCTGTATATGCGACACGCAGAGCTCTGAGCAATGGCAAGTACTTTGCACAAAGCCGTGTAGTATTTTATAGCTGAGTAGCATTGACACAAAATTCAGCGCCAAATAATGCCATTTCACTCTTTGGTACTGCTTTCAAGTTGCTACATAGATACTTAGGCATCTAGGGGCAGGGAGTGTATACAACAGCATTAAAGTCAGGAGGGACCAGGCTTGGAGTCGCTTTCTTTGTATACAATAGGTGGGTTCCAAAGGTGCTTACAGCTGTGTTTTTCTAATACAGTTAGAAGTAATGGATTTCATGGATTTTTTTTCCTTAATTATTAAATATATCTTGTTGTTCATCTCGTTATGTGAGATGTGTTTAGGATAGGAATAAAACAGAAGTACTGCAAGGCCTTTGAGAACACATGAGACTTGGGATGTCATCTTGTGGTTGTTCAAAGAAATGCAAGAACAGCTCGTAAGCATGGCTGAGTTTACTAGCTCTTCACTTTACACTGAGCTGGTATAGGTGCAAATTTTTCTTCTTGACTGACAGCCACCCCAGTGACTGTAGTCAGGGTTTGGGGTGACTACAGCAAGCAACTGATAGGAAGTCACATGCTGCTTGGATACCTGAATGCACCAAAGAGTGCACTGGGGTTCAAACCTATGTGATGGCAGAAGCAGGAGGACTCTGACATATTGCTGCTAGTCACCCTTTTTTTTTTTTCGTTAAAAGCACTTTCAGTTTAGCTTTAGCCTTTCCCTGGCTGTTCCAGCTGGCTAGCAAAACAAATTCATAGGAGGAGGAATTCCTGGGGTTAAGTAATTTCCTGTAATAAGGAAGAGTGATACCAGGCACATCCACATTCTGCCCTCTTTTCTGTGGCCTTACAGACCATTTGTCTCAGTTGCTGGTAACTGGAGTGGTTCAGTGCTGGCCTGGCCAAAGGGAACATCCCAGTTTGTCAGTGCACAGCAAGAGCAGTTGCCTACATGGGGCTAAATCTTTAGTAACTGTTCCAACTAGGCAAAACCTCTTGCATGTTGGAGTCATGCACAGCAGCTGCACCAGGAATTACAGATTTGACTAGCACTGTATGTAAATATGAATGATCATATTTTCTTCCTTGTGAACACGTGTAGTCTTTTGTTTGTTACTGGAGCAGGTTGGCAGACAGAATGGCTTCTCAGACTTTTCAGTTATGTTTTTAATAGCACTACCTAATTGTACTGGAACGATCAAGCCTATGCTTGCTTGGACAAAAAGGCATCTGGAAGAGGGTGAACTCAACTCAGGAGGACAGTACCTACCACCTTTCAAATGCTCTGTGAACAGGGATCTCTGCTCCATGCTCTTTGAAGTTAAATGCTTTGTAATTACAACCCTTACAAGCAACACACTTTCTTGTCTTACATGAAAATAAGATTGCTGTGATTTTGACCATTTGTCAGATTTATGGCATTGATTGAGACTGATTTTAATAGTGGATGATCAAACATTAGCTCATGCAAATTGCTGGTTATTTCCGGAGTGCTATTTCATCATTAGTGGAGGGACAATCCATCTGGATGGTGATTAGTTCCAGCTCAGGTCTCGTTCACCGGTCAAGATCCTTGAGAGTTTCTTAACAACTAAAAAATAAGAGTGGTGTTATGTTTTTGACAGGATGACTGCTGCTTGCTCCACTCTAGCCAATGGAACTTCACATTCTGGAAATTATTTTACTTAATAACTTTACTCTAGCTTCTTCAACAGAGTAAGGTCTGTATAATTTATTATTTTACTTGACAACATGCTTATGTTACAGTACTGTGTGTTAAGTGCATCATTAAATATGACAGAGGTTTTTCAAGACTAATTAATTCTTGCAGTTATTTTTGCCATCTTTTTAAAGACAGGTGAAGTTTTTATCCAGTTAAGAGTGTGACAATCATACAAAATGCTGATTTCAGGTTCTACTGCAGATTTCCTACATTTCAAAGACTAGAGGATGTCCAGAGACGCTTCTGCTTCAGCCTTCCGTAAAAGTAAGGTGGAATCACAGATTGTGACCTGATTTTTAGTGTAGATTATATTTTACTCTGCTTTGAGAGAGGAGACTGAGGCAAATGAGATACTATTAATGTGCAGATCAGATTTCAAACAAGGGTTCAATCTGGGTTGTGTATACTCTTGTGTTTTGATTCAAGATCATCTCTAAATACAAGGAGAACAGTGAAACCATTCAACAGATTTAATTTCTTTATTAATTTCCTAATTAATGAATAAATTAACTTGAACTTTGTGCAGAAGTATTTCCTTCTTCTTCACTGTGAAGATAACAGTAATATATGTTAGACTCCAGGCCTGTGGCACTACATCTTCTGATAGACGCTACACAGTTCCTAATACTTTGTAGTTTTGTAATTGATGAAGAAAACTGGAAACTTGAATTTTACTTGTGGATAACTTTATTTAAAATATGTAAATTAGAGTAAATAAAGCGTATATTATTTATTTCTATGCACATGAAGTTGTTGTCAAGATACACATATAGTGTTGTCAAATCTACAGTGTAGTAACTAAGAATTTTAAGCAGCATGATGCTGAAAACTTTTCTAGAAGCAATGTCGGACCTTTTGATTGCACTGTGATGTTTCTTTGGTACAGATAATTATACGTAGTGGTTGTTTTTCTTTTAGTTAAAATGCAAGGAAATGAAAGGAATTCTCAAAAGAGAGTATCCATTAAAAAACAGAGACAGCAACAGCAGGCAGCCTCCTGAGGGACTTTTGTGAAAAATCCAGTTTAAAAGCAAAGAAGTCAGAACTTCACCACTTGTAGATATCACTGAAGTAAAAAAATGTCCATGAAATGTAAGGGGGGGATTCTTCTTTGGTTCTTAAAAAACATCTTTCATGACCTCTTGAATCTTGGCTAACCCTATTGAAAGTATTAATTATCTATTTTACAGTTCTAAATACAAGCAGGTACAAAGGATGGAGGAGCTTGATTTTGGTCCACAGCCTGAGGTGAAAACTCAGTACTATTTAAAAAGATGAGGTAAAAAACTCTTCTTTAAATTGGTTTCACGATCTTCATTGACAAATAATTCTGTGGGAGGAAGAGGGAAGGAACAAGAGAGGTAAAATGATGTACATAAAACACTTCAGTTTAGTTTTGAAAAAGACATTTAAGATATTAAAATGGATCAAAATGTATTTAGGGTGTGGTAATTTCAGTTAAAATACAGTAAAAATGAGCAATTTTTTTCCAACTAACACAGACTGAAATCCAGACTCTAGACCAACTATTAACTAGTTTAATTGTGTAGGTTATTAAATCTTCTAAAGCACTCACTTGCTCTGTCGTTAGTTAATGGGTTGCTCTTAACCTAAACTTTGTTTCTCAATGAAAATCAGCTGAATTTTTTTATAGCTATAAGCATATATCTCCTGCTAAAACAGAGTTGAGGGACTCCCATCTGAGTAAGGAGTGCACCCTGCTGATGACTCCTGTCTAAAGTAGCTTCATACCACAGCTGGAGAACAAACATTTAATAATTCTTACCGGCAGTGAATAGAGGAGCACTGCTGCAAACAAGAGTAGAATCAGCAAGATGATAAGGCCGATAAAGAGCCATTTAAACCTGCGCCACACAATAAATTTCATTGTCTTGCAGGGATTTGTAAACCAGAGGAAGGAAGTATCTGGTCGGCTGCATTTTAAAAGAAACAAGTATTATTTATACTATACAAACAGGAAATAGTTATCATGAGATTGTGACACATTACGACACATGGTTTGGAGGCTGAAGAAAACAGACAATTTTGTAATGCAAGATAGCAGCTCCAGTAAACATGTGCCATTAATACTGAAACCACCTTGCATTTTATCTTAATGAGGATAAAAGAAGGAAACAAGAAACAAGACTGGCTTTTACAAATAAAGTCTTGCAAAGGATAACTGACATCTAATAGATTGCTACATGCAGATTTTGTCAAGAACATCATAGTAGCTACATATTGGATATTTCTAACACTATTGTGAGAAAACTATCTTACTTTGGTAGATCTAGTTTGGGGTTCATGTTGGGTTCATCTCTTCCTTTACCAGCTGGCCTTTCTTCAGCTTCTTTTTCATTGACAACTTCCAGTGTCATTTCAACTTTGCCCTTCAGAAAAAAGGTGACATGAGACAAGGATCTTATTGAAACAGCACTAATAGGACTTGCTTGGCACTTATACAGCAGTACTTACAGTTTGGGATCAGCTCATTGTGTGCACCTGTGTGTTGCCCATTTCCTTCTCAAAATATACTGATTTCTGTACTATGACAGTGTCACAACACAGTATCAGGGAATGACACATAGAAAAAAACAAATCACTGCACATAAAATTGTTCTGTTAATTCATCTATACTTCTGCCTAAAGCTATAATTTTTTTTTTTCAATCTAGCAAAACAAAACCAGTTCTTCTTTCAAGAGCAACCCAAGGACTGCGTACTTTCCAAATGACCAAGCATCTAATTTTTCATATTGCTTTGGCTGGTAGGTGTTTCTGAAAATTTTTCCTCATTTATTAAATTCCAGTAATAAAAGTTTAAAGGCAAAAACATTAGAAAGAAGAAGCGGACACACTTGAAAGGCTTAATATTCTACAAATGATAAATACACATTTATATTCTTCACAGAATAGATTAAAATGCTTTAGGTCTTCTGAATGCATTCATAATCACAAAGCAAATCTGGGTTCTCAGTACAGAAATTTTATTTGGTGTTTACAAAAAAATCCTTTGGATTTAAACTTTAAATTCTTCCTGACGTCCTCCCCTGGAGCTGCTTGAGACTATGCATTCATTCACACAATAACTTAATTGGCTACTTTTTGGTGAGATAACATGACTCAACCTGGCACCACAGTCTTTCAAGCAGGGCTAAAACCAAACTAAATAAATTAAATATTAAGCTCACACTTTAAAACAAAAAATTGTTGCTGGACCAAATTCCTGAACTTGTGCACGCATTGTTCTACTTACCCAGTACCCTTCTACTCTGTCCAACCACTGAAAGATAATGGCTAAGTGAGAGACTCTTCACAGTCTTCTTTTGTAACTTGTGAGCATGTTTTAAGTACTTTTTAAAGAAGTAACAATCATACCGCTAAAATACGGGAGCCATCCTTTTCGACATAACATGGCCACCATCCTTTCATGGATTTCTGTTCAAAGAGAGAGGCAGTCCTGGGAGCTTTCTGAGAACTGTCTGCCTTGTATTCTGGAATCATGTCTATATCACACTTTTCTGGAACTTTTGCTGGAATGATTGTTTTATGTAAATCAAGTTCCACAAAGCCTAGGAGGTGGATAAAGAAACAAACACTGCATAAGACAACCTATCATCCAGCACAGTGGTTCAGCATCACCTTTTCTATCTCTAAACATGTTAGGAAATACAATCAACAGACACATTACATTCTTGTTTGTCTGAGGATGTTGTGAGGCAGGGAAGTGGGACACATCAGGCTGTGTTTAAACCCATCTTGCTGGTGTTGATAAATTGGATTTAGCAAGATCACCTCCTCCTTCTTTAATGTAAGATCAAATGCATTTTTCTACTTACCCCTTATCTATTGATTCTTAATAAATCTATTGATTTTTAATAGAGGATTTTTTCCCCCCACACTTAAACAGAAGATACCCAAATACAGAAATGTAATATGTAATTCCTAATAGTTAAGTGTATGATTTAGGTACCTTTACCGACAGTTTTAAATCAACTACTTGTTTTCAGTTTTTGAGGCCTATATGGTTTGTATATAAGCTAAAGATTTTGGAGCTGTCTTAATACAGGGCAGAGAATCTTCTGCAGAGCAATATGTCTAGAAAAAGTAGGGATTAATAACACTGTGAAATAGATCACTTAAACCTAAATAACAGCATTACGTCAACACTCTTACTTTGAACTGAAGTAACCTTGTTTAAGTAATTTTAATTAAAGAAAGAAGCAAAGCAAATTTTCATGCACATTATAATTTCATGCACTTTGTGAGAGGGCTTACCTGAATGAAAAATATCTTGATTCACCTCAAGTAGGCCTTTACTGAGTGAATATTCACTCATTCATTCATGATCACAAGTAAGCCTGTACTGTGAGGGAAACCAGGAGTTTCCCAGGATTTGCATGCTCAGTTTCTCACTCTGTAAACACAGTCCTTATGTCCTTATGTGATAATTTAATATCATTCATTTTTTTATATCTTTCTTTGAGACAACAGTAATTATTTTATTAGAAATCTTACCCAGATAGTCATCCAAGGAGAATTTGTCATTATCCCATATTTGAATGATCAGTTTGGGTGGGATTCTGAATTCTGTCTTGTCAAGACTCCAAAAATGTTCCTAAAATTTTAAAAAACAAAACCCAAGCACCTTTAAAAATTACTTATGAAAATTCAAAGCTGTGGTCAGTTAGTACCTGTGAATTCTGGGTTTGGTGGAAGTATTAAGGATCTGATCTTGCTCTTGCTCTTGCTAAAAAGACTGCTGTTGTTGCCAGTGTGTTGTTCCTGGCCTAAAGGCAAAACTATATCTGGTCACAATAGCAGTTTGAGAAAAGTATGCAGAACTGAGCCAAACTGTCTCTTTCAATATGTAGGTACAAATGATCAGACTAATTACAATCTGTATTCTAAGTATTGAAATCTTTAGAATACTTACTTTTTTGGAAACTACACAGAGTTGTTCTGCTGGGAGGTAGTCAAAAGGAAAAACAAATCTCCAGTTAAAGTTCCCTTCACCATCCAATGATCGGTAGTGAACATCAGTTTTCTGCTTATTTTCTTCATTACCAGGCATCCATCTGGAAATACAGAGAGACGTGTCTGGTGTTTGCAGTGGGACTACAGTGGTGCTTGTTTGTACAGTAACTGTGTCAGTAAGGGGTTGCAAACAAGCTGTCTGAGTTGCTCACAGAGGGCTGCAGAGTTTTTCACGCCCTTTCTCAGTTTGGTTCCAATTTGGCACTGTAAATAGGAACATCTGAACCGAATTTCTCATCTCCTAAGACCAGTTTTGTATCAGCAGCAAGTTGCTGAGTTCTTTCTTAGGAAAAATTAAATCAACAGCCTAGTAGTATATTTCTCTGATTTCTACTGAATTTTTTACATTAAGATCAGGGAACATAAAAATGAAGAACCCAGGTTATGTAGCACCAAATCCAACTCACTACCTTTTTAGTTGCTGCCCATCTCAAGAGATGAAATTCTGGGATCTTTCACCACAAACTAACTGGTCATGCTTTATCTCATAATACTTCTGTACTTCTCTGAGGTTAGCATTTGACTTGGCTGAACCAAATAATCCTTGGAACCTACGGTCGAGGATATTCTGAATGTTACTCATTTGTAAGCAAGTGTTAACATAACAGAGTGTTCCTACCCTTTCACATAAATGTCACTCATTTCTTCCCCTGTGATGCTCTTCTCATCCAGAAGGACATCTTTGGTGTTCCAGACAATCACCCGCAAGATATACCTAAGAGAGATGTTTGAGGAAAGAGAATTGAATTGCCTCTGTCAGGGCTGCCAGATGGTATGGAATATATAGGGATACTCACTTCTTGGCTTTTCGGGGAGTGATGTTGAACGGAGGGCCTGGTGGTCCTAAGCTTTTTGGGAAAACATCAACCCACATCTGGAGCTTTCCCTGTAGCAGTGGAGAAGATGAATGAGGGAGTGTTTGCTGTATACAGGTTTGTCACTGTAGTTCTATGGAACTGCTTATTGGCACACTCAGTACTAATTTTAGTGACCTACCTCACGTTACCAATGTCAGAACTTCTACAGACTTCAGAGCAAGCTCAATCCCTCACGTTATAGAATTTTCTTCAAATGAACAATGCCAAGAGTTCAGAAGATGGTAGGGACATTAAGTCCTAGTGAATCAGCGCAAGCTAGGTGCCTAAATAGTTCTCACTGTTCTTTCAGAGGTGGTATTCAGCCCAGTGTCATACAGGTGATAGTTTGCAGCTGGTGGCCTACCCTGTGTAAGTGATCAGTCCCCTTAACTACATTCTGAAGTAAGGCATCCACAGTAGATTTTACATTCTATTTCAAATGCAAGGCATTTTATTTTTCAGAGAAGTTTTCTGGTTTTTGCAAAAACTTTCTTAAAAAAAACCCCAACCACTGGTGAGTCAGACAATGCCAGAAAACTAATGTTAGCCTTTGTTCCTCTCTAGCAGAGATGTCCAAAATAAGACTTCATGTTTAAACTTGCATCTCTGAACCTTGTAGAGAATTGGCAAGTTTGGTCTCATTTGCTGAATGCAGCTAGAAAGCTCTTGAGCCAGGCCACCTCCTTTATTTTTGGTGAGGTATAAATACATATTCCAATTTATTTCAGTAACAAAGTTATAATGAAATCTTTCCTAATTTCCACTCTGTCAGTGTTTAAGATGTCACTTGGAGGTCTTAATGGCAAAACATAACTGTCTTTTGTTATGTTTCTAGACTAATCTGCTTTAGATTTTCAGCCAAGTAGTAACAGTTTGTAGCCCTGCTTCCCCTGAGTGATGCCACTCTATTGACAACATAATATAAATTTCAGAATGCTCCATTTCTGCATTCGAGAAACCATAAGTAAGCCTGTTTACAGTACCTGGGAGATGTTGGGCTGGAAGGTGCTATATAAGGTCCTTGTCTCCACATGTTCAGGTACCAATCCCTGTGTTCTGAGGATATGAAGGGCTAGCCGCTCTTCACCTGGGCCAAGATGCTGATGCAGAACTTTGTTAGCTTCTGAAATAAATGAAATCGGAAAAGAACAGGGACTCACGAACCAGGATTTGCATTTGAACTTTAAAATTAAAACCAGATATTTAAAACTGAGCAGAAAAATGTGTTCAAATCTGAAAACATCAAAGATTTTTTTTCTAATATTCCATAAATACTTGAAAAGTTTTATATTTGTATCAATATGAATTTAAGACAGAGATATTAAATAAGTGAACAAACTCACCAGCTTCCTCCAAAGTATAGTCTTGTCCCCCATAGTTAATTTTTCTACCATTGTTAGAGACCACAGGAGGAGCATAGCCTTTAAATCTGGCTACATTTTGTAATAACTCGGTAGGTTTTAGTTGATCACGCCAGGTATTCACACCTGAACTTTTAGGAAAGCAAAAGAAACACATCCGAAAATTATTCACTATGCAGGGTATTTACATAACACATAAAATGTATTTATTAAACTAATGCAGGAAGGACAGCACTATAACTGACCAAACAGAGGTCACTTGAGTTTGATACAGTGACAGAATTTTGTATCAGCTCAATTACCTTCCAAGACAGAGTGCTTTTTTCTTTATAAATCAAAATAATTTACACTAATAGATGCTTTCTTATTTATTTCCATGAGTACATCAGAAAATACTGTTAAGTGTGAGTTCCCTGGACAGAAATAACACACATTGCTGTATTAACAGAATATTAAAATGTTTGACATCATGGTTTTCATTCAAGGCTCTTCTGAAGATTTTACAGCTTCACTTGGAATTCAGATGACAGAATGAGCACAACAAATATCCATGAGAAGCCATAGCATTGTTTTTTAACCATAGAATTAAGATGAAGCCCAGATTTTTTCAGAGACTGGGTACTCGATCTTACAGATAAAAACTTTCAATAGACAAAATTACTTACATCCAATACTGCTGTGGGATGCCACAGTGAGATCCATAACGAGAAAGGAATCTGTTCTCAAGATCAATTATGGTTTCACCCACTTTTTCATCACGAGTCAATGTGTCATAGTCATAGACTGAAATTTTCAGATCCTTTTCCTGAGGCAAGAAGCAGCTGAGTTCATACATTCTAAAAATAAAAATACTCAGTTAAGGTTATTACTCTTTTAAACAATGTTTCTTATTTTTAATATTAAAATAAACCAACTAAAAAAGCACTTATTCGTTTATTTTTGAGCAATAGCCTTTACGAGATATTAAAGGGATGCTTCCCATGTTGATAAATCTAGCAGTAATTTCCATTCATGCTCCAATTTCTATTTGTACTTATTAATAATTTCATTTGTACTCCCCTGGATATCACCCCCTTCCTTTCTGCACAATATATTACTTAGATGTTTTCTGTGTAGCAGCTTGAATTGGGACTGAGAAAGAAACTGGTGTGGCTCTACCAGCCACTCTGTAAAAAAAATATGGTTGTTCAATCCATTGTTTCTCTATGATTAGAAACTTCTAATTTTTTTAACCACAAATGCAGTAGAATCCTTAAAAACTACAGTCCAAATGATAAGCTGCTATGACTAGAAGAGATTATTCTGTCATCTAGCTGTCCTACATTAAACAAGTGTAGAGTTTTCTCAAAATTAATTCTCTGAATTTAAAGAGTTGCAGCCTTGTGGTTTCTACTACTCCTGAATCCATTAGCATTTAGGTAGAGTATTCCATGGTTAATTATTCTCTGTATCTCTTTTGTTTGTTTGTTTTACTTCTAGTCAAACTTTTAAACCTTGACTTCCAGAATAATTCTGCAAAAACTTGGAATGTTGAAGGTACCCTGTATATGTAATCAAATCTCTTTGCTGTCTATTTCTTTGTATAGTCTAAACAAATGAAATCCTGTAGTGCATCACTGCAAAGTATGCTTTCTGAATGCTCTCTGATCCTTCTAGTCCTCCTCTCCAAACTTCCTAATTTACCAAAATCCTCCTCTAACTCTCGACACCAAACCAGACCCAGAATTCCATTAGTAATTATAAAAATGAAGGAACCTCTTAATTCCTAATTAGTAGTTTTAATTCACATAGTTCAATGATATCATTAGCCTTTGATGGAAAGACCAGTGTGCTTGGGAATGAAGGTTAAGCTGATCACTTGTTGTGACATCCAAGTAGTTTTCAGAGTTAAAACTTTCTCCATATTCTATAAGCATATTTTGTTATTCTTATATGCATAACACAGGGTGCTTTTAAGATAAAGACATTCTTTGACTTTGTGCAATTTACCCATGTGACACAGAAAATCGACAGCCTAACCAAACTTCTATGTTGTCCAATGATATCAAAGGGAAATACCTTATGCAATTTTACTCATAATTAACTGTCAGTATACAACCATGAATAGAGCATTGGATATTTCAAATAATGGTTTATCTTAAAAAATAGAAAAACATTTTAAAATACAGTAAATTGAAAACACAAAAAAGTTCGTTACCTGCCAAAAATTGGGTTGAGAGTATTAGGCACATAATTATCTCTGTCTTCAATTACTTTTTTACTTAGAGATATTTTTATATAAGGATCACACTATTAAAAATAAGAAAAAAATATTGTTAAGGAATATTTACGAAGACTAACTTTATTTAAAATATACTACACCAATTAGCTTGCAAACATTCCAAAAGCAAAAAGTCTCACCAGCCCGTTATTATCCTGGGGTTGAAGCTGCAGAGCTCGAACAATATAAATTCTCACAATGCACTCCTGAGGCCCACTGTCTGGCAGCTCCCGGAACTGGCGGGGAGGAGCTGGAATAGTGGGATCGTCAGGCAATGCATAGATTTTAAAGGATCCCTACAAAGTAATATAAAGGCTCAGTCAAGATAAATGTAGAAAAGTCACTCAGCTAGGTTTGTTTTTTCTTATTTATCCTACACATGCACACTCTGGTTTAATTAGGAATAGCAATATTATGGCCTGATCCACAGCCACTTGGAAGTCTTTTGTTTTACTTTAACGTGTTCTGGATAATGAGACTTACTAAAAAGGCAAGGTTATATCCTTTGGCAATTTAAATTAATTCAGCTAGTTTTATGTCAACACAATTACTCAGTTTGCTCCAGCTGAGAACACGTAACAAATATCTTGTATTTGTTTCCCTCTCCAAAAGCATTGTTTAAGGTTCGGTTTGTTTTTTCTACATTAGCATTATTTTAATCTGTATAAGTCATAGAGACCCAGAAATAGTAGAAAATACCTTTTCCAAATTCATTCTAAAAACGAATTTCTTTGCTCAGAATGTCTGCAGGTGAAACTTCAGTCTGTTCAAGAGGTTATCTGGGAAGGTTCTGTCCCACACGTACCAGGGAAGATTACATTAGTAGGAATGATATTTATTTTAGATTAACATGGATCACGTGTATTGTGAGCAATGCATAGTTGTACCTTCCTTGACACAGAAGGGTCTGTACCTAAGTAGTTACAAGCATCTTTTGCCCCTATTGATGCACACATCCATATTTCAGCTTGCATGTAGACCTACTTCAATGATAACCACTTACTTAGACTGCAACTAGCATTTGGTTTTTGCCCACCATTTGAAATTTACCTTGAACTCCCCAACCACTGATGGATCGTCATTGTCCTCAGATTTGCCTCTGTATAGTTTAAATGTATCACAGAAGTCCGTTAAGTTATTAAATTCAGGTACTTTTTCCAATTCACAGTCATACACCTTAAAAAAAAAGGAAAAGTAAAATGAAAACAATGCAGTTTAGAAATCATAATTTTCATATCAAAGTGGAAGCAAATGCAATGTTTGGAGATGTGATCAAGCTTCATTTAGGCCTTGTTAAAAACAGAGTAAGTATCATGCCATAAGCTTATTTTTACTTTCTTCATTATGTGTATTAGATGAGAAATAAAAGTGACTTCAAATTTTAACCAACAAACAGTAAAAATACTGATCCTCTGTGCTCATACTTTATCAATGTATATGTTTATTTGGGATCTGCCTGGCACCCAAAGAAGTCAAGAGTAAAATCCCCTTTGACTGAAGGTAATATTAAACTCTTGATACATCTCCTAATAAGTGTATTTAAGTAGAAGAGAAGCCAAGATATCTTCTTAAAATTTTCATTTCACCACATGAATTAGTAATGAACCTTTACAGGAAATCAGGTATAGTTAAATTTTGAAGAGCATTTAAAATAACAGAGGGCACAGCTCTGATCAGGTCTTGGGCCTATAAACTCTGAGATACATTAATTTATTTTATCCTGAGCAATACCTTTAAAGTGTCATATCCTTTTTTAATATACTGTCCGCATTTTTCATGTTCTCCTATTGAAGCATAAAATTTGCTCCACCAATCAACAATTTCTTCCTCCTTGAAGAAAAGCAAATAAAAGACTTTTTTATTAGAAGACAAATCCTCTTTTATATCATGCTGTACAGCAGAAAAAAAGAACAATTAAGCATCATAAAAGATAATATACTCTAAAACTTATTATCAGGTAGGTAATATTAAATGTTCATCTGAAAGAGAATTAGAATGTAATTAATTATTAAGGCTAAAAAATGGAATGTGTCTTACCCAGGTTTAGGTATCTAGTCTGTAATCCAGCTGTGTTGATAGTCAACAGCCAGCCACCTCCGAGCATGTGATTAGTTACTGGTATCTAGATACCTATCTCAAAGTACTGATTTTGGGAGGTGTATTTCTCTCCTCCACCTTCTAGCAGGGCAGTACAGCCTAACCACCCGAGTTCTAAATTACTGGAGTCAGAGGATGTGCAGGTACACTTTGCTGGTGCAGTCATTGGTAAGGAACAGCACCATCACACCTGGGATTCGTTACAGGGATTGTGTGACTGTAAGAACTACAGAGAATATGTTCAAACTTTCCCGAGGGATAAATGAGCTAGTTGCTTCCAACATTCCTAGTTATTTCAAAACCACTGCCATATAATAAAACTGGGACAGACCTGTAACTGCTCTAACCATACATCATTCCCTTAAAACCAGTGCAGACTGCCTGTATCATAACAGTCTTGCAGTTGCAGATCTACCTTAATGTTTACTGAGTGCAGCTGAAAAGGAGTAGTGAGTCTTGCTTCCTAAAAAATAGTACTTCAATAAGCCTCATGACACCCTAGGTGCTAGCAATCTATACATTTCCAATAATACAGTATCTTTTAAGTCTGATAATCACTGTGTTTAAGAGAGTGCTATTTTCTGTATTCATAAGGGTTGCATAATATGATTATATACCCCTGAAAACATACTTCCATTGGTAACGAATAGCATTCATTCACTGTGTAAATTAAATTTTTTTTTAAGACTCTATGGATTTAAAGAGAACCTTAAATTATTATACAGATCATTAAAGGTGATGGTTTGTTTGGTTTTTTGGTTTTGGCTTTTTGTTTTTGTTTTTGGTTTTTTTTTATATATATGGCTTCTTATTTTAGTCTTTCATATTTTTCCCAAATTTACCACATCACAAGTTCACTGTAGGTTTTACATCAAATATTTTCAGAGATTACTGTTCTCACCTACATGCTTAAAATGCTAATTTAGAGGCAATATTGATATACTGATTTTCAACTGGATATCTCATTTACAAGAAAGCAATGTGTAAAAGTAGTATACGTTACCTTCTCTGTAAGCTGCTCATGAGGATCAAGTCATAAAAAAAGAGCAAAATAGAAACAATGGTAAGGATATGATTTGTAGAATATTAGACAGTTAAACAAGCTTTAAAAGTTCGAGGTTTTATACACAGTATGTATGTGAAGTAACTTACTAACAATAATTTAGAAATGTATTTGAAGACTATTCAGACACCAAATGTTTAACTCGGATTTTTTTTTTCTGCTGTCAATATGTTCTAGATATTAAGCTGGAGCACATATACATATAAATTTTGAAAAGCAGATTTTACAGAGGACTGTAAAACATTATCACCCTGTGCTTTGTTCTTCACATAGCAAAGCAAAACTGAGAGAAGCTTGGTTTTTATTGTATCATTGTAGTGTTACAGTCTGGATTCTATTTATTGATTTCCACAGTAGCATCGTTCTCTGCTTTCATCTGCGGTTGCACAAAGCACTGGATCTGATTTATTTCAGATGAAAAATGTTTCTAAGAGCACTTACAAAACTGAACCTATTCCAAAGATTCTTTTCCAAACAAATTTCACATACGGAAGATTCAAGTGGGGTTTTTTGCCTTTTTTCACTATTTGCTTCTCTATAAAGTAATTTGCTAATGCTCAACATGAATTATAAGGTACAGTAACAACCAGTATATGTGTGTTTATAGATCTATCCATATAAGTATAAAAGCAATGTGCACAATCCAAAATGCTTCACCTGTTAAATCACAGATACCATAATTACGACCTGATAGTCCATTAAGAGCAAGCATCATGCGTCCCATTTGGAAGCCATGATTAACAAGTGTCAGTTGTGCTAGTGTTTTTTATTATACCTTGTGCTTTCATTTAAAAGCATTAGCCATAATTTTTTGTGAGAAGCAGAAGAAATATGCAAAAACATTTTATGAATACAAACCAAATGCATCAATAGGTCAGGACATCACTCTGGTATATCATACTCATTTACTCCCATTTCTCTAAGTAATTATCTTGCTGGGGTGTTCAGGTCTACCATATCTTACTAGTCTTGTCTAACTTCAAATCAGAAACACAGCATAATTTTTTAAGGTTTGCCTAGGACTGTCATTTTCTGAAGACAGTTTTTTTCTTGGAAATCATACTGTTAGCGATTCGCAAAACTTACAGGCAGAATTCATCAGATAATTTTGAATACTTTGCCATATTTAAATTTCACTTTGTTTAAACTCTGGTTGGTAATGTTGACAATGTGAAGGATAACTTGCATAATTATGCAATAATAATTTAAACTCCTAATTTAAAGCCTTTTCCTACTGTGTAGAAGTCTTAATCTTTCATCATTTTGGAGCATAATTTTGGAAGAATTTAAATTAGAGTATATGTTTTGGGTTTGGGGTTTTTTTTTGCCTTGATATACCTTCAAATGTCTCTTCAAATAATGCACTTGGTAGTTTTGGAAAGAAGAAATTAAGGAAAAAATAAAACTTTAAGACTTTTTTTAAAAATTCCCAAAGCAAAAAACAATCTTCAAGCTTTGGATATTATTCTTACTGAAAGTTGTAAGCAGGATGTGCTTATGGAATGCCAAAACACAGAATAAAATGCCATATGATAAATTAGAGATTTTGGAGTGAGATATTCACATGATAAAAACAATGTGACAGGTACTGTCCTTTTTAAAATGTATCCAGTGACTTTACATTGTCACACATGATGTTTTCAGGACATCAACAGTGAACTATTAGCTTTTCGAACAATTTGGAATTATGGAAAAAAATTTCTATGATGCAGTGGATGCCTAGAAAAGTTAAAAGTTAGAATTTTACTTATCATAAAGTTATTTTATTTTCCACAAAGTAGACTTCTAGACAAAGTTTAAATATTAATAGTGTGGTTAAGTAATTCCTATTGTGTTTCATGCTTTTACCACACAGATTCCAAGTAAGCTGAAACACAAACCAGGTTTTTAGTAGTTCATACATATTTTATATGCATAGTAAGACTTTCAGAACAAGGATATCTTAATATCCATAACTAACCACACCAGACTTACGAGCATCATCTCCTCCAAAATCTGTGGCGGAACTGCCAAGAGATGTACACCCTCATGACCCCACCACATCAATATTCTGGTCACCTGCATGCATTAGCTCGGTACATACATACATGCACTGTTGTTGGAGAAGCCATTTTGCTGAGTGCTGTTGACATACTGCTTAAACACTGGAAATTGGAATGTAATTGATGAAATTTTGGTGTCCTCGAAGTATTGTCTGCATAGCATTTATACTTCCCACAGTTGTACTTATTTCAATTGTTTTGAATTTTCATTCCTCTAATAAGGATGCTATCACTGTATCCAGAATTGTATGTGGCTTGGGTGATGACAAACTAAAAGAAATTGTGCTTCGCCTTATATAAAATTTGAAATTTTCCCTTTATAGTTGAAACTACACAAATACAATCAATTTTGCCAGTGACTTTGAAGAGCTAAATCTTCTTTATTTTGTAAATATTTCTTCTTAAAAATTTTAAAGGAAATAATGATTCTCTGCACTTATATTAGAAGAGAAAACCTATTTCAGATAAAAGTTAGAGACTGTTCTAAGTTAAATATTAAGGACAATTTACATGTATGATGACAAGAAACACAAGACCATGGTCTATGATATACTTAAATTAGTCTGAATATCATGACTTTAGGATACAGAAGAAGAAATGAAGAAAGAACAATGTAATCATTAATATATTCAAATAAGAGTGAGAGTTGAAAAATCTAAATTCAGTAGTATTTACTTTGGGACCTCTGCAGCAAAGTAAAATTTTCTGCATTTTCAAAAGTCAAAATTGTGGATTAAGAGCCTGCAAAATTACTATATATTAAAGGACATAACCTTTGTGCTTCCTTTAACAAAACAGGCCAATCAGAAGTTAATGAAAACATCTTCTAGGTAAGGGAAACACTTTACATTCCTAAGAGAACTGAAAATTTTTCCTTGAAAATGCACTGTCAGGAATTTGTTTTCACTAATGTTTCAACTCAAGAGTAAAATTCTGCAAGGTAAATTATTTTTTACCTGGCAAGTAAAACTGTATTGTGGTGGTCCCGAAAGAATCAGAGCAGTAAAGATATTCACAAGGCACAACAGAAAAGGAAAGAAGAGAAGTGTTAGTGCAGATAAAACTGTTTCAGTGGTATTGGGTTTGGATGACTTCAAGGTAAGAGAGACAAAGCCACGGCTGTGACAAAATGAACAGCTGAAGGTCTGCACCCACCAAAACACACACCTACTTCTAACTCCTTTATCTAGAACTGTTCAGTCTGTGCCAGATGAGGCTGCTCCAACCACCATCACTGGGCAACTGCTAGTGTTCTATCATGTGCTTTCAGTAGCTTTGAACAAGTGAATTAATTCTTACAACACTGGGTGAACCTTACCAAGCACAAAAATGCTATAGTTTGATATTTACTACATGAAAACAAAGGTTACAATGACAAACATATTTCCTTTGCGTTTTTGTCACAAAGTGCCTTTGTTCCATCTGGCTTTCTAGAAGGTTGCATATGTTTCTGACAGTTTTGCTGTCTAGATAGTTTCTCAGAAATCACAGATCTGAAGAATAAAGTAAAGTATCAAATTTCAAAGATTACCTGAGCTGTTAGCAGTGGTTGTGTGTCTTCCATATCAATTACTGTATCCTGGCGAGGTGCAGCAGAGAGCAGACTAACTGTAAGCCAAAGTTTTTATTAAGGCAATATGGTGTTGGAAAAATATCTTACTAAACAGTTTCATCAGATTTGAAATCCAAACAGTCACAGAAAATGTAAAATAATTAATTTGTTATATGTTTGATACTCTAAAGAAAGCGATTAGTTGCCATTTTTTGCTAAAAAGCCACAATATATTTTTGCGCAGGACATGCAAACATTTCTCAAATATACAGACTTCTTTAAAAAAGAGTCAAACTTGGAAAAAATATAGAGGAAAATGTCAGGATTGTATTCAGAGCATTCTTGCTGGAATCCTGGGTTGTTACTTTGGTACCATTGCCAGGGTAATCTGCAGGTAGTTAAATTCTAAGTTGACACGAAAGAGGAACTTCTGGGAACTAGCACATCAAGCATAAGACTAGACTTGCCTTTGCATAATGTTCTCTTACGCTCCACAGAATATTGCCCTAATTAATACTCTGTTTTAGAGTTTCTTTCTTTCAGACAACATTATCCCCAAATAAGTACACAACATGAGGTAGCTATTCATCACTACAGCATACAGAGTAAACACTGAAGGTAGGTAATTCTAGCATCACACAAGAAAGTAGAACTTCTTATTTTCCAGCTTTCTACCTTTCAGTTGTGGTGCAATGTCCTCTTTAGTAGTGTAGGGGTCACAGCGAAAGCTTTCCAGTAAATCAATAGTACATTGTCCCACGATGGGCTTCCGTCCAAATGGTCTGTGGTCTATTACTTTAATAACAAGAGATGGACTGTATAACTCCTCTTTTGGCAAAAGCTAAAAATAAAAGGTTAGAGTTTTTTTATAATGCAAACAGAAGAAAACTGAATAAAGATTTCCCCCCTAAATCAGAGTCGTTGCTTCATTTATTTCACATTGAACTACTGTGTTCTATGGTTGTATGGTGAATCAAAACTTCTAACCTTATATTATGAATTAATAAAAATCAGTAAAAACAATTTTAATTGCCCCAAGTCTTGAATTTTCTAGACTCTTGCACAGATCCCATCATAGCAGTAGGAAAGTAGCCACATACCTACAGGTAAATTAATGCCTTTTCAAATAAAAAAATATATATACTGCACTGGATTGTGTATATAAAATGGTACACTTATCAATGACTGTACAGACACATTTACATGATCTTTATTAGAATTTTCAGGCTCATAAATTGCTTAGAGTAAGTCAAAAGCATATGTTTGAGTTCTTCTATTCAGAAGAAATCCTTGACCTTTAAAACCATGGAATAACTTATTTTGCTGTAGACAGCTGTTTTTTTGTAACGTACCACTTTCATGAAGAGAACAGAAGATGGAAAATTCGGTGTCTTTTTGAGGTTTTTGATCACCACAGATTCCACCATTTCACCCCCACATTCCACAATGAGACTGGGAGACATAACAGGTGCCAGTTGGTAGTTTTTCATGTTTCGCAACCCCCAAGCCAGAATCTGTAAAATAAAATCCAGTACAAGCAAAAGTGGGAAGAGATACAAATATGCTTAATATAATACTCAAAAAGTAGGAAGAAAGAAATAAAGTCTTTTAAATAATAAAATCTGACTGGCAAAATATTTCAAGGTTCTAGTTCTAGGAAAGTTAATGGAAACAGTGAAATTCCAAAACATGTAAGGAAGAGAGTCCCCTATATTTCTCACTATGATTTTTTAAGTTTTCTTTAAGCAAATACACAAACTTACTGTCTAGAGGATAAGATGATTGTACTTGTATTCAGTTAGTTTAAGAGTAAGCCATACCTCAACAGCAGTGAGTTGAACTACTGGTCTGATTCCTTGAGGTACCATGTAAAGCTTTGGTGCTCTTTGTGATGGAAGAATTGGAAGGTTGGCACCACCCTATTAAGACATAAACATGAGTATAAGTTTTTCTCATCTTCCTTAGATGAAATACCTTGCAAGTATTAAGATAGTTCTTCACATATTCTCTCACTTTGAAAGGATATATAATGTATCATATTACATTCCACATACACACACACAAAAAAAGAAACATATACCTTGTCTCTCAAAATAAGTTCTGCAGCAAAAAGAATGTCTCCACTAGCTTTGCCATTATTTGTTACAGGATACCAGAGCAGTTTTGGTGTGATGTCCTCTTCTGGGATTAACTTGACCATGGGGGAACAAACACTTCTTCCAAGGAATTCATCTTTACCCTGCAACCAAAAATAGCAATCACAGCCATTAATGTATTCTCAACCAATGTAAATAAATAAAAAAGCAATCTGTGTAAAAGGATTTCACCTACCACTTGGTCACTGTCAAAAAGTTCAATAACAACTTTAGGTGGGTTTTGAGCTACTGTCTGTGGGTCCCCATAGATCTCAATTTCATTAAATATGAGAGTTTGGTCCCATGTAGGATTTAGAGTTGAATGAATGATCTCAGTTGTTTTGCTTTGATGGAGGAAAGAAACGTGAGCATACGGATCTGGAATATCATACAAAGATTAAAAGCACAGAGTTACAGACAAACAAAGCCTCATCAAGTCATAAAGCACACAATCACAATTTTAATCAAATACAGCATGTTCTTTTTTTGTGTTGTTACCAGCTCTAAGCCATTCTGTTTAAAACAAAAACAAACACATATATGTAATTTGCATTTAATAGAGCAATTTCCATTTGATTACTAAATCGCTTCCTTTATACAAGTCTTGATTAACAGACTAATAAATGAAAATGATAAAATATTTTGTAAATCAGAAAGAGAACCTGAAAGCTAAAACGAAACATTGTCTATACTAATCTCCTCTTACATCTTGTCTGTAGCAATTCTTTTTTGTTATCTCCGTTGATATACAGCCTCATAAATAATACAAAGAAATAATTCTAGTTCTGAATAGTTGCCAAACAACAAATTCTCCCAGGCTATATAGCTCAGATCAATTTTTGGTTTCAAACATGCTTATTTATAGCAATCTCTTCTTGTGAAACAGTTGAATGATTAAAGTGGTCTAAGCCCAGTGTTTGGCAGGTCCTTAAATCATCAAGAGCTCTGTAGAAGGTATCTGATGATGGTCGTTGATGTTTCCTGTATAAATTGCAATTCCTAAGGATTCAAGGCAATTTTAAAGGTTATCTTTAGGTCAGTTTCAATAGCTTCTGACTAGGTACCTGATCAGAGTTTTACAAAATTTGGTTAACTCTTCAAGCTAATTTTAGGGGAAAATAAAATGTAGATGAGCTAGTTTATGTATGACTGCATATGAGGTGCCTGTCCTGAATTACACATGTGCAAATTAGAGGCATTTATTATTGTGTGTATTGCTTTAAGTGCTGCATAGTGAAGTAAGACCAAATATACACAGGTAGTTGTATGAAACCTTCCTCATTTCAGAAAATAGCACTGAAATATGTATAGTGCTATATCTTCTGTAACAAATGCATTACATTTACTCAATTATTACTTAAAACAGGGAGAAAAGGATGCAAATGGAGGATAATGGGGAAAGAAAATTAATTTCAGCTTTATCTTTTGCTGAACTTCCTTAAAGGAAGTGTAAAGTTTTATTCTTACAGAATCTAAATTCAATTTGCTCTCCGACTTCACAGTGAAATTTTAATTTTAATTTGCAAAAATTGAATCTTTGATAAATCTGGGTATTAGCCTGACTACAAAGATGTCAAATGGATACAATACCATTGGAATACCTAAGAGCTGGAAATAAAAAGGCAAGCAGTACACATTTATAAATGAAAAAAAGCTATGCTTTTTAGTAAGGCACAGTGTAGTTCTTCTACAAGTTCATCTCCATAATGAATTCATATAAAAAAACCTGAACACTATATAAAAAAAACTTGGTGATGTGACAGCCATCCAGCTTTCTCCATCCTTGCTTTTATGCAAGCTTCCTGCACAAAAAAACTGCATGTAGACTTTGGTTAGAAGAAGAAACTAAGGCAAGAGGAAGGGACTGGTCATGGGAAATTCAGACCTTATTTGAAATCCCATTCTCTTACTGAGTATTCATTGGGAGTAACAGGTACTGCACACATAGAACACTGCATTTTTGGCTGCTTCTGGGGTAGTACTAACCAATCTGAGATCATACCTAACAAATCTGAGACTTTTTTTACAGTGCAGTTTTAGTAGCTAGGACCTACACACAAACCTTAAGATGTTCTACAGCTAAATCAATTTACTGGTTCATGGCAAAAGCATTTTTCCATACCTGAAAAATTGTCTTTGTCTAAAGCCATGAGGTTTCTTGCCTGGTAGACGTAACAGCGAAGGTGGTAAGTATATACTCCTGTATCAAATAAATAAAAACAGTTCAAGTGCATTATACAGGCTTCATTTCTGTAATGAAGATATTTTGAGTTTATTCAAATGCCTTTCACATTTTAACACAAGAACTGTAGGAACATTTTTGGTTTTCTTGTGACAGGTATATTAATACCTCAGTTAGCACCTGAGAACATTTGTTCCAACACAAAGCAGAAATGAAAAAGCCCACTAATGCTATTTGGGCTTTTTTCGCCATATGATCATCTAAAAATCCTTGTATTCAAAAACTCCTGTTTGAAACAGCATGACAATCTAGCTCATCCAAAGAGAATCAATAACTGGGCATTCCTGTGCTTAATTTAAATATTCACTACAGCACCTCCAGGGACCTGAGTGTTTCACATTTTTAGCTCTCCGCTCTAGAAAATTATCCCAATTGCAACTGTGTCTCTTGAACTAAAAGATTAAAAAAAAAACAACAACAAAACACTGTAGGTAAGGTGGAATAACTTTAAAAGAAGATGTGAGAGTTTCCCAAACCCAGGACAGCATGGGGTGCAGTTACTACAGCCTTTCTTTAAAAGATATCACCTCTAACTCATTCAGCCCTTGAAAAAATCTGAGCCACTCATAGCCTCATTGAGCTGAAACCTCTGAACTCTGGCAGGAGAAGGTGTCATTTTCCTCCAACTGTGGTCTTTATTAAAAAGAAACTGCAATAATTTTCCTCAGGTTCTAAAAGATTTAAGATTTAGGCACCCATTCCCAGCAGGGAAATCAAGTTCTGCAGAGTCCAAAGAAAGACAAGTGTTCCAGTCAGAGCTCCTCAAAAAGGATTTTAAATTTCAGGATTGGCCACCCTTCCTGTTAACTAGCACTGGTGGCTCCCATCTCAGTGTCCCTGCTTTTGTGAATCACATTACAGTGATTACAAGGCATTTAAAACCAATCCAGGTTGGCAAAGTTACAGTTTTGTTCACTTTGCCAACTCAACTACATGGTACTGCTTCCTCTGGGTCAGGCATTGTCTGACCCTGCACTGAGCTGGTTAAGTGAGCTAAAACAACAAAAAACTGACTGTATATACATCATCTCTGTTGCATTAGCTCCCTGCATTGTCATGGAGGGACCCCAATGCTAAAGATGCATCATTTAAGACAGCGTAAATTCAGGTGCTGCAATAGTTAGCTTTAGAATTCCTGTCCCATACAGGTTTTTAAAATGGCTGTGTGACAGTGAACTAAAACATCAAAATGACTAACTGTAATTTTTATTTTAATAACCTAATTAGGGCCCAATCAGGGATCTGATAGTCATTTTAACAGAAGGTATATAAAGCTAGATGCAAAACGTAAAGAATTATGAAACCGGGGAGAAACAGATATGGTTTTTCAGAAAGGAATTGTTGAAGAACCTACTGTCAAAGTGGCAGGAAACAAGAGGTGTATTGGCACCAAACACCTTTGTAGCTGAGTCTTTGGTTTTGTCAGAACTCTTTCCTTCTCCATCATCAACACTGGTGTCTGCTCCCTGAAGTTATATATAGAAAAAAGTTATTGAGTATTTACAAACATAGAAGGAATCTGAGAAAAGGGGACTCTGTGTGTGAATTTATGGGTTTCAGTCTCTCCTCCATAGCAAGGAGAAATTTACTTCTGTGAGTAAATGTACTTTAAGATGTTTACTCATGTCCAGAGGTCATTTCCTGTTGCCATTGAAGCTGTGCAGAAATCATATCCCACCATTTCATCTTACTTCCAGGATGTCTTATTTCTGGAGTTACACTAGCTACCTCTCAGCTCAGATTGAAGGAGAGGTTGCAGGTGTCCTGCACTGCACTGTTGCAGAGAACTGCTCTAAGGCTTTATCCAAGCAATAGCCCAGGAAGTACAGTCATAAGCAAAACTGATGCAGGAATTATTAAACTCTGTGAAACCAAATTAATTGGAAAAAGAAAATGCTCTCAGCGAATCCTTGGTCATCATTTGATGTAAAAAAGAGAAACAAACCAAGAAAAAAGTGCAAACTGTTGTTAATGCTATACAATCAGACTCAGAAGTCCTATATATTTTATAAAAACAAAGTAGCCTTCTCACATGATTTGCTACAATTTGTATTTTGATAAATAGAGCTTATCTGTGAAGTTGTGTAACCTGAAAACGTGAGGAATAATTACATTCTGGTCATCTATTTGTGACATGTGACATATGACATTCTGGCTTCTCCAACACTTGCTCTCCTTTCTTGTGTTTGGTTGTTTATACATGCAAATACCAATCAGGGGCAGCTGTTTCAGTGCCGGTTGTTTGTTGTGCTGATGTTAATATATCTAAATTATGTGCATGAAAATCTTGAGCTACCTTTTCACTTTACTTGTTTTTACTTAAAGAAGGCTTATTTAGTAATTTGGCCTTTTGCTCTAAATCTCATGTAATGCAGTAAAAAAAAAATATTGAAAAATAAAGTAATAAAAACAATCAAAAGTAATTATAAAATATATAAATTATATATAATATCTAATATTTTCTACGCAATATAAAATATAAAAAAATACTAATACAAGAGTCTCTACTCCAACTTTAATGGTCCCTTTCAGACTTTAAATAATTTAAACAATATAAACTATATTAGTTTCTTAGTTACTTATCAGTCTAACAATTTAAGAATGACTGATATACATGTTTATTTACTGTGAATTAACAGTTTGACCTTTGAAAGACCTTTTTGATACTCTATCCCTTACCAAAGCACCTTCAAGTTTAAAGATAGCTGCAGCACCATGTGTCTCTGAGGGAGCCATTTTTCGTCTCCATCGTCTTCGACGGAAGGTGTCAGAACTGCGTTGTTTCCAGTGAAATTTCCAGCCAATCAAGGAAGCATATTCCCATCCTTCTTGATCTTCATATGATGACATTCCCTAGAGGACACAAATTCTTGTTATCCACAGTGTTGTATGACTGTAATGAAAAAAAGCAGCACTTGCTCTGGCAGGCCTAAAATTCCCCTTATAAACCAAAGCTAGTAACATCAATTTACAAAAGGATAAAGAAAAGGAATATAATGAAAAAATAAAAGGTTGTTCTAGATTTTTTTTTTTGTTTGGTATTACATTTTTTCTTTACTCAGGAAATGAGAAATTCATGCAGATTTTTTTTTTTAAAAAAAGGAAACTCAGACTGTTACAATGTGCAAGTCCCTGGCTGGATCTCTCCTTTGCTTACCCTTCCTGCTGTTACTGCTTCAGGTAAATCCCTCCTACGTCTCCGCACCAGTCTTCGCCGTCGATGTGTGTGATACATTTTTTCTGCAGCAACCCATGACTTGGGCTTAGTGTCTGGAGGAATAGTAATTCCATATTCCCATCCTAAAACAGAATCGATTAGTTGGTATATTTTCAGAAATAGAAGCAAGATACAAAGAAGAAAAGCATGGGAAATAGAGTGTACCAGACTGTAAAGGATGAAGCTTTATCACACAAGACTATTCAGCATTGCAGAACCTAAGTGTCCAATAGCCAGGGGGCAACTGATGACATTTTAATGATGCTAATATATGTGACAATAAAAATCTCAATATTAAAACAGATACAATATATTTCAAGTCCTTTTCTTCTCATTCTTGTTTTTTTTCAGATGTTGATATCACATTTTCATACTTCACCACAGGAAAAACTCATCTTTAACTTTAAATAAGAGTTGAATGTTCTGTGCACTCTTGTAACTCCAGCAGATTGGCATTTAAAGGAAGACCAACTATACGAACTCTGATCATAAAACTTTAAGAACTGGTATTTTGACTATGTAATATAATTCATTTGCCAAATATCTAGGACTCAGACTTTAATTTAAAGTCATCTCATTAAAAGGTTACTGCAGACTCCTAACAGAGGTTCCGGTTAAGACAGATATCAATACACTAAGATAAAGAAAAGATTATTTTATCCTAATAGCTAGCTATTTCACTTATATTTAAAAGTAGTAACTATTTGAGAGTTTTCAGCTGTTTTAGAACAAATAAAAATTCATTATAGTTTTGCAAAATTCCGGGCTTTCCAGAATCTCCCAAGAGATTTTTGTTTTCATTATTCATTTTCAAACCACCAAACCAATCTCCTGTAAATTCTTTGCTACGATATATTGCCTTTTCCTATTGCTGTAGAATCCAAATTATGGTCTTATAAGGTTGTTTATATCACAACTTTCTAAGCTGGTAGCAGTTTTAATTTAGTGTAAGTAACAAGCATATGGAAGTCAAAGTAACACCAGGAAAATGGTGCACTTAGGATTTTCTAACCTCATCAGGATAGCAGTACATCTAATCTGAAAAACTCTGTCTAGGAGCACCAGACTCTTCACAAAAAGGCTTTCAAGTCTTTTTTCATTTCAGAATTGCCCAAGAATCAGTTGCACACTGTCTGTTTCATCCTGAGCAGTCCTGCATGTCTCTCTTCCCACACAAATTCAGTGCAGTTATTTTTCTCTCAGCAATATAGGAATCCTTCACACACGTGTGTGGTGTGTGACCAACACAAACAGGTTCCTCACTTCTTTTAGTCCCTAGACCTCCTGATTCACTTCTTAGCATTGTTTGGCAACTCATCACACGGCTAAAGGCTCGCAGGTAAATTATTCGAAAGATCCAAATCTAGTTTTGCCACATATTCTCAGTGCAATTACAGAGGTTTCATGTCTCAAGTTTTGGACTTCTCTAAAAAACCTCAGTTACTGCTACTTATCCATGTCTTATAGGCCCAATTGTAACCACTGGACTGCATTAAGATCGGACTTGCGAAAAATGTTCTGGAAACTTATTTAAAAAATAGGGTGGATTCTATTTCCAAGCCCGCTGTTTATACACACAGCTTTCCCATATGAAACCTCTCATGTTAATAGACTGTTGTTTGCATTAACCTTCATTTTTTTAAGTTGTCAAAGTTTTTGGTTCAATATTGTCATCTGCTGCTGTAGTTAAGACTAACATACAGCTTCTTAGACTATGAGATTCTCTAGTAAGCACTTACAAATGCATTTATTATGTATCTTGTACAAAATAGCTTTTGATCTAAAAAAGACTCAATGAGAACGGTGAGTTTGATGAACAGTGATTAAAATGGAAATAGAAACAGATGCAGACAGTGAACACTTTCTCAAGGTCATTTAGTCTGATTCCTTAAGCAACTGTTACCCAAATATTTCCTTGATACTTTTGCACAGGGCAACCACTGTCATGCCCAGGATATTGCCACAGTCCTGATGTACATCATCCTTCAGTATCAACAACAGATTTTCCTGATAATCAGCAAATAAACAGTAAATCTCACCATGCTCATCCACTGCTCGATTTAGATCAGATTTCCAAGCATCATCTTCCCACATCCATCCCAGAGGACATGTGAACTCGCGTGGGGGTGGAGTTTTTTCTCCATTCTTTTATGTAGGGAAAACATAACAGTTCTGTGCATTAATAGAGCAAATACACTGTGTAGCAAAGCATAGAACTCCTTCTCTTAAACCTTTATTTATCCAGTGAAAACTTAAGGTCTCACCACATCTGTGTAACTCTCTTCAGATGCTTTCCATTCCCCTCCAGGATAGCGACTCTCATTTTCATATACTTCGTCAGTAAACTCAGTATGACCAGCATCAGCTTCAGTCAACAAACTGCACATCCAAAATAAATGTAATAATAAATCAAAAATATTTTAGTTCACTACAGAGAAACATATAGAAACAAAGCACAGAACATGCACACATGGTGGTATTCTGGATTTCCATCTATATGAGGGACACTTATTTCCTTAGAATGCCTTTCTTAAACTGAAGCAACTCTAGTAGTAGTAAGCAATAAGAGGAACATTACCCATAAATATGAGTGACTAGCATGAGTATTTTAACTGCTGCGTTATTCAGGATCTGCTTTTAATACGTCCTCTTGAAAAAAGAAAAAACAACATATATTTAAATGTAGGAAACCCCAGACTGTGTATGGCAGTTACACGTGTCTCTAAGGTGCATGCATCTATGCATGCACCAAAATTTGGCAATGTACGTAAATTTGTTTCCCTTTATGCTGTTGACAAGGCAAGCAATCAGTTGGTTAGTATTTTCTAATTTGCAAATAAAAGAAATGAGGGAACAGTAAATCAATCAAAAGCCTTTTGCTTTCCCTCAGTGCTTCACTGCAGTTCAGAACGCGCTGAAGTGTGTTCTACACTGCCATTTGCTGGCCAAATACAGCCAGGCAGATCTTCTCCCAGTAAAAGCAGATGCATGGCAAAACCATGCATTTCAACAGGAGGGGTTTTTCCATTATCTGAGAAAATATCTCCATGTTATTGCTTTTCTTCATGTCAGATTATTCACTGAAATAAAAGCTGTTAATTTAATATGAAAAAAACCCCATCCATTCATACCTATGAGAGATACAATTTTAAAATTAATCAAATAATAGCATACATTTTTCTTGCATGGTTATTCTACAGCAACAGTTCTGTATTTTTTTCACCATCATAACACAAGAATTTAAAATGGGGTGAATATTTTCTTTTAAAAAAGAAGAAAATAGTCTCTTTCTCATGCTGGTTTTTGTTTATGAAAAAAATAATGTACCCAGTCTGGTTTAAAGTGTGGCAACACAGCTGAACTGGCACAACTCCAAAGCTGAAAACCTTTGACAGAGAAAGACTGACCCTGTTAGAGCTGGCGGAGAACTGACACCTCATGAATTTGGTCTGCCAGGGGAGGAGCTGTCATATGGCACCACAACCTTAGAATCTGAAAACAACTCCTGCCTTGAGTCAGTTTGAGAAATTACCTACATCAGTTGTTGAATGATGGAACTTCTCAACACTTAATGAAATAAAGACAAAAAACCACCACACAAATGCTGTAATGGTATTGCTACAACACGAATCCAAGCTTTATACTGGGTGTCAGGGTTAAGCTTCTACCAAGGGAAGACCCAGAAATCCAAGGGTCTTGTGTCAAACAATCACAGCAGGATCTCTGAATCTCACAGAGACACACATAAACCTCACAGTAGCTTTCTAGGTATGAAATACTATTATTATCCCTTTTATAAAAATGAGGCACCGAGACCCAAAGAATAAGTAATGTAGCCATCAGGACATGGGGACCGCTAAACCATAAGCTGGTTCCTAGGAAATGGATGCATTCTTTCTGTTGCCTGTTTTATTTCACTTTTTAAAAAAGGTTATGTTAATTTTAGTGTTATTAACTAGCTTTGACTATTGGCTGGTTTTTTCAGTCATAGAATGTTGAACTTAAAATCTCCTCAGCGAAGAAAACATAGAGGAGTTTTTAGTCTAGACTAAAATGTCTTTATTGCTGCCCACATAGAATTAAAAAAATCTGACCTTCTTTCAGGATCAATCATCCATTCTCCTTCCCACTCCCAGCCCTTTGGGGGTAGGAAGTACTCTTTTTTCAGTTTGATTTTTCCTGTGACATCAGAAAACTTGTGGCGACCAACAAGTCCTGAGGTACCCCACTTTCCAAAAAGGAAAGCCTGATTTTCATACTGTGTGGGAAGAAAGTAAAAATCAAATTATTATTTAGGAATAATAAACAAATATTTCTGTAAATTTTACAAATGAATCATTCTGTTACACATTTCCTTTCTCTGAAATTAAGTACTCCCTTTCTCCATTACTCTGCAATGTAATCATTAATTTCTTTTTTTAATTTTCTTCTATGCTGCTTGGTAAAGCAAATCTTCTCAATTTATTGCCTCTCTACAACTACATTCAAGTTTCCTCAAAAGTAAAGCTCTGTTAAATAAAATATTGTTATATTATTCAAACAAGTTCCTTCTGTTCCTTAAATGCATGATTCTGTCATTCTTTTCCATCTCAAATCTCCTCCTATTTAAAATATCTTATTTTGTAACACGGAAAAGTGTTATCATAGTAGTTACCAGGGGCATGATTCTGATGTTAGCCCAGTTTATATAGTCTACTTCCCTTCCTGAGATTATTTGTAATTTATGATAGTCTTGAGTTTTCTGCTCTTATTCCTGTAAAATTGTTGGACTGCTGTATGAAGAGCAAAAAATGAGATATTCAATAGTACCTTAACCTCTATACTTAAAAAATGGCTTTGAACACCCATTGCTTCAAGCAACTTACTACAGCACTGCTAAATATTTAAGCATAACTGCAATGGTGACACCATTGTAAAAATGTCTTGTTTCATTAGCTATTTTACTGATATTGGATTAGGTGCACCATTGGGTGATGTGACATATAAGAGACATCTGCCACTTACCATTACCCTTCAAAATCTCTATTATATGCTGTGGGACTATTTCAATCATTTTTATTCTTACCTCTTACCTTTGAAATGTTATCATAACATAGCTTTTTGTCATCAAAATCTACTGGGTTTGACCAGTTTTCCTGTAGCAGTAAATTTTCCACTGCTACAAAAGAACCATTATTAAGCAAAACTACTTGCATTCAAGTATAATTTGTAGTAGTGAAGAAGCAATTAAAAGAAAAGGGTTATTCCCATGCCAAAACATAATGGTCTAGATCCCAATCTTAATTACACTGATAAAAATCTAAAATAAATGTCTTTGAAATCACTGGAGTTAACCAGATTTGTACCTGATTAACCAGTTCAGAATCTGGTCTGCTGAAGTTCGTCTGCTAGGCACAATGGACTTGATCATTAACTGCCTCGAATGGGGTCTACTTGTTTCATTATAATAAATACTACTCTACCTCTCTGTCCAGCATGCAAAGAAATTCAAAAGAGTTCCAATTGCATTGAATTCCTAATCATGTCCAAGATGAAAGTAAGAAAGCAATGATGGACATACCATTTCAGCAAAAACACTGAATGTTCCCTCTGCAAAGCTATTAAACTTCTTTTCCACTGCACTGAGCCCAAGCCAAATGTTAATTCGCAACTCTGCAGGCATTTTGACATCTTTCGTCTTGTCCTGTGGGTACTGGCACACAAACAAAAATGTTATTCTTTGTTATGTTATGAAGGTATTGTAGATTTCAGTAAAACATATGCAATAACATAGAGATATGAGGAGTAATAATATGTGATTTATTTATCACTTCCTGTACTGCTTTTTCTCAAAAGCCAGTAATAAATATTCCAGGAAGGAAACATTCTTTAAATAATACCTGCCTAGGGCATGTAAAAACCAAACATAGTAACAGTAGTATCATCCCTGCTCCTCTATATTCTCTCCCAAGTTTTATTCAACAAGATTTTGACAATAACTTCATTGTTGATGTCTGAGTGTCTTGCCAGGAGACTCTGGAAAGGCAGAGGTTCGTCGGGATGGTTCACTACACACTGAATCAATGCATGATAAGGGGGCTTGCAAAGAACTGTGAAGGTACAGGCTTGTCTTCATTGAAGCATTATTCAGTGTAACTACTGCTACATTGACAAACTCTGTAAGTGCTATTGTTTTACAGTCAGATTGCTTTTTTTCAGGTTACGTTTATTTCAGTTGAAGATAATATAAACTTAAATGGAGATATTCCTATTCAAGAGTAAGACACAATTCAGAGAGACATAAGTTCTGGGTGTAGACATGCTCTGTATCACTTGCAGAAAACCATCAAAAACTTTGAATGCGTTTTTGGAACTTCTCTGACTTACACTTATTATTCCCTCTGAAAGTCTACATGCATGTCCAACCCGGAAATACCAACAGTAACACTTTAAAAGTCCTGTCACAAGTTTGTGCTCTTTCAGAAAAGCCCCAGAGATCAAGGGCAATCTGGTTCTAACTGGTTTATGATGAATTTACAATTTCTGTGATATTTTGAAGAAGTTACATGCAGTTGGCTTTTAATCTGTCCTGAGTTTAGATATTCCATTTTTCATAGTTTGTTTGCATGTTTCATGCTCATGTCTGAGGGCATCTCAGTTTAGGGAGTTAATTATTTCTTAAGAAGAAAAAAAAAAAGTACCTTTAAAAAGATTGTTTGGGTCTTTCCACAGTATTTACCAGATGATTCAGGGCTCGTTGTGGAATACAGCACTTGGTGTGCAGGAACACGAGCATAGGCCAGTCTTTTCTCCCCTCGGATCATCCATATGATTACATCAGGCATACTGTTCTGTGGCTGCAGGTTATTTGTGGGGAAAGGAAAGATAAGAATAATAATTAATAGAACATTAAGTTAATTTAGTGCTTAGAAAACAGAAACATAAATTAGGATTTATGTCAAAGAATTTATCTCTAAGAATCAACAATTGCCATGAATTTATTATAAATAGAGGAAATTGCTTTACTAAGCAAGACAATTCTGAAAGAATCATAGAAGATACCACTGAGATTTTTGGAAGGCAAGTAAGTTCTATTAAAAAAACAGTTCTTATGTATTTTCTAAATATTTCTAGAGACATTTTGTATCTCAATCCTCTTATGACAACTATAGTGACTGATCCCAAATGGTAATGCACCTTATTGACCTGCTACCTATTTAAGTGCTTATGATGCTTCCATATTAAGGGTATATCATCACAAGACTTTTAGCAGAAGACATAAACCATCTAATATCTTTTTGCAGTTTGTGCACATCTTTTATGCTAGCTGCAAGTCTGCTCTTTTTTGTAATCAGTATCTTTTCAGAGCAGAAGCAACAAATCAAAAATTTCTACAATGTTGTGACAACCAGTTATGAGATAGCAGAGATGAAACCAGGAAATGTTGCTGAAAATTTAAAAAAACACAGAAACAAAGAGATTTAACTCTGTTAGAAGTTGATTTCTATGGCTAACAAGCTGTGGAAAGACAACAAATATCCTGCAGTCTCTGAACCAGTAATGTGACTTGCAATTCTGGAAGAAAGAACAAAATACAATCATTTTAAACAGAATAGAGTCTATTCCATAAATCACAGAGTGTTCATTACCCAACACACATTCTCAGTGAAGACAGGTAGCATACAAGAACATTATGTTTAAGTAAATCTTAATTACAGAGGGGAACATGTTTACTTCCACAGCATATAAAATTACTTTCCTAAGGAGAGCGGATATTGCTTGATCAGCAGTGAACTTTACAACTATTTGTGTTAGAGAGGTATTGCTAAACTAACTGAATCACCACTACTGTGTAGCACTAACCTCTTCACTGAGTTGCAGTAATTTATCCAACCAGTCCTCAATTTCTGTCAGAGTGGCTTTCACATCAGTAGCTTCATTTCTCATCCTTGCTGCTGCTTCTCCAATCTGCTTGAGAGACTTGAGGCGCAGTTTTTCTATCTGAGTGTCAAGGACTGTAATATTAGATTTGCCTTCTATGAGGGGAAATGGTTTACTGAAAAGAGAATATTAATTATGGTTAATAACCTTAGTGGATTTTATTTAGCCACACACTGAATACAGCCGTGCAAACAGAGGCAAGAGATTGAGTGCCACTTTTTCCTGCTATTAAAAACCACGGGAAGAGTGCTATAGCATTTATTTCTGCAGAGATTTCCACCTGACAAAGTGTTTACAGCAAGAGAAATGGTGTACTTAAATATACAAACACCAAGGTAGAACAGCTTGATGTGTATGCTTTAATGTAATTGCTGCTAACCAAATCAAGCAAAATCCATTTCCCTGTATATTCACATTAAAAAAATTATTGTCTCAGAATGTACATCTCAAAAATGAAATCAGTGCCTTCAGACTAACATTAGGATTTTTTCCTTCAATGGAAATTGTAAATTCTCAGAAACTCAATATACAAATACAGCTCTTGTCTATGACTATCTAACCCTCTGGTATGAAAACATCAAAGAACTCTAAAAAAAATCCATGACATAGAACTTCTGAGTCACTAGAGGGCAGAGTAACTACTCAATGGAACCAAGAAATCATAGAACCATAGAATATCCTGAGCTGGAAGGGACCCACAAGGATCATTGGGTCTGCGGTCTGCACAGGACAACCCCAAAAAATCACACCATGAGTCTCAGAGTATCACAGTAAAAACAAGGAGAAATTAGCTTTTTTGAGTTGGAGGAAGTTTGAGGAAAAGGCAGCTTCTCAAAGACCAATGACTGTATCCCTTTAACAGAGTTCACCAGGAGGTCTTTAATATGATCCTTTAGAAAAAGTGTAAAAATTTTCGAAGACACTGTCTAGTTTGAAAGGACTGACTCTTCTTTGACCTACTTTTAATGACATGCTATGCACTTCTGAGGGTTTTGATTCTGTAAAACCTTGATACTGACTATAGTGTCTTCCACTGCACTTAGTTCTACTAATTTGAATGCAAGTGCTATCTGCCCTGAGTGCAAGTACTTAGGCATAAATCAAATGTACCCGATCAGAAATTCCAGAAAGTAACCTCATTTTAGGTTTAAGTAGTGCACTGAAAACTCTCTCAAACTCTTAACTCATTTAAACTTTAGCACAAGAAGGAAAAGTCTTCTGTGAATTCAACTTAGTCAAAAATACAATCTTTATGACCCTTAGTCTTCCACAGCTTTTGACTTTTTGTTCTGGGTTTACCAGTAAATCATAGAATTTCTTCCCTCTTCAGTTTCAGATACAACATTAAAACATGGGTAAAACAAAGGTACATGAGGAATTTTAAAGAAGGCAAAATGGTAGAAAGATAGCAGAGCGACCTAATTTCCCATTTTTAGATTTTTTTCAAGAGATACTGTTTTATCACTGTTAGTAATAAAACTATCCTGAGATAAAGGGGAATTACAAAACTAGATGGATTACTTCACTGGCAATATTCATGATGTTTTACTACTTTCAGAGACTTTTGGAATTCCAGTTCTTAGGTCAGTTCATAGGGATAGTCAGTTTTATAGTCCTTAGAATTTGTTTTCTGACTTAGTAAAGGCAATAGCAAAGATTCTGAGCAGGCCTAGAATGATAACATAAGAGATAAAAAGGGTACTTTTACCTTATATCTTCTGTAAGTTCATCAATCAGCTTCAACCACATCTCAGCTAATCGGTTTTCAGAAATTTTAGCCTGCATTCCTGATTTTAAGGTGGCTAAATTGGATTGCTGAGGAATTTAAAAGAAAAGGATTTGCACTTATAAACTTCCATTGTGGTTTATGGTCAATAGGACTTTTAAGACTTTGATCTTATTTATTTCTCTGTGTAAAGACCAAATCAAAAAAAGACTTAGATGTTCAAACTTGATTCGTATTTAACAGAACTAACCTGATGTTCTTCCTCACTGTAACAATATATGATATTGCACCTAGCTTATAAAACAAATAACAATTCCACAGACTTAACATGCCACTAACACCGAGGACTCTTCCTTCCCCTGGGAATTCCCCGCAGATTCAATCAGGAGTGTACTGAGCCTTGCCAAAATGCAGACCTATGATTAACAGTGCCATTTGTTACACTGAGCTGTGTTTAATTTTGAATCAGAAAAAAGGAGGTAAAGCGTCAGAAAACTGTTCCATAATTTGCTCAAAATGTCACTTTTTGATTATATGTCTAAACGAAAAAAAAAGTAAACATGAAAAGCATAGCAGCAAAAGGAAGATTTTAAGTGTCTTACCAGTCTTTCAGCCATGTTTAGGAGTACATTCACGGCGTCTAATCTATGACTTATGTCCTCCCAAAAGGAAGTCAGTGTTACAACTGGCTTTGTGTTTGCCCATGGCAAGTAGTAATAATAATTACCTGGTGTGAAACATTTGCATGTTAGATTTGGAATTCATGGCAGGAGTATAATATTGTACATTGTTGCTATATTTATTTCATTTATGTACTACAAATCATTTAAGGACATGCAAGCTAGTCCAAATTCATCAAAGGATTTATTTTCAAGCCACTGTAGTGTCTGTTGAATGGAAAACTTTTACAAATAAAATATTCAAATAATTATTTTCCAGATTAAGTCTGATTACTTCTTTTAATACAAATGGAAGAAATACTCCTCTTGGTAGTTAATTAAAAAAAAATTATAGCAAAATATATTTTCCTGTGATATAGCTAGGTTGGTTTTTTTTCTGGGCTGCAAGATGCATGGCTTAAAAACAAGTTATTATTTTATTCTAAATAAGAATATTCAAAGGGTGTTTTCCCTATTTAACCCCTAGATACCTGTAAAATAATGTGATTTTTTTTCCTTGCAAATTTTCCTGTGCACATCTAGGACATAGTAAAAAGATTTCACTGAATTCTGTCAAAACCTCATTAATAACCCCAGCAGGCTTTGCAGCATGCATTCCATAAATGCAACTTCATCTCAAGAGCTGTGAAAAGCCACACGCTCTGTCATATTTTCAGTAAGTGTGCAGTGCAGTCAGGGTTGACATTCCAAAGCTATAAAACAGCATCTCAAACCCAGAATTTTAGAGTCTTTCATCCCCATACTGGCAGCATCCTTACCATCAAAAACAGCACTACTGTACTGAGTTGTTGATGCCAAAGGTTTACAGGTGGTATCAAACTTATTGCCGTAGTTACCAATGCTAACCTCGAACTGAATGGGCTCTCCAGTGTCTTGCAGCATGGTAGCAGAATGAAACACAGCAGCCAAGCAGAACTTCCGTCTGCGCTGGTATTTCTACAAGAACAATCTTTTTACTTGTATTTCAATATTTGTAAAACAGGATCCACAATTATAGAAAGAAATAGCAATAATTTCTTAATGGAAATAATAACTTTAATATTTTTGCTACTTTCTGAGAAGAAACCAAAACATATAACGTTTTGGTTAAATTACTGTATTTGATACTATAAAATGTTTCAAATTAACAGTTCTTGCTACAAGGGTATGACATTTTTTTAGCCACCACTCCTCAGTCACCAATAACCACGAGTAAACACCCCTTCAAATTCAGAGATTCAAATCTAGTTTTGATGTTTGTGAGTTAGATGATTCTCCGAAGACAACCAGCCAAGGCACCTCTCCATTATCAACAGTGACAAGGATAAAACAAGTATTTACCTCAACAACCAGCAAGTCATCATTAGGAATCATCTCTAACTTTTTATTAACAGGCTTGCTTTCAGGTACTGTAGACAGTTCGACCAGAATTCTCCCTCTATAAGCAACTCCTTCTCCCTGTAACATAAACACACATCAAATCCAACTTTATATATTTGTCCTACAGAAGCATACACTTTCTTTAGCTGTACATGATTCTGGTCTCACTGAAGTGTTCTCAGAACTCCTGCAGAGGCATGAATGTACATATGTGAACAAGTGAAATTAAGCACTCGGTTTTAATTAACGCTAGAAGTAAAAAGCAAGGAAATAAGAAATATAAATGCATGCAAAAATGCAGTTAGTGAAAATCATCAAAAACACTGCTGCTCTATCAAAAACACCTTTAAAATGAAGACAGATAGGAATGGTAAATATTATTATACTTCCTTATTAATCTTAAATATAATATATTATTCAAAAAGAAACTCCAAAAGGAGTGTAATGTGAAACAAAAAAAAAGACAAGACATTAAAATTAATTAATTTATTGATTAGAAACAACTGGGTTTAATTCTTTTATTAAAACAATTAATAAGGAAACTGACCTTTCCCAAGTTTAATTCATCATATGGGTCTGGGAATCCAGTGTATTCTCTTGGACTTCCATAAAAGTTTAGGTAACAAGGCCCAAATGTTGGTAAAAAGCCAACTTCAGTGTCTCCAGTGTTTACTAACAGAAAACATCACAATTATATCTTTGTTAATTACCATTATATTGTTAATTACTGAACCAGAAAGGCAACTAACATTACTATCAAATCCACTAGAATGAAGGTTAGATATTAGTTAGGTATTAGTATTAGTAATGTAAGAACGCTTTATTCTCTGGATATACCATATGAATGTAAAGCAATTATACTATACTTGTTCCTAACTTCCTTCCTCATTGTACAATACTTATTCTAAATAACACTTCACACGGTAAACCCCCCCAGAATAAACAGAACTTCTGTCCCACCCCAAATATATGGTTTTCCTTTATGTCAAAGGGCAATACATTTACGCTCATAGAAAAATAATATTTGCGATCATTTAAATTCACAAGCCAATGATCAAGCTAAACAGTCACAAAGAAGATGCACACTGTAGCAGAAAACCCCCTACTGTTAACAGAGCTAATCCTACTGTTCTAATTTTTAAAATCATTTTTCTGTGCCTATCCTTTAGTGTAAAACAGACTACTGCAAAATTTAATCATAATGCTACAGCGCATTGTTTCTCACCAACTCCCTTTTCAATAGGCTAAAATCCATACAAGACTGAAAGTCCACAAATTCAGCTGATTCTCAATCAATTCCAATGACAATAAACCGATTAAAATGAATAAACCAACTAAATTGAATAAAATTATTTCATGACTTAACAGCTTAAAATTTCCCAATGTTTTAATCTAGCTAAAAACATATACTAATAAGTATTTAGAAATTTTTGTCAGTTTCAATGGCTAAGCTAGAAAACTGCACACCACAGTTATTTTTTATTTTCAGATATTTATAATATCCAAAAACTTGAAAAAGCATTTTCACTGCTAATGCTTACTGTCATAAAATTGTATTTTTTAACAATGTTCTGGTTTTTAGCAGAAAAATATATATAGGGAAGCCTCAATTGCATTACTGCTGTTATCTTTTGGGCTTGCATGTATGCCTTGCAAATTTATTAGATGAATGATATTATAAAAAGCTCCTTTTAGAGCTAATTAAAATCTATACTCTAGGGAGGTAATTGTGCTTTCAGTAACAATCAAACACATGCCAAGGCTATTGATTGATAAATTGAATAAGTGATGTAAAGATAATTAGAACAAGGTAAGCAACACACATGCAGAAAAATACTGCATAGTTTTGAGTGAACAGAAAAGATTCTATACTCTTTTCCTTCTTGTATCCTAGCCTTTGCCTTTGAACAAATGATCCTGGTACAAAAAAAAAAAAAGAGATGAGAACAGGTTCTTAACCTTGCAACTGATATCACTTGGAGTGATCTGCAGCACAAAGAAGGAGGCACTTATTTATCACAGGAAAAGAAGGCTGAGAAAAGAAAGTGACAGTGAAGGGTTATGCCTTGTATGACTATGCTACTGCTGAGTAGCACAAACAGATAGTAAAAATGAATGTGATGTCTTGATGTAATTTCCAGTCAACACAAAGTCACATAAAATCTGCACAATACAAAATAATGACTTGCAGTTCCCTAGTTTGCATTGGGATGCTTCCATATCCTTATATTTGAATCAGAAACAAATCAAAATTTGAATGAAAAAGAATTGTTGGAATGATGTTCAGTGTTTTAAAAATTCTAACACTGAACTTCTCACATCAGATCTCAGTCTGACTAGATTTGAGGTATAGATATGTATTAATATATTCACTACTTACTGATGTTAATAAACTAAACAAAATATAAATTTTAAAACAAACAAAAAACCCCTCCCAAACCTGGAATCAAAAGAATTATTTTCTATTTTTTTTAACATTTAATATTCAATTGTTTACTTTCAGAAGGTTGATTATCATGTATTACAGAAAATGACTCCAAGAAATTATTTGTCTTTAACCTAATATTATTTTATTAAGAAAGACAGTAAATGAAGTATTGTGCTGATGAATGAATGCTACCTTTCAACTGCAATCCACTCATATTTATTCCTCACTATATAAATATTTATCACAAAGTCTTTTAAAACTGGATGTCAACCTAGACATTTACGGAAAAACACATCTCTCCAGGTAGTAACATAATCAGATTTTATTTTTCAGACTTTATTTATATAGCTTGTTAAGCATCAGCAAAACAGCCACTAATTATTTTAGGCAGTTACTTACTTCTGCAAGGCTCTGCAGCTGCAAAAATAGATATGATCTCGTAGTTAAGTTAAAAATTGCAAGCCATTGTTAGACTAAGCACTTTATAATCGAAGCAACTACATGCTCATCTCTAACACACAGCTTGAAGCACCAGCCAAACAGAAACATTTTCAAACCAATTCCAGTGCCAAAACTGTTTTCTAGGGTTAGTTATTTTTGATACTCTTTAATCATAATGGTGAAATATTTTAGAAAAGTAATTATTAAAAATATTTTTAAGATTATGGATTATCTTAGGCAATACTCCTCAGTTTGGGCACTGGAAAGAAAAATCAATAACAGATGAAGATATAAACCTTCATATGATGAAGCCCCTGTTCCTGAAGATGAAAATTCTATATTATGAAAAGAGAAGTAGTTATATGACAAGTGACAACACTATTGTAAAAGCATACACATCACAAAGCAGTTCAAGTTATGCACTTATACAGGGAGTATAAGTGATCTCTCCAGAGCTGAATTTCCCCCTAAAGCCTAATCCACTGCCTTTTTCTTTTGCTTCTGATTGCACATGGGATATATGAAAAGAATGTTTGCACGAGCTCTTCCTTCAACAGCAGTCGTTCTAAGAGAACTACATTAGAAGCTTGAAGTTATATGACTGAAAATACAGTTCCATCCAATTCTTGCCTCAAGTCGCTATAGGACTGGAGCCACTATGTTTTTGCCATCTTATTTTTAAGTGCCTGATATAGCCACCAAGTTAAGGACAAACTGGTGTGTCTCAGATAAGTACATATATAGATTTTATAAACACAACAGACTTTTATTGTGGCAATGGCAGAAATGGTTTTGAGCCAGTGCCCTTTATACTAGTGTAGATAATCAGATAAATCAGATATCTTTTTATAAAAAGATGAGATGATTGAAAATATAGATCACAAAGAAATAATCAATAATCACAAGATTATATTAAAACATAAATGTAACAGGACTTTTAAAAATATTATCCAAAATCATAAAGAAGAGTTTTATTACAAAGCTGTTTTCCAATGGGAACAACATGTTAGGCACTTCATATCCTGCCTATCTTGTTGTTTTCTTCCAGTTAATCAGTTTTGTTTTTTAGTTTTTATGAAATTACATATCCAGTCATCTATACGGATTGAAGCGCATAAATTAATTGCCTGCAATCATGCATTGCAATAAAATTTTCATTCATTGAAGCTAATAAAATAAGAGTTACTAAGTAAGAATATGAAGCACTCATGCAACGAGATGCAGAGCCCATTTCTAGTAAGCTACTGATCAAAGACTGATCCAAGTTCCCCCAGCATCTGAAAGCAGCCTAATAGTATCCAGAAATGAGTATGTGGTTCTAGATAGTTCCTTCAGGCTAATTACTCAGGAAAATTCCACAGCTTTTACATTCTCCTCCCAAAGAAAGAACAGATACTCTTACAAGGTGGCAATGGAAGTTTTGTTTACTAGTGCCCAAAGAATCAGTGATTCTGAAGCACTGACTGCAAGCTGCCTTGAAATTAAATATCTTAAACATGTAAGTAAACTTGCATATCTTACTCATGATAGATTGTGATATCACATAGTTTTCTGAATTTGGCAAAGTACTCACAAATTTAATTAGTTCACTAACTTTCATATATGTGTGTGTGTGTGTGTATACAGAACAGAACGCTGAATTTTGAATTAGTTACTGCTATTTCAATGATGATGTGGTTTAGACATTAAAATTTTAATACTTTACTTTGAAAAGTCCCACATCATTTTTTCTAAAAGCTTTGTTTTGAAAACTCCAGAAATAGATAATCTTTTTGCCAGAGAATTGGGGAACTACAGAAAAATATACTTTCTTAGAACACTAATCTTTGCTATTCTCTGTAACACAAGAGAAGATAGTAAGTTAGACACTGCTCAACCAATTACCTCCAACCTCTCCTCCAGAAGCAGCAATTTTTGAGAGGCTTAAATAGGTTGTTCCCACCACATCATTTTTTGTAAGACGATCCCTACAGAAAGAAAAAAGAAAGACTTTATTTAAATATAATATTGGTCATCATACACAGAAGCAAGCTACTAGTACACACATTTTGCATCACCTAGAACGCTTTAATATTACTAAGATGGTAATGACTAGTTACAAAAGTGGGTTGTACCAAGAAGAAATCACCTGACTTTTACACTGTCACTTAAAAGTGACTGTGCTCAGTGCTCATTGCACAAAGTTAACAACAATCCACGTTACACTAACCAATCTCTTGTAAAGAAACCATAAAAATACTTAAACACTTGCTTAGATACTCTCAAAGACCGTAAAAAATACTGAAAATACCTGACAACAGAACCAGACTTTTCTTCACTTAATTTATTTTGTTTAGTACTTTGATTAAAAGTCATAACTTACCAGTCAATAACTGAAAGTTTTATTCTCTCACACATTGAAGGAAACTGAAAAAAAAAGCAATTAAAGTAAAATAACTCATTATTTATTTCACCTCTGTAATGTTAATGCCCTGAGTTCCAGAAGGATGGCTGTTTTCTACAGAAACAAGGGGAAAAAACTGACCTTGATTTGAAGATAAATAATTTGATTCCACTCCGGATTGGCATTTTTCTCAATTATATTTGTGCAAACCTGCCAAAAATGAAATCAACTAAACAGCACATCAAAGATTAAACAGACAAAACAGCATATACTAGCTATGACTTAGGATACATCATAATCTGTTTGGAAAAAATAGGTAGTAGTTAATGATGAATCCTGAATGGTTTATGCTGCAGTGAGCCATTAGTTTTCCATTGATAACTACTGCTAAAGCAATCTGCATATGCAACATTAATGACTATTAGAGGGAAAAGAAAATTGGAAACTGTGTTTAAATACGAGATTGGAGCTACCCTACCTTTTATTTTCACTTGCTACAATTAAATGAAATTATTAAAGCCTGTTATTTCCACAAGCCACAATTTAATGTGCTTTCACAGTAGTACTGAACACAGCAAAGAAATGAAATGGAGGAATTACTTGATTCCATCATTCTTTATGCAGATTTTAGAGTAGATGAAGAATATGGGAGAGGCTAAATTATTTGCTAGTCATATCTTTTAAAGATCCTCTACATTACTGGGTGTGGCAACCTGATTACATAACATATTAAAGAAATGACAAAAAAGATAGGCTACCAATGAATATAAGTTGTACAGTTGTGCTCCAGATCAAATTTGGCATTCTAAGGAACACATTAGCAATAAAACACACAAATGCTGTTAACCTGTCCAGAAAGATCTGTATCATGAGTTACAAAAAGCCATCGGGAACAGCCAGAAGGCAAGCAATCTGGCATGCATTGCTTCTAGCATTTACTCATACATTCCTTTTATTAGTCATCAGCTCTACACCCTTTCTACTGTACCTTGCTGTTTTTCCTCACTTTACAAAGTGAACTTTGTTTTTCACTGTTTTTTTATTTCTATAATTTCAGTAAACCTAAATATTCATATTAGCATATGAAATCTGTTCTTAAGACTACGATTAGAATACAAAGATTCAGATATTTACTAAATTACCTTTTTCCCAGCAAAAGAAACTTCTACAAATGGATCCACCAGATTTTTCTTGTCTGCTTCTCCTCCAAATATTTCCTTGACAGTCTGTGCAAAAGCATCATCCACTGGAGAAGTGTCAAAGATTAAATTAAGGTGGTTGGTTGTTGATGATGATGATTATTATTATTATTGTCAGTCTAAATAATAAGTTGCCCATACCAATCCCACCAAAATTAACCACCTTACAGATCTAGGAAGGATAAAGTCTAACCTGATAAACAAAATTCTGAAGCGTATTGCTGGTAAAAATGGTGAATTTTTGCTTAGGAGCATTTTTAAAAATATAGATTTTTCAAACATCACAAGAAATGATGACGTGCTCCTGAATTTAAAGGCATCATTGTATTTGAAAACCATTATGCATGTATCTGTAGACATTGCCATTTGTTGTCACAGATACAGGTGAGAAAATAAGCTAATAAGGCACAAAAAGCCGCCTACATTCTATGCGAAAACACATATGGCATATAATGAGAGAAACAGCCTTTGTCTCTGCCAGGTAGGGTTGACACAAGTAAAATCTCACTAAAAGAACTAAGATCAAACTGCTTACAAACTTCCCTGCCCTCCAAGGCTATTATTTAAGCTTATGGTACTCAGCTTAGAGCCCACAAACTGCCTGCTGCTTTCCGAGATGCAGTCAGTTCCTAGACCCTTGTTTCCCGTGGCCACTCAGGAGCAGGGTGCTGGCACTGCAGATGGCCCTGGCCACAGCAGCAGGGGCTGACTGACTGTGGCAGCCCTGTGGCCTTTGCCCTGCTGAACACAGCTGCAGCTACCAGCACCTGGGAAGAAATAATGGACTGTTGGCAAGAGGAAGCTGCAGAAGGCCATCTGCAGTACTACTTATCTCCTGGAATCTAAATGACATTGGAAAAGAGGGCTGCAGGGAACCACCTGTCTAATAACCTCTCAAAAGCTGGCAGGGATTGGGATCCAACGGGAATTTGACACATGCACCACATACTTCAGGAGATGTGCACAGAACCTTATCTGCATATCGAGTGTTGTTACTTACATGTAACCTCTACGATTGGAGAGGGCTAGTGAAGATGACCCTTCCCCACTACCACTCAGCAACAGATGAACATTACCAATCTAATGGGTAACACATTAAATTAACCATCACAAGAATTAAGTAGACTTACTGAGCATTAAAAAAGGACTGGAGCCATCACAGAATGACTGACTCAATTAAAAATGAAAAAACCTCAAAATGTTTTATGTTCAAAGAATGTTTCTGAATGGCTAACACAAATAAATGTTTCTAATGGTAAATAAAAACACCAGTGGACAAGGTGGGAGAAGCTACATACTCTGGGGAATGTCCTCAGCTCTGTAGATTTTGAGAAGGAAAGTGACCCATCGAAGTGCAATGCCAGCAGGTAATAATAGATTGCTCTCCACATCATCACTTTCATTATCTCTCTCTCTTTTTTCAACCTGTTGGGAGATACAGTGGTACACAATAAAGACAGAATAATGTACAGAATTAAGGTGATTAGTTATACTGGTGCCCGCAACATTCTTCAACAGAACACTGTTGTCAGTTTTTTATGAAGAATGTCTGCATCAAATTATCAAGCCACAAAAAATTCATTCTAGATAAACTATTTTACTTACACTTTTAGCTCTAAAGTACTCAATTGCAGGAGACCATTATAATCATACTTTTAAAATCATCATCAGATGATGATGATGATTTTGGCCCATGTATAATGTCAATTCATGCAAATTTCATACTCATCTCAAGGCATCTTACTGCAATTAGAAAGGCTTACAAATCTGATATATATTTACCAGAACTTACTGCTTCCTCATTTAAAAATAAAAATAAACACACCACAAATAACTTGTGATCCTTGTGATTTCAAGAATAATGAGGACAGCAGAGAGGAAGAGTTAATATGCAACAAGAATCTTCCATGGTTCTGAGGACCGTATTATACTTAACTAGGTAGTACCAGTATGCAAAAATATCAGGCAGGAAGAACAGTAGAACTTAAACTACAGACAATAGTCAAGTAAGAAAAACATTACAAGAAAAAAGGGCCTGTTTTTACCTTGACAGAACAGCAGACAGCTAAAGATTGGATCGTTAAAACTACCTACTGCTTTCATATGCATCAAATTACTTGTGCCTGGCACAAGTCTGGCACAGGTGCACTTGTGCCTGGCACAGGTCTGATTTTCACCTGGAAAAATTTGGAGCTTTCTGGTACTCAGGTTTCTCTCTGTGGGCTTGTCTTCGTTATGTAGCAGTGGAGACATTCCTGACTTAGTCCTGGAACTGGTATCAGTATGTTACTCGGCCTAATTAGCTCTGCTAAGGAGAACTACATACCAGCTTGCATGCAAGAACAGTCTAACACATCTCTACTTCAGCATATGAAGGAGTATCTACACATAGTAGAGTAACACACCCAGAGCTGGTCCAGAGGTCGCTTAATTGGGCAGAATAACAAAATAAGCTTTGAGTTAGCCACTTAGTACTGCATAACCTGCAAACCACTTGTAAATCTTGTCTTTTAAATACTGCTCACAGAGCAAATTATACAGTATTAAAAAAAATGTCAGGGGGACATAAACAAATATCCATGGGGTGGAAAGGGGAAGAAAGACATTTAAATGAAACTTACTGGTGGCTCATCTCCGGTTCCCAGGACGAACATGCTGACTTTCATATAGCCTTTGGGTCCTGAATTTGTATCTTCAGGATCATTTAGCAAAAGCCATTTTCTCATGACTGCATGGCCTGAAATAAAACAAAACATCACCACTAGTCCCCAGTAATATCCATTACAAAATGTCAGACATCATATAAACTGCCAACTATTCCAAAAGTATAACCTAAATTATCCTAATTATTTTAAAAATTTATTCTGTCCTAGACAGGTCTCAACAGTGCCATTCAAAACAAGAAATCTAGTGTTAAAATGCTGTGGCATACTAATTCAGGGACATAACTATGAAATATTTTTGAATTATTTTTCAAATTTTAGATCTTTGATACAAAAAGGGGCTTCTACTTTATCTTGAAATCACTGAAAGAGATATATATTGTTGGATTTTTTAAAGTTAATACTTAAAGCAGCAAACTTAAATAACTTAAATAACTTTCTTCTTTTACTTTAGAAATTTAATGAAATGTTTCAACCTCTAATCTCAAGCTAGGAAAAAAGTTCTGGAGTAACTGTTACTTACCAGGCTCATCATAAACATAGCCAATGTCAATCTGAAATAAAGATTAAAGGTATTATCTTTGAAGAAATACCAAAACAAAAAACTGGTTGGGAAACTCCTCTCACGTTTTTCATGAGTACTACTACATTGTTCTCTTGTCACAAACAAGACAGTTTACACAGCATTTTATAGGGAGGAGAAAATGTTTTACCCTGACAAGTGAGGGATTATGAATGGATACAGCAGCCAAGAAGACAATGCAAAAAAATATGTATTAGAAGTAACATCTGTAGTTACTTTATTCTTTCCTCAGATCCCCAGCTTTTTCATTTACCAGAGACAGAAGGTGGGGCTAGCTTACTGCTTCTTGAATTCCCTGTGTTCAGCCATTATTTTATGTTCAGACAGGGTTTTCAGAACACTTTTGTTTCCCTGCTTATTTCCTGCTCAACATCTCATCCTTCAGTTCCAGAAATGAATCTTGTTTTTTTAATGAATAATTTCCTTTTTTGTTTTATTAAGAATATGACCAGTTTTTTTCCCCCACTGTCTCATATCTGGACAAGACTGCACATATGCCATGATTGTTATTCATTGTTATCAGATTTCAAACATGTTCAGGAAGGTAAGTATGTTTGCTCATGGCAGTTGGGGCTAGTATTCCTTTCAGGTAAAGTCTGAAAGGGTGTTTTTCTAGACAGAATTACCCTTGCGGTTTTCTCTTGGAATGTGTGCCTGCAGGAGCACAAAGCAGCTGAATGACGTGCTGTCACCTGCTTAGTGAATGATCAATCCTCCACAACAGCAGAGCAATATATCACTGACTGAGTCACTAGAAATTACATAGATAATAAGCAGTGAGAAGCAAAAAGCTTTGTGGTAGAAAGCGTTTCATTTAGAGAAGAGCACTCTTCCACATTTGCATATTTTTGTAAAAGCTGGTCCAGAGACCTATTGAATTTATGCAGTATCAAAGAAGCAAACAGAAAATACAGCCAACACTGATACTGTAAATGCTATAATAGGGGATCCCAGTAGCCTTTACAATTGCTATGAGAATTCTTTGTCTATATTGCTTTAAATATCTTCAACAGGCAGATGTCTACCTCCCAGTATTGACATAACAATTACAAATAAAGACAATCTCACTAATATCATCACAAATTGCTTTAACTAAGAGACTTTTCCACCAGCTCTTCTACTTAACTTCTGACCAAAGGAACACCTTTACACATCATTTGAGAATGTGTATCCTTATGCCACCATACAGTACCACTATTCTGCCTATTATAATTCCCTTTCAACATTATCTCTTCAAACCCTATGTCATATCAAATAATCACCTCACCTCCTGAGGGAAAAAAAATTACCTTTAGGTAAATATTTTTTTCTCTTGGATGTAAATTAGAGAACTTGGCATATAAACCTCACAAATTTCATTAATAATAATCTTATACTCAAATAAGAAAACTGCTTACTAGTGTTTTGAGCAAATGTCTCTGGTATGAAAAGCAAGACATCATCAAGTAATTCTTTGGACCCATGCTAAGGAAGTATAAATTTAAACATTTAAAACTAGTACTTAAAAAATTTCTCCCATTTTATTTAATGTAGTCAAGATATGGAAGTTACTTTATACCCACCTTAAATTCACCCATTAGACAGTCTGCTCGTAAAGAGTAAGAATCATACACCTAAAAAGACAGAGGAGCATGAAATAGGAATGTTCCTAAACATGGTGAAATGGCCAGCCAATGCCATATGCATCCAGCAGCCTTCTAAATATGTGCTGTTTTTTCTTACCCGAATACTAACTGTTTCATCAAGCAACTCTAAAGGAGTCATGTGGACATTGTAGAAAAATATCTGTCAGGGTAAAAAGAAACAAAAAAACCTGTCTCAAAATGACAAACACATAACTAGCCGAACATAAAACGCAAACCCATTATTTTAAGAGGCACATGAAGCATGCAGTACTTTTACCCTGCCTCTTTGCTGGACATATTATATGATAATTTAGTGCAGAATAAAAAACTAAATTTAGTAAATAGACTCAGTACAAAACAGACAAGTCAGTCACAACTTCCATTTGAATGAATGCAGTAAACATGCAAACTTTCAGCAGTGCCCTTGCTCCTTGCTCTGCACTTCACATTTGTCTCAGGGGAACAACTTCGGCAACTATAATGGTTGTTCATTTTCCAGGGCATTAAATCCTGGTCTAGCCACCTCTGTTGTAGTTGTAAAAAAGGTCTTGTTTAGGGCTAGCAGTGACAGTGATTGTAATGATCTGAAATTTTGAAATTCAAGGCCATAAGAATAAAACTGAGAGTTTGACTGCACAAAGATGAATATACTCTTTATTAGCTTATTTGTTTTCATAATAGCATATGCCTCAATAAGTTTGGTATTTGATCCCAGCTATACTCCAGTCAGTATTTTATCCAACAAAGTGGAAGGGTATGTAAACATGGTCCATCCTATTCCATTTTTAGTCTAGTTGGGATACTGAGACATCCTAGGAATTGTTTCAAAATAAGTTGCAACTGAATTTTTGCCCTCCCTGTTCACTCCACAGCTTCATAAATCTTGACTGCTACCTAGAGTTTAGTTTCAAAGTTTTAGAACTTCCTTGGTTTTGCCTGCATGTGTTAAACATGCTCGCCACGCAGTTCCAAAATCTTCTGAATTTTCCACAAATGTCCAGATAATGCGAGTTATCCTCAGCATCCTCTCTATTAAGCTTAAGTTTGAGAACATTACTCTTCCAGCTATGGGATCATTCTTGTGTCCCTTATGTAGCTTTGAGTTCTCTCCTGTATTTCAGTGTGTTTGGAGTACAGCCCCTCTGGACAAAGAAATCTAGCTGTACTTTTACAAATCATGGGTAGCAAGGCAATGACATTTCCAGATTCTGTGGCAGTCCTATTGACCCAAAGTATTGCACTGAGCACTTGTCTGCACTCACCATAGAGGTCTATGATTTCTAATTAATTCTTCTGTGATTTTTATGACCAGCACACAACTACTCAAGTGATTGTCACATGGCCAACTGCACCAAGAAATGTGTTCTATGTGTCTCAGCTGAACTTCAAGTTCCTTCTAGACAGTTTTATCTACTAAGACTGTTGGTGACAGAGATGTGTTTAGTGATGTGAATAGATAAAGAAAGGGACTCAAAATGGATGAGTATTAGCAATAATTACACATAAAAACTAGCAGATTCTTAATAATTGATTACAATGAAAGCGGTATTAAATACTTTTCTACAATTGATAGCACCAACATTTCAGCTACAGTGTTCTTACACCACTCACTTCATCAAAATATGGGTTATTTCCTCTTTTGATTCTTGTCCGATGTGTCTGACCACAAACATGAACTTTGACTACTGGTTTTATGTTATTTCCAGGCAACTGGCGACCTTCAATGACTCTAACACGAATCTGAAAAAAAACCCAAACCAACAAATATTTATATTAATTCATTCTCTATATTATCCATCATCCTGGTGACAAGCATTTCTTATTATAATACCAGAAAACTTAGCCAGTACCTGAAGTAGCTGGCAGTTAGGACCAGACAGACTTTTCAGGCTTAATTATGATAGCAAGTATAGTTTTACTTGAATTTTACAAGACAAGTTTGGGTTAATTATTTCAGTAGGTTTTTTTAACTTTACATAACCACTTATTTTTAAAGCTGCTGTTGTAGTTTGAAATTTATACAATAACTACACAATAAATAAGGTTCAACCAGGTTTCAGTCAGAACTGTACAAAATCAGACATCTCAGTAACAGGCACATTTGAAGAATACTTTTGAAATACTGCCTTTCAAAGGAAGGGGCTAATTGTCTCTACAGTGCACTAGATTTGCAGAAGCTGACACTAAATTATATTCAGGCTATGTGAAAGGAGCAATGTCATGCTTGGCAGAAAAAGGGAACATGCAATATTTAATAAATCTTATACCTGGAAATCTTGTGGTTTGTTAGAAAGGATTCTCCGCGTTTTCTTTCCTTTGGTGATGCGTTTAGCCAGCTGGGCTTCCTTCGTGCCACTTGGAACTGCTGGTGTGATACCACCAACTGGGCCATCCAATATATCCTCATAATCTCCATCATCTTCTCCATCTCATACAGAAAAAAACAGTGCAATAAATAAACAAATAGCAGAGCTGGATGTTAAAGTTACAGGAGTAAGAGTCCAACAGCCAAGAGTTCCATTAAAATTGTATTATTATCTCATGTCAACAATTTTTTTTTGCCAACTCCATGCTTCCAACTCCTTTCAAAAGCTGCTTAAGAACAAATTCATATCCTAACCAAACTACCTCTAGATCTGTCTCTCTTCAGCATGCAGTGTGCCTAATACAATTCCTATACACTTTTTTGAATCAACAGACTGAAGCAAAACACAGGTCAGCTATAACCATCACCTGACTATTTCACAGTACACCAGAAGGGGTTAATTTTATTCCAGCTGAAGCTGTTTTCCATCTGCAAGACTAGGCTATAGCACAATGCTGGTTTTTAGTTCAGAATCATGAAGACATTCATGATAAATAAAACTCTGAATCCTTCTACACAACATTTAAGTGTGGAATAAGTTTCTCAGTAAGCCTCTTTGACAGTTCTGAAATCAGCATACCTGCGAAAGACAGTTCTACAAGCACATGACACTACAAAGCTGAATCATACAGTGAGATTCCAGTATTGCAAAACAGAATCCATAAATATCTAGACCACAAAAGTGGTCACTCCCTCGTGTTTCCAGCTTCTTCTCTTAACTGAAAGACAGTGACTATGGCAAAATCTAGAGAAGACTGAGTGTGTCTCTGATGGTTAGCATTAACAGATTGCGTATTAACTTTATGAATTATAGGGTGATGATCACTTTGCATGAGGAAGTCTTCAGTGATCCTTGTAAGAGATGTATAAAATCAGAGAGACTTACATACCATGTATTTTATAACCAGAAGACTCCACCTATTTCTCTAACATCTCTCAAAATCCATTTGCCTGAATGGATCCATGCAACTGACTGATTATATACACTAACTTAGCACTTAATTTCTAAAACTGAGCTGTAGCAATCTCAGCTGGGAAAGTGATTTAATTTCATGGAAAATAGGTATTTACAACAGTTAACTAAGGTGTTTGATAATTCACACTGAAATAATTTTCATGTGGTTGCTGAATGCTAGTTAAAAAACTGCCATTTTTTATTTTAGCTGTATCTTATAGTTCAAGTACATTTAAAAAAGCAATCAAAATAATCTCATATAAGTGAATTTTGCATTTTTAGTCTTCAAGTCCACATTTCTATAAAATTATTTTGAAGTGTGGTAATTTAACACACAGCTTTTGTGTTTGCATTTTCTATCCTTCCACTCCAAGAATACCAATGAACTCAATGGAATCAAAATTTCCCTCCAGAAGACTCCTGATTTTAATTTTTTCCTTCTTATCAGCAAATAATGGTCAAACTGATTTAATTCTCTTCAAATACATAATATTTATTACATTTACTTCCTTCTGCACAAACACAGCCTTGATATTAAGCTAATTATTTGCCAGTCAACTGCAAAAACCTGTTGTTACTTCACACAGTCTAGGAAACCAGAGGATCTCAAAAACACTCTCAGAAAAAGCCTGGTTAATACAATATACAGACAGATCAAAGAATATTCCCTACTGATCACAGTATTTCATTGGCTAATCAAATATCAAGCCTAATATATGATAAAAGAGTGTCTTCCAAAAATTAATTATTCTGTAGGGGAAAAAAGGTTCAATGACTTAAGAAAATCTTTTCACAAAGCTCCTGAGAGGGAAAGTAACAGATGTGACTCCCCTGTTTTTTGGTCAGCCCTAGCATTAGAGCAGGGCTGTTCCTAGCATTAGAGCAGATAAGTGCTGTTTCTTTGAGCATTCGAGAACTTTTCTTTCCTAAACAAAAGCCATTTTGAAAGCTTTTAAGCAACGTCATTCTTTTGTAACCTGATTCCACTGGAGAAAATGATGCTAAAATCCATTTTATGTTAGTAAATGCCAACTTTCTTCTTAGCTGTAGTTCTGAATCATCCTTAATTTCTTTAAAATCACTACCTGGCAGTCTTGACATGCTTGTTTCTGGTGAACATTTTCTTCTGACGAACAATGCTATTGAATCACTTTCTTGCCTTATCTTAAACAGCTACATGAGTTTTTAACAATACTATTCTGAGAAAAGATGGAAATACCTTCCTGAGTATTGGTCCCTCCTGGATCATTCGGATTTACAGGTCCAGCTGGTGGCTCATATCCCACTACCAAATCAATTGTTGCCTACAGAGAAACACACAGTATTGACAACAGCTGATTTAAAGCAGCCAGTTGTTCTAACACTGTAAATGAACAGCTAAGTACTCATTGTCACAGCACATTTTTTATAAAGTTTCAGCTGCTAGTAAATTGATAAACTGTTATTAGGCTATATATACATACAAACAATAAAGATTACACAATTTGAAAGTAATTGAATAGATTTTAAAATAATATCTAACAAATGGAATCCATTTGTTTATATTTAGAAAAATCTGTCACAATACAAGCATGTAAGATGTTCTACAAATGTTAATTTATGTGGTTCCACAATATTCATGGCAGACAAGGTGACATCCTAAATTTGCTGACAGAAAAACAGAGAAATGGAGAAATAACACTATCTGATCAGCAACTGAACAAGTCTGAACTGTAAGTAAAATTTTCTATCTGGCATTTGTAATTGCTTGTTCATAGTTCCATCCTGGAACAAAAACACTATGTCATTTTCCATTCTAATTATAGAATTGTCTTTTTTATGCTTGAATGCAGTTTCGGATTTTTGAAAAAACCATTATTATTCGTTGTTGCCAGAGTAACATGAGGAGACAGCAAAAAAAGCCCAACCCTGTGACCAACTAATCATGATATTAAACTGCAGCTGATGAGAAATTGAAATTACCCTTGGAGCCTCTTCTTATTTAAGTGTACTACAATGCAACATGAAGTGCCTTAACAGCTAGACTACACAAACGCAGTAAGGCCCCAGGTTTTAGAAACTACTTAATAGCTAAGTCAATAACCAGTTAAATTTAAACATGTGCTAAACCAAGTTAAACAAGTTCTTGTGTAATTTTCTGAACTGAGCTGGCAGTGAACATGTACAGGATCATGTGCTTTCCAGAATCAGTGCTATGACACATGTGGCTATTAGAAAGAATACAGAAAAAAAAAAGTGCATATGGGAACTCCATCTGGTATTTGGAAAATGCACTTTTTCAACATCAGACTGATTTCCATGCACACTCTGTGCCCAAAATATTTATAACACATATATAGAAATACATAATACATACACAGAATGCAATTTTATAACTTAAAGGATATTAAACTGACTCAGATGGTGCAGACATAATTATATTTTGCTATAAATTTCATCTGTTTGGAGCTTTTGCTACACATTTCCAAGCATTAAATTGATGCTAACCCTGTTGCTGGAGCATTTTGATTAAGAATACAGTAAAATAAGGAATTGTAAGTCACTCACTCCAATTTCTTGTCCCCTTTCATTTAGTAGAGGTATGAGTTTGAAGGGAGAAGATCTGCTTTGATTACCTACAAGATCCTTAAGTGCGATGGATGCACTGCCAATTAATCTGAAATGAAATAAAAATCATTACAATGCAAGTATACACCAAACAGAGGTTCCCCTTTTTCTTTTACTAGTGTCTGTTAGTCAACTAAGTAACTCTAGCCAGGACTTGAAAACTCAAAGCACAACAAAAGATCCTCGCAGACGTCATGTTATGACTGCGTACTGCTAATTTGTACTTTCTTGTTTCAACCACTGAATTCTCATTGGCAAACTAAAATATATAATCCTTCCTTTCCCTATGTAGCTTTGCAAACTCCCAGGTAAGAAGTAATGGATAAAACTTAGGTATGATAGCTACTGTACTACATAGAAAGAGACACAAAACCAGATACATACACACCTCTCTGTAATGAAAACAATGAAAGAGAACAAATGCAATCAATGTGCTTACTAGAGAATTCACAAAATTGATCTTCTTGCCCATCTACATTTTGGAATAGGCTCATCTTCTTGCTTCTAAAGCCTCAGAATGTTTTAATATGGTTCTAGAGAGGCCTACCAAAAGAAGCTGCTCAAGGGATCTGACGTGTTAGACTCTCCTGAGCTACTTCTGCCTGCTTTGGGACTGCATCTGTCATGCCCATCATCTCATGAAAACGTGTAAATACCATGTACTTTTAATCCAAGAGACTTTTTTTAGGCAGAGTTTCTCACAGTGTGGCACTGGTCTTATGATACCTGGCACTGTATTTCATTCCCACAGTATGTAGTAACAGTTTACTCCTATACTGAAGTGGATTATTGGAATAACTGAGATTTTTATCAGTGAAGAAAACCCAAGATAATCTTGTAAGTATTAAAACAACATGTTTTATAAACAAAATACCAGATTTGCTGCCAAAACAGAAAAAAGATCTGTACACAGAGAACCTAACTGAGGTCCCTTGAGATTACAGTGCTGTTTTATGGAGAAGCTTAGAACACAAGGGTATTTTTTGACATAGAGCAAGAGCATTACTAAGGCTACTCTTGGGTGCTATGTTACGAGAAAATAAATTCTTTTTTTGGCAAAGTACATTAATTTCCTGCAAATATATCTTCCTGGTATTACACATTACAACTCCTGTTTAATGTATGAAAAATAACTACACTTGCTGTCTGAATGACCTGTTAGAATTACTTTGGTGCTGTCACCTCCTCAGTCAACTCTGCTTTCCCAGGTCATCTCAGTTCTCCTAAACTAGTTGTCTTCTTTACAGTTTTGATTCACTATTCAAGCCTTTCACTTCTGCTCCCCAAACTGCCAGAGCACAGTAGTATTTCAGCTATCCCTCATATACTCATCACACAGAGGGGATGGTCTAGATGTGAAAAGCAGATTTAAGATCAGGCCATGCTGCAGAGGAAATTCGTGAAATCCATGAAATTCTGTTCCAATCTTTAAGATGACCATGACTGAAACTCTGATGCCATTTCTAACACCTATCTCTCTTCCCTTTATTGAGCAGACACTTGGATCCAGTATCGTAGTCTTGATCCAGTGTCCTTTAAAAAACTACAGAAGTACACCTAGTTATTTCAGTAAGCATTAGATGAACCATAGATACATTTTCAGTTTTTACAAATTGTTGGACGGAGATGGAAATTAGCTGAAACATTGTCTCCATGTGTTTCTCAGCTTTAGGGAGGTTAAAAAGCAATTTCTCTTGTTATGTAATAAAATTGCATTCAATCCACAAGACAAACCTGGATTTGGAACATCACATAAACATCCTGTGGTGCATGTAACATCTACCCAGCCCAGGAAACAACATGGTCTTGCTAGCAGAAAAAGGCTGTATTTTTTCCCCTGTCACTTCAAAATTCAAAAAATTGCTGTTATATAGAAGTCAAGTAAATCTGACATTACACACCAAAGAGAACATCTCCCTCTATATACTTTTCTATGTTAAGAGCAGGCGTCATGCAGACAGCCACTGATACTATCCAGCAGTCAGAGAAAAGTAGAAAAGGTTCATTCTATAAAGACTGCAAATCCCAGAAGTAAGAGAGAAACATACTGGGTAGCTCAATGCATATTCTTCTTTAAAACATAGCCTTCTAACATGTTAATAGTTTTGAAAGCAATTATAATATAAGCAAATGGCAAACTATTCCTACAGTTGGAACAAATGCTTGAATTTCCTTTACGCAGCTGGATACTGAAAGAAACCCACTTCACTGTTTTTCCTTCAATGGAAAACTAATCAATATCAATTCCAAATAGTCTTATTTTCCTTAAATCCTTCAACCGTGACTATGGCTTCCATTTGAGAATAACAAATAGAAATTTACATATTTTGAGGTGTCTAGAAGGGAAAAACCCAACAAGACTAGCCAAAAGCAGTTCAGCCAAATGGGATTCTGGAGAAAGACAAAGAAAATATTCTCCTATGCACATTTGTAGAAAAATTATGTAGACTCGACATTTTCATTTGATATGAGCTGGAGTGACATACATTAACTTCAAAAACATCAGCAATTCAGAAGCCACTCAAAGTTATCTCGTATCAAGATGACAGTTTCAGCAACCACACCCTCTTATCTGGTGACATTAACTCAATAATAGCTGTTCAAAGTAGAGCTTTTGGAATTTTTCACTGTAAAATTCCATTTCTACATCCTTATCTGTCCTGTGCAAATGATAACTGCACACATTTGAACGCATAGTAACCATTTTTAAAACACTGATCACCTTCAGAAAACTGAAGAGGGAATCAGTTATACACACTACTTGCTTGCAACCAGTTGTCTCTATAGTCCTTTGTTTCCCTCTCCTTTAGCAGGTTGGGCAACAACAGTCTCCAGTCTTTTTCTACTCTAGCAAGACTGAGAAATTTAATAGTCAGTCTATATCCTATCTTAATCTACTTCTAAGCTTTAGACAAATTCTAAGCTTTGAACCTTACCAGCACTAGGCCTATGACACTTTCCTGTCAGTAACCAAAGGGAAATACTTAGTTTATAAGCATGAAATCAATGAACTCCTGATGACTAACTACTGAACAACTTTTGCTCTTGTGCCAAAGCTAATTAATCCGTTAGCATTGTGGTTAGCACTTCCTCTTAGCTGCCTAAATAACCAAGAGAAGTGAAACTTCACATCCCTGTCTGGATCAGGAAATGCTAACTCACAGTACCAACCATTTTATTATTCCTCTTGGTTTGTAGGTAGCAATCTATACTAAATTCTTTAGCATATCATGTCCTCCAGCAGCTTATATGCTACTTCTACTGGAAGCCCAGAGGTTTCAACTGCCTGAGAGTCAAGCATTTAAATTCTTTTCACCTATTTTTAAGGGTTTATTTTGGCAGAGGTCTATATTTATTATTCTCATCAGCAAACTTGATTTCACACTGCATTTATAATTGCTATACTGAACCTTTCTTTCTCAGTGTGTATGTTTCATTATAGAGTCTATGCTACAAGACCCAATACTCACCTACTGTTATTTGTGTTATGTTGAGTAATTTTTATTAAGAAAAAAGTCTATTTAGCATTAGTTATTTGATAATACTCTTTGCATGAACAAACTTCAAAAATCCCCCCAAACATGGATTCTGTTTTGTACAAGAAAGAAAAGCCCAAAACTGCATCTTAAACTGGCTGGATCTTGCATACAATGGATACAAGGGAAGCTTGCAATTGCACACAGTCACACTTATGTGGAAAAGAATCCACACAAAAGTACAGCTGTAGGAGGATTCAAACAATCTAGAAATTATTAAGCCATGAAAAATACTTAATCATGATTAAATAATTTGCTGCACTGTTCATTTGTGGCTGCATTTTTCTGCTAGAGAAAAGGGTGTGCCTAAGCTGTTTTTCCTCTGTCACTAGGTTACTAACTACACAAAGGACATGGGGAAACACATAATTCCGAGTCTTTCAAATAGAATGAAAATCGCTTCATACAGACACAACTTTAACTTCCTGTTAATATTTTTTTTTCCTAACTTCACAGGGACAACTGAAGTTACTGGGGTTTTTTTTGTTTTGTTTTGTTATTTTTTTGGTCCTTTTTTTTTTTTTTAACTGCATAAATATTTGTGTTCTGAGAATTTGAAATCTTTCTACTGAGGTTTTAGACGTAATAGAAAACAGATGTGTTCTCTTTTCAAACATCTTTATGCTGGAAAATCTAACTAAGCATGAATCATATGAGTTCTCTGGTTTACTCCTACGATGGTCTGCCTGCATACAGTGGTGGTTTGCTTTATTTATCTTTTCCAATGACTGTGTCTTTTTACTACGAAGAGCACTCATTTAATCTATCTGCAAAAGTTTAGTGATCCTGTAAATGAAGCAGTAAATTCTATCTCCAGGAAAAAAGAAATGGAAAAATATTCAAATGTTCTTTCAGGGTTAATTTACAGAAACATGCCAAAGCAATGAGTTCAGTGCTTTGGCACAGCGTAAAAGCAGAACAACATCCACTGTATTACTTGTCCTGCGTCAGTTTAAGAACGAACTGGATGAAGAGCTATTTCAGTTTCTAGGAGCTGGAACAAATCATGTCTTACATTGCAATCTTCTGCTCTGTTGTTCCAGAGGGGAGTATGCATTTTGTAGTCACTTCTAAGGCACAGCAACAGACCAGGTGCCTGGAACTCGTCAGGACTAACCACGCATGGAATAGCAGAGTGTGTATTGGCCAGGAGCTGGTTGAGTGAGCAGCCAGAGAGGGAAGCTGGGTTGAGAAACTCATTGCTCTGCTTCCAGCCTACACTGCAGCAAAGACAGTGCAGAACACTGTCTCTACCTTCAAAATAACAATAGCAATCCCCACTGATTTTCCTCCAGAAGAAAAAAAGTAAACCCAAAGACATGGTGTAGTTTCTTCTCGTTGCTCATTCTTAGGCAATAGAGGCCCCTAGGCATACTCTACAGTCAAAAACAAAATCCAAATTCAATCTAGGCTTTAAAGTAAAATATATAAAAACATGAACCTCTAAGGGAAAGATTCTTGATTTTGACTCAAATTCTACTTAGCTTAAATACTTGATACACCTCCCATGTTAATGAGTCTACTCCTGAATTTCGAAAGCACACAGCAAACACTGGGTTTCTTAAACTGTGATTAGAATAGCTCTCAGTAGTAAGGACCTTAGGCAGGCATTGCACTCCACCTTCGCAATCCTGAACTAGCATGCAGACAAAACAAGGGAGTGTCATTTGCTCACTCTTCCACTGAGCACCTGTTTGAAATGCTGCAGCACTGCAGGTATATATCTAACTATAGACTTTTTCTTAAGTATTGAAAGAGGATACTGTGAAAAAATAGCAAATTTGATATGGTAGTCCTAAATCTCTCTCCAACTCGGTAAATAGAATTGGTAACTCTACAGAAATACAGGTTATGCATACGTCAAGTGATAGGTGGGAAACTTATTTCACATTCCCCCCTTTCATGTACTCTTTTGTCTAAATGTGATGATTTGTTAATATCAAATCCCTTCTGCTGTTACAGTGCTTTTTGTCTTTAAAACAAATACAAGGTGCTATTTCCTATTGTCTTGTTACAATCAGGATGCCTGCTCATGTGTTTCCCTCTTCTCACCCCCTTATCCTGTTTCCCTGCCAACAGCCCTTCCACACACATCACACACTGCAAATAGGTGGCTGTTATTGAGGATCTGTTTTCAAAGAGCATTACTTTGAAGGTGTCACTCTGGCTTTGGTAAGGACTACATATTCCATACATGGAAGTCACTTTCCCAAGAATTCCAGTGGTTTACTTTTTAAATTATAGACAGAAAAAGTATGTGGAGAACAACTTCCAAAGCATAAAACTCAAGCAAACCAAACAGGCATTTGCACACACTGGGGGTTAAGCATTACAATTATGAGTCTAGACGGTATTTACAAATACAGTTTGAAAAACAAAAAACCCAAGCAGAAAAAAAATAACACATGCCTGCTTAACTTTGAACCCACATACAGAGTAAAACATTTTAGGTGCTTAAGATAATCACCTTCTTTTTTTCTGATACATTATAAAATCCATTACAAAATTCTGATTACTAACAAACTTTCCTATTTCAAGTTCTGGGATTTCCCTAAAGTCAGAGGCGTGCAATATATTCCTGCTTTACTGACTTGCAGGAATCTCAAGAATGAGAGACCTGAGGGCATTGGCTTAATTTTATGACTGAGCTGTTAAGAATATTGTAAAAACCTGAATCTACATATTGGGAGGAGGCAGAGTAGTAAAAAAAAGCTAACAATGGAATTGGACTGCTATCAATAAACACGACTGTATGCCTAATTCATACCAAATCTGTCCTGATAAAACAAGAGAGATGGCTTGATGTACTCCCTTTCAAAACAGCAACAGCCAACACTACATGGCATTGACAGAGAAGAGTGCACAGCAAACAGCAGCTATCAGTTCCCCCTGTACTTCTGTATTGAAACTTTTGTTTAATAGTGAGAAGGGGGAGGGGTGGGGAAGAAAGAACATACTTGTTTTGTCCAATTGTTTCAAAATCCTTCACGATAATTGTTAGGGAAGATGAATTATCCAGAGCAATTCCTTTCAAGTCAAATTCAAGAATCTGAACAAAAAAATGGACCAAACCCAAATTATAATTACAAGTTATGTAGAAATTAATTAACAGAAGAGTAACACATACAACAAAATTATTCAGAAACAAATTTTGCATTTAGTGAGAGACCAAACCAGTTTACATTTGCAAAAGCAAAGTGAAAAACGCTCATAGCCCATATTTGATTTGTTAATTACTAGTAACAATAACAGAGTTGTTTAGCAGTGAGCCATAATCTCTTTTTGAGTTCCACTTCCTCACACTAACATACATATTCTCCTCTCACTCATAATATCTGATACGATTCCTCTCCAGTATTGGCTGAGGTCAGTTTCTGCAGAATTTAGACAAATAGTTGTAGGTTGACTTTCTTTGTAGTTCTAATTACAAAATGTAAGAATAATATTTAACTTTTATTTATGGTTGTGAAAAAACACTACTAAGAAAACATTTTCCCCAAGAAAAATATTACTGAAGATGCAAAATAGGACTAGTCCTACAGATAAACCACGAGGAACTGCAATGTAAAATTTATTCTAATTCTGTAGGGTTTTCCTAGTATGTAATAAACAATCCATTTATGTTCCCATACATGTGGCTAAATAATGGCTATCATTTGATGAAAAGAAAGTGGGAACAAAACCAGGCCATAAACTCATCAGTTATCCATCTAATTTTACATCAAAACATAACTTAATGAATTGCAATACATGGTGCAAGATGAATCCATTCACCTGCATGTACTTACACTAGTTCCTCTTCCTAAAAACATACACAACTGTTAAAACTGACTTACAGACTTTAAAAGCATTTTGTCTTGAAAACGACCAAGGATTTATTTAAAAAAAATTACCTCATTCCAAACAGGATTAAGTTCACTGTCAATTTTCTTTGTTTTCTTTTTTTCATCTGCAAATACAAACAAAGGGTGATTATTTGTTTTTGCTAAAGCACTACACAAATATAATTTTTCCTTTCACTTCTCAAAAGAAAATTTGAGCTTTAAACCAAATGTTCCAGATCTTTTTACCTCTTCCAGTAGTTGCACAATTTACAATCAAAAAGTCCCCTGGGCAATTTTAGCAGTTGAGGCTTTTCATTCTCTTTTGTTAAGCATAGCTAGATGTATTCCCAAAAAGCAAAATAAATATTTAGGTTTCTCAGCCTTTTATGACCCTTGACTGCACCTTGAATAATGAAAAAAAAAAGAAAGACTAAAAGACTTGGAGACATCAAACCAAACAGTAACCTCTAAGTGATAGTATTAAAGTACTACTTGGGAAAGTAGTAATGAAAATGTGTTACATATTTACCACATCCGAATTACAAAATACTTGTGTTTAGTTCTGAAAGAAAATCACACGAAAAAAAATCTTTAGAAAATATGCTTACAGTGTCAGTATTTTCTGCTTTAAATGAGCAAACATTAGCAGAAATACACATTCACAATCCCTCCTGAAAAATCGGTTTCCAGAGGTTATGTGGACCACTTCACCAACATTGACTGTGGCCTAAAAATTATAAATTTTCCATACTTCATGGTAAAATTTGCATTTGGGCAACCTACAAATCATGGTAATGTGTGTATGGTGTAAATTATATATACTGTGGCATTATTTTTACTTTTCAGTTGCACTATATGTACACAGCTCTGATGGAGAACAAATCTTTTGACTCTGAGAAGCACCAAAGAACACTGGCAACACCACAGCTCTTTAAACAGAACTTGCACCTATTTGTGATAACAAATGAGCATATTTAAGTACAGTCAGTAAAACAACAGCTGATCTAAAAAATGCTTAGCCACCACAAGAAGGGTAAGTTTCAGACACATTCCTTGTGTTTGACTACAGTAAAGATAACGGGATTTTTATTATTCACAAGTTACAACTATACTTAGCCAGGAAAACATTGCAAAGGCCTGGGAAAGAAACTTGCCAAATGGGTAAGTTCATATACCCACTACTTAGGCAGGAGACTGTGGTGGCTCTTTTCACTGGATGAGAGTGGGATGTACTGAAAAAGTCAGCCCATGCTGCAAATTGTGAGAACTGACTCACATTTATGTAACAAGAATTGTCTACAATTTATACAGGATATTGACTCACACCGCAGGACAAAGGAAAAAGCTTTCATAACATACCATGCTGTGGACTCACATTTTGCAGAACAAAGTAGTAATTAACCAGCTAGTGAGAGAAATTCAACCTCATGTTATCTAATAGGAGACAATGCATTTTCAAAACTGAGTGTCCCAGATCTAGGGTTTGGCACTTCCCTTAAAAACTGATAGTCTGGGAAAAGATGTTTTCAGTGGTGGTGAAAAAATGAACACTTGCAGCTGTTTGTAAAGGAGACAGTGAATCACAGACCTGACTCTGACAGAACTAATGGATAAAAGTCCTACGATCCCTGCCTGAGCTCAAGTGTAGCTCTCTAAGGTAAGGAAAGCCCTGGTTTGAACAACAGTCAAGAAAATTCTTGACAAGGAGCAAAATTTTACAATCTGGACTACCCATTTTCATACAAATAAATTATTAATGTTTCCACTAACAATATGCTTATTCTAGATTATAATGAGAAAAAAACTTTTTGTGCCATGCATCTGTGTGAACTTCAGATAAAAAAACACTGGGAAACATCTTACGTTGGGTTTCAGTTGTAATTTTAGTCAGTCTGAGTGTGGCATTCATATTCCTCACGGATGTATTTTGTATATATTCTCTTTACTGACTTTCCTTTTATTACACTTCTATCAGTATTTTAGTACACTGTGTGGGGGGGTGTGGGGGTGTTTGGTTTTTAAGCTGTGGGCAAAGCTCTTTCTTTTTTCCAACCAAGAATCCCATTGCCAGGCAGGGTAAGAAGGACTGTGCAGTTATTCCAGGTGCTCACAAGTTTCAGGCCCTCAGGTTTCTTCCTTTACTGGTAATGATTCCAGCTATATAACAAAGACTAGGAATGACCTAAGGAAAAACTGTAAGATATGGCCAGTCATTATTTTTAGTTTGGCCCTACCAACAAGAAATTATAATGGCTACAGGTAGGAGACTCTATATATTTGTTTCATCAACTACAATAGCTATGGTACTGTAGAAGAAATCACTATTAGCTTTATCTTCATCAAGGTGTTAGACTACCACATGTTGGTCAATATTATCAATTGGAAATGACTGTAATAAGAACTTAGGGGCCAATGAGTTGACTCAGCGTTCAAAAAAAATTCATTCAAGATGAGCTGTTTAAATAATAACTGTTCCATCATTAGAAAGATAATTACAGTACTGCAAAACAACCAATGCTTCCATCTTAAATTCTTTCTTTTATTATAAATAGCATTTTAATAAATTTCAGCAGGTGGGGAATAGCAGAAGCAAACATTTTCTTTTATAACAGTCCTAAATCTTAGATTCATTGAGAATCATATTTCAGTTAACTAAGTTTTCCATAACAGTTTTGTGAAAGGAGAATTAAGATTGCACAGTGGCAACAAGTGCCAGATCAAATGGGTAGATCTCCAAAAATCTCTAAACCCCAATGTAGCTAATTTAATTCTCTGCAAAACAGAAATATAAATGCAGTGAATAATTGCACTCTAATACTCTTTTCTTTCACACACTGAAGTATAAACTAACATAGCTATGCACTGTTGCAGGCCTGCTGGAAAGCTCTTAGATTCAGCACAGATGGAAAAAGAAATTTTACTCAAGTTAGTTCAATCAAGCTAAATGCCATTTCACCTCAGTTTTTAATGCATAAATTGCAACAAGGCAGTCAAAACGAATGATCAAAGCACTAAATGCCCTAATATTGACTGCACAGATAACCAATTGAGTAGATTTTTACACCCTCAGACAAGAATCTAACAAACCAAAACCACTACACTGATTTAATCATTGCCACTCAGTGCCATTTTAGCAAATGGCAGCAGTCTTTTGTACTAATTGGACTAACAATTTGTCTCACGCTGAGTGATGATGAACTCAGAATTCTGTAAGAACAGCACCCAGTTCCAGATAGCGATATTAGTTTACTCTCAGGGTGTAGTTCTCTTTGAACAGTGAGCTGTTCTTAAAGTAAATAAAAGTTCCATTCCATTGGACTGAACATAAATGTGTGAAAAAAAGAGTCAAATGTTCGCACAAAACCCCTTTAATGTAAGACATCAGAACAGAAACAGCTGCCTATTTCCTCTTAATATGGGGCTAATATAAATCACTGTATTAACTGATTGTAATTTGATGAAGTCTATCCTATTCACAGATGAAGGCGTATTAACTTATGTGTCTTAACATATAAAACCTTTGCAGTCACTTTCATACTAACAGCTGTAGGACCGTACGCTTTTGCTTTACACCATAGCCACAAAGGTCTTATCCCAAGAGACACTCTGTGATTTCATGGAAGCCTTAAATTTACTGAACCTGCCATCAGCAAAGGCTCTGTAAATTAAAGTTTGAACACAATATTGTTTAATGAAATCTCAGCTTCCACAGCAATTTTCTGTCAAATGAGTGCTACTCACTAAGACTTCACCAAGAACACTCCAGAGTCAAACAAGAACATGAAAATGTACTGCAGGGCTATGGCCAAAGTCCTGCAAATGCTCAAGGTTTTCCCAGTCTAGAAAATGCACTCCCAAATGTGTTTTTATGTCCCCCAGCATCTACATGGGGTAGGGACTAAAGTTAAAGACTGATGCCGTTTGACATAAATCTTCCCAAATAAAATAAGACTAGTTTCCCATTTCTACACATTAACAGAGTGAGAGGGGAATCATCAGTGTATATAAAAAGACATCTATAAACATTAACAGCCGGAAGTTCAACATATTTCTGATATGATCCCTACGCCCTTGCATTTGGCAAACAGGCACTCCACTCACAAATTAAATCGGAGCTGCTTAACAGCTTGGCAAAAGCCTCATATTTTCTGCCCTTGAATCACTCTGGACAGAAAGCAAAAAATCAGACTGCTGGTATGTAGTAAACCCATATAAGTAGAAGTGGCATAAGAAATTAAATATCCTACTAAACATGTCACAATTTTGAAGTTGTATTTGTGACACTGGTTAAGCATGTTTGTGAACATTAAAAATCCCAGTTATAGCACATAAAGCATAAATATAAACTCATTCCTTCAAAGTTTGTTGTCCAAGTTCTGTGTTTGGATAACTGAAAGACTGAAAAACAAATCCAGCAATGCAGGAAAAAAAATATCTGTAACTTATATTTACTAGTAAAAGTGAACTGCATTAGAGCACATATTAGGAACAAAAGATTACAAGGAGGGATTAAACAGACATTTAAAGAAGTGGAGGCGTAAACCAACTCTGGAGTATAAAACTGCAGGAACAGAGGTAACACAAAGGCAAAACTGTAACAGGAAAGCAAAGAAAAAGACAAGGAACTGAAAAGAGAATATGGATACTTAAGAAGTAGCAGAATTATAGTATCATCACTTTTTGCAGGGCAAGTAAAATCATATTTTAAGAGCTAGGAAGTTCCAAAAGCTACTGAGACAGTCTCTGCCACTTGTTCTAACACACAAGGGGATAAAAAACCCCAAACTTAGGAAACCAGGTCACCAGGAATTAAGATGCCTGCTTGTAACAGTTTGGGTTAATGTATTACATGATCCAAAATTGCTTGGAGGTTTTGGCACCCTAAAGATAAATCAGTATCTGAAATGGAGCTCCTCTAGACTAAGTGAGGAAATGATGGCAACAGTTAAAGTAAAATAGCTTTACATATAAGTGCTAATTTTATCACACTGTCTTCTTATCCCATATATAACTGACGAGCAATGAAAGTGTAAAATGTGGTTTCCTTCCTAAATCTTTAAATTAAATAATCTCAACAGGCAAAATTTTGAAGTGCACATCAGTTTGTAAAAAAAAAAACAAACCACCCAAAAAATAAAAACAAACACCTTCAGTAACTACTGTTTTCAACATGCTACTAATAACAATAACCCAGTCACAATAAAAATTTGTGTAACAGTGAGCAGTGTCTGTGCAAAGTGATCAAGACAAGAAGGATTTTTTAGATGGAAAACAAGGTAATCTTCAATAGCAGAATTAAAAGTGGATTTATCTATGCAACTAGATTTGTGTTTCTAAAGCAAAGGGGTAAGCCCTTGCAAAAGGTTGTAAAATGTGAATCCTGAAACAGAAGCACAGCTGGACAGACAGACCAATGCACTCCATCCAGTTCAAATTTCATCCAGGTAACTCCTGTCTCTCTAATTAAAAAGTCTTCCCTAAAACTACATCAGACATAGCTTCAAGAAAACATGTATTCACAGATTTTCAAATGCTTACAAAGGGCACTGTCTTACACAAAACCTCCTCCCTGACTACATTTATGACAGTTTTCCTTACCTTTAAAAATAACAGAAACGATAGGATCTGGTTTCCCAAACTTGGTTTTAGGGATATTGGTAGCAGATTCCACAATTACCCGAAGCATTCTTTCCCGTCTTGCCTAAATGTCGACTGTTACAAAATAAATTCAAGGAAGTCTTCAGTTTCACACTCCTTAACTTCTGGACCGAAATGCTAGCAGGAAGAGGAGGCAGGGAATTGCTGGTTTACAATAAAGAAGGTCTATGGGTGGATCTATGACGGACTAGCTACTCCATCTAGGAAAAAAAAAAGTCCTGTAAATTGACACCAAGTTCTGTCTTGCTGCACAAAAAACAGCTCTCGCTAATGAAATCCTGTAACAGAAAGGACACAGTGCAAAAACGAGTGCAAATTTATTTTGGAGGGTTTTTTGGTTGCTTTTATTCTGAAGCTGTGTGATAAATCTCTAGTAAGTAACTAAGGCAAGAGTAAGCATTAAGCAACATCAACATTAAACACGACTCTAGTACTCAAGATATATGAAATCTTCATCTTGGTATACCAAGGTATGAAATTTCACGATGGGTTATGTTTTTTCCCTTCTTAATTTGCAGAACTTCATTGTTTGCAAATGGTCTTGGCTTGCCTCCGTGACAGCCTACAGCCACAAACTAGCGACGGTCCCCAAAACCAGTGTAAGTTCTCCCCCTCCCGTTGCGTTCTGGAACAACGATGTGTTGCACAGTAAGTGCTGCAGCTTCGTCACGGAACAGGCTAGATTTAGTAGACAGATTGAGAAATTATTAAAATATATATGCATAACTAAAAATGGAAAATAATTAAGAAAATGCGTACCAAAAAAAAAACCAAAAACCAAACAAAAAACCCACAACCCCCCCCCCAACAAACCACAATAACAAAAAAAACCCACAACAGCAAAAAACCCCACAAAAACAAAAAAACCCAACCAACTAACTAACCAAAAAGGTGGTATTTGTTTGCCTCTGTACTGTTTGGAGGCATATGTTTTGTCCTAACACAAACATATGCAGTAACAAGGTAAAACTTCCATGACTGGCACAAGAGCTCCCAGCTCCCCGAGCTCAGCGTTACAGCAAGTTTTTCTCAGCTGTGGAACAGATGTTAAAGCCCGAGAAGTGCACGCTGCCACTGCAACTCGTGTGCCAAGCAGAGATGAGGGGGGAAAACAGCAGGATGAGTCACATGTAAGCACACTTCAGCCTAGTTCTTACACGATCATAGAGAACCATCCCACCTTACTTTGGAATTTCTAAAATTATTAGATTTTGGGTAGATTTGGAGAGCTTCAGGAGGAGAAAAAAAAGTAATGTGAAGCACACGTGTTGAGGGAGGGACGAGGACAGAGACAGGTACGGGACCGCACCGAGCGGGCCGTTCCACACTCGGCCATCGCGGCCCCAGCCAGGCCAGCGCCGCTGCGGAGGGTGGGGACAGGCACCGCCGGCAAGCGACACGAGAGGGCAGCACCGCCCGTCCCTCCACACCGCCCGCCGTGACGAGCTCCAAACCCCCGGAACTGACGGGCCGGAGCCGCGGGATTCAAACTCCCGGAAGCGGCGCCGGGCCGGGGCCAGACGGGCTGTGGTTTGGGGTGCTCGGGCCCCGTCCCGTCCCACGGAGCGAGAGCCGGCAGCAGGATCCGGGAAGCCCTGCGCCTGACTCCAGCTGTCGGGAGCCATGTCCTGCCCGCTAAAAGGGATCGCTGTTCCGTGACGCCGCGTTTGGGTTTTACGGGCGCCGAAAGATGAACCCCAAGACCGCCAAAGATCGTATTATGGGCAAGTGGGGCTTAAAGTCGAGCAGCTCCAGAGCTGAGAGTGGGCTGGAGAAGGGTAAACAGGAGAGCGCTGGGCTGAGGAATCATCCCACGGAGGAAGCCGCCCCCGGGAGCGGCGGGATGGCGGAGGCGGAGAGGAGCGGGCTCCTCCAGGTGAGCGGGCTGTGCCCAGCCGGCCGTGCCGTGTCGGGGCCTCCGGGCCTGCCCGGCCCGGGAGCCAGAGCCCCACCTTTCCTCTCGAAACTTCGCTTACTTTGATGTCGCTGCTGGTTTAGTACTGTTAGACAACTTAGACAAACTTTTAGTTTGACGTTTTCATTCTCGTGTACTTTTCAGAGATGACTGAACTAATAAAATCACACTCATCTGACAAGGCTGCTAAATACAAAGACTTGAGGCCAGAGGTGCCAACTAGTCCGTTAGGACCTGTCCTCTCGTGTCCAACAGGTCTCGGAGAATTATTTTAAGCACTTCCTGCAAAGAATATTATGTTTGCAAACATTTGTCTAAGAACATGCCAAAAAGTGCTGAGTGTTTGCTTGAAGTGAATTGTCAAGCTCCCACTCAGCTATAGGTAAATAAAACTGTAATCAGGTCCCTACATTATTCTTCCATTGCAACCAAAGAGCAGAAACTAAGACTGCAAATTCCATCCAAGGTAAACCTGTGGTTGCAGAGAGAGAAGTTCAAGACTTAATATGTGACCAAGTCACATACTGTCAGGCTTCCCAGAAGGACTGCAAAACTTTAAGTAGACTCTTTCAAAGGATACAGCTAATGGAGACTAGGCACACTAATATTTCTAGGCCATTTCTTTTGGCAAAAAGGCTTTGCTTGTGTCTGTGCCACAACGTCAGTTGAGAAATCCTAAGCCAAGGATCAGCTATGCCTGGGCAGCTCGTGTACAGTTGTGGCTAAATTCCTTAGTGTATTCGCTGTGTCTGTTAGCATTTGCTGCTTGCTCAGTGTTGGTTACTTAATACTGGGTTCCTAGTTTTCAAGTGAAAAATCACCCCCATGTTTAGATGTAACAGGTATTCTGTGGTGTCAATATTTTAATTTTAGTGAGCATTCTATGGTGTTCAACCACTCCCTAAATGAGGCTCTCTAAAATTCAATTTGTTTCAGTTTCTTTGTCATCTTCTAATGACTTCTCAACATGTAGGATTTCAGCATCGGCCTTTCTCACCAAAAATTAAATGTTCTCACATCAGAAGTTCATGGAAAGCCCCAAGGTATCTTAAATGCAGTACTAATTCTGTGTAATAATTACCTGTGCTGGAGGCCTACTCAAAAGAGAGTGCCTGTTGAAAATACCTACGAAAGCACATTTTGAAGGGCCACATAATTTGGAAAATGGGATCCTTCTCCTGAATGCTTTATTATAACTCTTTCGTAACCTCACTTACTGTCATGTAGTTTGCAAGAAAGCTCTACTGCTTCCCAAAAGCTACTAAATATGCTGAGAAATAAGCTAAGAAATGTATCATCAATGTCTTTACTGGAAGTTTTTTGGAGTTCTTGTACTGCTTGTGTTTGAAGGTTCATATACTGTAGTGATCTGTATTCATATACAAAACTGAGTACCTACCAAGCCTATGAAATTTGGTTCTTTGCGTTCTTTCCCTGTTTCATCTACTTCAGACTCATTTTGCTATCACTTGAAATATTCCAGGTGATTGTGCTAGTATTGTCTGGTTTGAGTAAAAATAATATTCTCAGCTAATTAAAGGCTAAGAGAGACTCTTTGAAAGTGAATATCATAGAATCATAGAATGGGTTGGGTTGGAAGGGACCTTAAAGATCATCTAGTTCCCTGACACCTTCCACTAGACTTGGTTGCTCAGATCACTCAAACTATTGTAAACTTGCTAATGCATTTGTTGCATAGACTAAGTTACTCACTTGTGTCACTTTTTTATTCTGTTTCATTTAGAAAATACATTCCCTTGAAAAAGAAAAAGAAAAACACAACCATCTTGTTGGAGAGAAAGACAGGGAAATCCAAAACCTGAAAGACAAGCTTAAGTCCAAAACCAGTAATAGTGAAGTCTCCTTACTACGAAATCAACTAGAGGAAAAAACAAAGGAAGCAGAAAGGAGAGAACAGTTACTTTGTTCTCTATCAGAAGAAATTAATCGGTTAAAATGTAATTTATCTGCTGTCATGGCAAAATGTTCTGATCTCGAGAACAAAGCCAGTAGCACTTCTCAGGCATCCCAGGTAAGCACTAAAGAAATGCTGTAATTGCAAATTGGAATTTGTGCCCACTAAGCACCAATACTTGTTATAAACTAGGATGGGGTTTTAATTTTCTTGTAAGCTGCATTGCATTCTGAAATATTCTTGTATGTAGAGAGATGATATCCAGATTGAATGCTAAATGAAGAACAGTCAGGGAGCACAACTTCAGGCAACACAGCTGGGGAGGGAATTCTCTCACGCTGTACTGCAAGGTCCCTTATGCAAGCTCACATGGCTAGTGTGACTAGTGATACTACATGTAATGATCCCTGTTGATTAAGCAGATACTATGCCCTTCTTGGATTTGTGTACTCAATGATTAGACAGGCTGAGAAGGCAGCAGCAGTAGAGATGTGGGGTACTAATAAAGACACACTTTAAGATCCTCACCTCATTCAGCTTCAGTCATGAGAATATCTTTTTCCTCTCTGTTCTTATAAATCCTCATTTGTGTCTCAGTTGTTAAAACTAATTGTCTGTACTTTCTATGGCATCACTCACAGTAAATACTTCACTGAGACACGAGGTAGGACAGGAATAATGAGTTTCTCCTCTCATTCTAAGTGGTCAGTAGGTATGGTGCCAATCCTTGGCAGCGTTTGCAAGTGCATTTAATATACTAGTTGTTTTTTACAACCCTCCCTGTTCTAATGTTCCATGGAAAATGCAGTAGTATCTCAATGCGGGGCACAGGGAAGTTGGCGCCTAAAAGTAAGTGCCTGTAAGTCTTTCTTTTCCAGCTTTGACCTATAGATGGTGCTGGTTCCCTGTGCTCTACAAGGAACTTAGAAATTCTGCTTTAGGCAAATACATAGCAAAATATCTTAATCTATCACTTTTGAATATGTATCACTTCTAAATGAAGTATATTAGTAAATACCACTTTAAATGCAATATATTTATTTTCAATTTTAAGAGACTTTGAACTGTGTTAGATAGTTTAAAATGTATGTAAAGTCAACAGATTTTCAGGATATATTTGACAATAAACTACAAAAATACCTATTACTCTAAAACCATAATTTTCTTTTAAAATCTTAACTGATCTATCAACAGAGGACAACAAATATGACTGATGTTTTGACTGGATGTCATGGAAAACTTGAAAACAAGTCTAGCAATGCCGCTTGAAACTGCTAGGTGGCATGTGAGCTCTGAAGTAGAAACAACAGTTGTATGACACAGTTTTCACTGAGCAGGATTCTAACGTTCATATAAACAATTGTAGTGTCTTTAAATCCTATTTTTGTTAGGAAGTGCTGAAGTTTAATGACTGCATTCAAAGCTCCTCTGTATTTTTCAGTTATAAAATTTGTTGTAAATCATGTTGCAAAACCCATAGGTAAACATTGGAAAAATGTAGTTTGGATTTGGGTAGCAATCTATTTTTTTCTTATTGAAGTTACCTCCGACTTACATCTACCCAATTTCCTAAATTCATTCTATCATGCAGAGAATAAACATGTCAGATTATGGAAGAAATAGAACTGTTTACCTGCTCTTTAGATTTAAATGGGTCTCAAGAACTCTCCGACTCATACTTCAAGCACTGTACTGTGGATCAGGTCTCAAAAACTCAGACAGTTTGTCCTTATTGTTCCGGATAGGCTTGCACGACTTCCCAGATGTTAACTATCTTCCTGTTATCCCAGTGAAGCTGTCGAGTCTCTGTCTGGAGCTTTCCCCCAATAACTCCTGTGGGTCTGGCTTATTGTCAAACGTATAAGGATACAAAAATAGAACAACCACCTTTTTTTCTGTACTTAAATAATATCTTAAATATCTTGATTTTTCAAAAGCTCTTTGGAGAACACCCTTCAGGTCTTCCAAGAGAGCAGTTCAACAGAAAACACATGATGGTCTTCTTAGGAAATGTTCTAGTGTAACTATGAGTTGCAGAGTTATGGAATAAATAAAATGTAAATCTTTTTCCCATCTCTTGCAGAACAGTCTATTTTAAATATATGAAATGGTTTTCTACATAACTTAGATCCTTTAAGAAAGAAAACAACAACCAACTCTAAAGATTTTTAAACACAAAAGGCACATGTATTTATGTGAAATTAATAGTTATATAGAATTAGCTTTGCTCTTTCAGCCATCTATTTTAAACAACACTAACAGGTTGTCCTTTGTCTGCAGGAAGCTGTAACAAACAGCACTGAAGTTGAAAGACAATTGAAAGATGTAAGTTTCCTGTACAGTGTTGCAAGTGCATATAATCTGTATTGTGATGTGTAAGAATGTAAATTATCATCGTATACACTTTTGGTAGCATGGAACTTCAGAGGGTATATTTCCCTCCAAAATATAGTATCTAAAATTATTTTGTGATAAGACAATAATTTAAATTGAAAAAAACAAAACCTTGAAAAATAAAAAAATTGAGATAAGATTTCCACCATCTTTGAAAAACCTTGCTTAGAACATCAGAACAAAGGGGTTACTGACAAATCAGGAGCCTCGAGGAACCTGGTCTGGCACTGCCTGGAATAGCATGAAGCTGAATCAGAAACCTCCCAAGGTCCCTTCCAAGCTGAATAATTCTATGATCCAATCAGCTAAAAACTCCATGTTCTTGTTCTTAGAAACTCTAAGTTCCATTTTCAAGGTCTGTTATTTTATGTTTTATTTTATATTCACGATTGAAAAGTTAATTTTCCATAATCTAGGCATGACTCGAGAAAGCCTTTGTTCTTTAACTCATTTTCCCATTCCAAGAAGTAATCTAATGAGTATTTAATATTGCTGCAGTTTTAACTTATGTTCAGCATCCTGCCTTATCTCTCCAAACGAAGATGGATTTATTTATTGTACGGCGATTCCTACAATTTGCAGCAGACATAGCTTATCTTTAAACTGTGCAATATATAACTTCTTGCATTTTTAAGGAATAAAAATCTGATAAATTACAAGACACTTTTTTTTTTCTTCTGTTCATTTTCCTGAAGGCTCTTGAGAAAAACCAACAGTGGCTACTGTATGACCAGCAACGGGAAGCATATGTCAGGGGATTGCTTGGGAGGATCTTTGAACTTGAACAGAAGTCAGAAGTAGTTAACCAACAAGAATCTAAAGGATTCAGTTCAGAAGGTATCAACTTTATTTTTTCCCCACAAGTGACTCAAACCATAATTATCTGTAGAATAAATTTTCTGAAAACAAGTGATAGCACAATTAATCAAAATCAAGGCTTTGTTTTCAACGCTTTGGCTGCTTATTGGTAAAACTTGGTTAAGTAATATTTCTTTGCTTCCTGTTATCTGTGTTACTTACCAACAGTACTTCATGTTCTTATCCACTTCAAAGATGGGTTTTAACAGCTCTGACACACTATTAGCAACCTCTCTGTTTGCTGAAAGTGTTGAGATAAATAGGTGTCTCCCATCCTTCAAAGTACACTTTCAACCGACATAATGGAAGCATTAAGGATTTATTAGCTAGGTGTGGATCAGATTTTTTTAAATTTACTTTTTTCAAAATAAATATTATAAAAATGACTCAAGATTGCCACGTTCTTTATTCACCTGAACAGTTGTTACAGGGCATGAAAACCTGTGATAGGTTTTGGAACCTGTCCAAAATAGTGTTTCGCAATATGGATCTGGACACCGCCAGCTCACACTTCCTTGCTGTGCAGGTCCTCAGTAAGGCACACCCTCTCAGTATTAATAAAACTAAAATCACATTGAGCAGAAGAACCAGAAGGTGTTGACTTGCTTTAGTTATTATCAAACTATTATTTCATATATGCTGCAAGTGACCTGCAAGGTAAATTCATTAAATGTGGGGTAAGAGCATACCCACGGACTTGCCACAGTAACTCACATGCAGTGGCTTGGTTTCTGTATTGTTTGAATCTTTATGGAAAACAATAAAATATCATCAAAATCTTGTTTTGGTGCTGTTCAGAAATCTGTGAACAGTATTTTTAGATGAAGACAGACTGAAGTAGTAGCTTACCAGGAAATGTAACTCGAGAGTTACTTACTGCAGTCAAAGCTTTGTCATCAGAGCAGCCAGGAGACCACGAGTTAGGATGTAAGGAAGTTCCCTTCTTCAAGCAGCTAGACAGTAGCAGAAATCCAGATTTCTAAGGATCTAGCTATACAAGTTGAAAGTAGATATGACAACATTTTCCAAGGAAAATCTTGTCTGTCTCTGAGGATGTCACCACCCTATAAAGGAGTATTGCTAACGAGAACATAAGGCTTAGTTTGTAGCTGAGGGAAGGGAGAACAGTCAAGTTAGAAACTCTCCCTGGTAAATTACACTTTGAAGAAATAGGGTAAGTCTTCAATCATAACAGTATCAAAGACAAGAAACAGTGCCAAAATCAGCAAATCCCATGAAATTCTGCATTCCTTGTTCTGCTTCTATTTTGTTTTACTACTGACCGTATTACTGCAGGCCTCTTAGTTTTTTCCTACTTACTAAACTTTTCTTGTGTCAACAAGCAGAAATTTTTCAAACTCTGGTTTAAGTAACAGTCACTAGCCAAGAAGCAGTCGAGGGTTTTTTTTAGCAAAAGAACTATCCTAGTTCTTTCTATTTGCCATTTAGAAGTAAATTAAGGCATACAATTTGAAGAAGATGGTCTACAAAAGACAGTGGATGGTCTGAGTTTGGTCAACAATGATGGAGTCTATCAGATCCCCAGGGTATCTCTGGGGAGGGAGTAATGCTAGAGAGGCTAAAAGTGGAAGTAAGAATCTGGTGTCTTTGGGTCAGATTCCCATGTGTCAGTATAATGCATGAGGGCATGTAAGAACTGTGTGGGTCATGGAGCTTGTGTACTTGGGGCAAAGGTTGTAATATTGCTGTAAGGGTAAGTGATGGAAGTAGCTGTAGCACAAAATATTATGCACATGCCAAGTTGCAATTTTCCAGTAACTGTATAGGTAAGGAGACTATGCATTATAAATATTGAAAGCTGTTCTAACTAAAGTTTGGTGCTAATCTGACCTATGTAATAGCCTACTATGTCAGTTTCTATTAACCAGCCTTAAAATGCTTAAGGATTTAGTGCCCTGCTTTTTAAGTGGGGTTTTTTCCACATTATTAACTCAATTATTTCTGACTCATTAAGGTCATCTGCAAAAGGAAAAGCAAGAATACTATGACCACCTGCTACTAACTGCTAAGAGGGATCTTGAGACTGAAAGATGCACTGTAACCCAGCTGAGATCTGAACTTAATGAATTCAAAAAGAAATATGAAGAAACACAAGGAGAAATAATGAGTTTAAACGCCTCATTGCAGTCACAACGGGTTGCTGAAATGAAGGCTCAAGAAAATGAAAATAAAATGAAAGAGAAAGTGCAGAGACTAAAACAGGAAAATGAAATTTTCAAAGAAAAGCTCAGAGAAGGAAAAAAAAAAGCTGAAGATCTTTCTTGTCAGGTAAGTGGATGCATTTGGAGGTTTGAGATAATAGCAAAGAACCAAGAGAGATGAAAAGTCATACTTAATCAGAATGGCCCATCACTCACTCTGATAACTGTTCTCTGCATAGATCTAGACTCATGTCGTTGTGATTAAAACTGAGTTGTCTAAACAAGGAACTTCTTTGTTCACTTATTTCCCTGGTCTTGTGGGACATGAGGGAGAAGTGAGAAAATATTGAATTGATTCTAATATAGTTCATCCTCAAGATTAATAGTAAAGGAGGATAGGAAAGGTGAAAATTCATTTTATTGTGTGCTCCTAACTATGGAATATCATTGATATTTGCTGTCATCTGGCAGCTACAATGCACATGTGGGTTTGTAGTTTCATACCTACTGAATAAGCAGCTGTGTCCCCAGATAGTGCCCTCAGCCAACTATTGCAGCCATGTAGCTGCATTATTTTTCCTTTGCTTTTCTATTCAGATGAGTTCCTGCATTTGATTCTGTATATGATGGATAAGATCTCTGCAAGTACCCCTGAGTACTAGAAAGCAAGGGACTGATAGCAAGGGAAGGGATGGACCTTAAGTTGGGGAAAGATATGAATGTGCTGTATGTTTGTCTTTAAAAATACTCAATGCTTACCTTCGTTTGTATGAAATACTCATGAGGAGTGTGCCACGTCTGCTACACAGAGAATTACAGTGGTGTCTTAGAATATTCCTATCAGCGTGGTAGCACTAAAAAAAAAAAAAAAATCTATTCTTTCTTCTTCTAGACATGAAATCATGGCCACATAACTGCTGAAGAGAAACTGGAAAGTCATCCTTGAAGGACAGACCTCAGGGCATCTAAATATGATAGACTTGCTACTAGAATTCTGGGGTCAATAATAAAGCAATGTAGAATTGAAATTCGAAATAAGAGAATAAAATTTACTAGACACTGAAGTATACTAAAACCAGAACAGGAGTTCAGCCCTCTAAACACAGGCTGGTTCTCGCTGATTAAAAGATGTTTATTTTTTGAAGCAGAACAGCAGCATTGTCATAAAAGTTGATACATACTGAAAGCGGAGGATATTTTAATGTCTGCAATTACTTAATTATTATAGTTTAGTCCTTTCTGAGCCTTAAACTTGTTCTTTTCTCTTATAAAAAAAGCTGCATTGTTTGATACTATTAACATTGTGTCATGTTAGTACAAATGTAGGTTTTGTGTGTAATTTTTCTCAGCATCCTGGCAATTACCTAGGAAACATCAGTTTTGTGTTTCTTTTTTTAACAATAACATCATCCTGCATTTCCCCTTTTCAGTGCAATAATGATTTTTCTGTGGGGTTTTCCTCAGGGAAGTAGAGATACTTAAATCAAGTTTGGCTGTTGCATAACAGGTATATATTTTCTGTTGGCGTGGGAATGTAAAAGTTTACTTCCATCCCACTTTAGCTTCATCATTTTTTCAAGCTTATTAACTACTGTATATGAAAGTTGTTTGTTACAAGTGTTCCTCTGCCTTGTAGGTGCAACTTCTTCATAAATCGTTGCTCAAACAGAAAGAGGAGCACACAAGGATAGCTTTGTTGGAACAACAGGTACCCAATTATATGCTAAAATGCTGATATTTAATCTCTATTATGCATAAAGTCTTTCTAGACTAACGTCAAATTTAAGAATGATTAGTATATTAAATAAAGCAATACTAGGCATGAATATTCAACTGTGAATAATCTCTTGATGCTTCTAAAAATTTTGACACATCTGTCAAGAGGAAAATCTGTATCCTTTTACTGATGAGTGTGATCAAACCTGATATTATTTTCTCCACAGTCACTAGTTCAACAGTTACATCCTCAGATGAGGTACAGGAAATGTCCTTAAACCAATCAACTCGTTGAAGTTTTGCAATATATTTTTGATAAAGCTATAGAAATAATTGCATTGCTATCTTTTCCATTTTCTTTATTTTTTTTTTACAAGTACATTTTTACAGTTATGTTTATTTGCTAAGCTTGGGTGTACAGTGTTATCCATAGTTTCTGTCCAAACTGAAATACCCTCCAACCAAAAAATCTTTCAACTTCACCTCTGCTAAGGGTGATTTTGATAAAATGGACATGTATGAATTTAATTGTAGTGAAAGTAACAAGTGATTTTTAATTATTTTTTTTAAATTTTCCTTCTAATCCCATTGTAGGATGTGATTGCAGAGCAAAACTGACTTTAAACATATAAATGGGAAATATTCCTCCCTATTCTTAATAATTCTGACTTTAATTCTTTATTTTTTACTTGGGGGGCTGCCAGATCCAGACATGCACCACAGACTTAGAGAATGGAAAGCTTGATCGCCAGAACTTGGAGCATCAGTTAAACAAAGTCCTCAAGGAACTGCACAAGGCCAGGGAGCAAATATCCCGTCTGGAACCTCTGGTATGTACTGAATAACTTGCAGGTGAATTCAGTCAGGGATTTTGCATAAACATACATCTCACTTTGGGATCTTATTTCAAGCGTAGTAAGTGTCCTTACATCCTTCAGGTATGTGGTCCCAAGGAGCAGAACCCTGTGACAGCCAGCTAGCCAGGCATTGCTTTTCCTACAGTGCTGCTGCAGGAGATGTAGAATAGTCAGATTGCTGAGCAGGGAACACGACTGTGTTTTGTATCACAATGTATTCCCTAGTTTTGTCTGTCTCACAGTGACAGAGCTGCATTATGCTTCTGCTCAAACTTGCTGCTGGTGAACAAGACACAATTCTTAGTGCTGTAACACACACAAGGTTTGTGTGCCATCAGGCCTTAATGTTTTTTCCTACGGTATTTGATCAGCACATGTCTCACCAGTCTTACGCTAAAGCTCCTCCTTTTCCAGAAACTCCGAGAATCTGGACGTGTGGAACTACAAGAAGATCTGCAAGCTCTGTTTGACGAGAAGCTGACCACGTATGACAGAAGTCCTTCCCCAAAACATTCAAGCCTCCTTGATGAAAGTTTTCTCGAGTGTCCCAGATGTAAAATGATGTATCCAACAAGCCAGCACAGAGAATTGTTAGCACATATTGACTTCTGTACAGCTTGAGCTCCAAATGGACTTACTATATTTGCTTTACACATACTGCCAATATGCTCAGCAAGAGATCTTTTAAAGCTTTATTCTTAAGGTTGCATAAAGGACTGCTACTGCTAGTTTTATAATTCAGTTCTACAGAAACATTAAGAGTATAATAATTTGGCCTCAAATATTTTACCTGATGTTTTTGCAAAAAAGCAGCTATTGCACTTCTGGTTGCAAATGGAAATATTTTTAGAATTAGGAATATCTTAAATAGTAAACTACTGACTCTTTTTTTTTTGCACTATTAAATATAAGAACAGTAAAAGCACAGCTATTGTGTCAGACTTTATTTTAACATTTGGCATATCCAGTTCTTGGTTGGTGAATCCTGATGATTGTGCTTGTACCTTAACTAACAAGAATAGCTGCAAAAGATTTTTGGCCCTCATAGGTCCACTATATATATATATATATTTATATGTACATGGTGTGTGTATGTATGTGTAGTGTGTATAGTATATATAGACATGAACCATATACATGTGAAATGTCATCTTGATACACAAAAACTCAGGAGGGCCATGTTAGATCTTTGCTGCTTAAGATTCATGTTGAAAACATCAATCATAAGTAGCTTATTTTCCTGAACCACAATCAGGGGTGACCGAAATTCTGACCAAGGTTTAAGCTCTTCTCAAAAAAACCAGCTTCCTAGCAAATACAAACTTCATTGGTGCTGAAAAGCTTATATTTCAGACAATGTCAGAGGCCATTTTTGAAGTTTGGATATAGAATTATGCTGAATTGAACTTGTTTGTACTTCTATATTTTAGAGGTTAAAGTTGAGAAATGTCAGTTATTCAATCTTATATTTGACAAATGTCCCAAAGTGCAGTTTTTATAAATTGCTCTAGTGGATTTGAAGTGTCACTGTATTTTGGTATTGCTACAGGAAACAAGTTAATGATAAATTCTGGCAACAAATTAGAAACTCGCAAAAGAATTCCCTTATGGATTTGGAATTGCGGCGTTATTTTTCTCTAGCACCTGCTGTAAACCTGAATCTGTTTCCAGTGTTTTGTTCCTTGCATCTGTAGTGAAGTCCAAAAAGAAGTTCCTTCTGTGGAAATTATTAAAATGAGGAAATTTTACAAAAATACACTAGTTGAGAATAAATTTGCTTCTTTTACAAGCTTGTGGTTTTCTGAGGACAGTCAAAACCCCAAGGTCTCTCCTCTGGCATACTGGTCCTGACTGCTAGCTAATATCAGCTTTTTCCATCATGCTTTGCTGCAAAGCTGCATGTATTTACCTCATAATGCTCACCTTAATCTTTGATGGTTAAACCTTTTTCTAAAATATGAATGTGTTTTCCAAGTTATTTTCAATAACTTAGAGTATCAAGTGATACTATTGTTGATTAAATCCAGTGTTCATAAGACAGAAAGAAAATGTTAAAATCTATTATCTTTATATCTGAAATATCTTTGCCAAATTTACTATATTAACCACTCTCTTTGCCGAATTTATTTTATTAGCCACTCTATCCACTTTTCAATTTCACTGACCATGTCTCAGGCTAATCTTTGTATTTGACAATTTGCTCAAGTGTTAGCAACAGGCTTTCTTACCAAAGATATAATGAACTAATGAGTAAAACAGAAATTATGCTTCAGAATCTCAAGGTTTTGCTGTGAGAAATTGTCTTAATTTCATGTCTTTTTAAAGATCTTTTAAAAATTCAGGGTAAAAGCCATGCTTTTCATTGAACCCCAATAATTTTAATCTCTAATTAAACTACTTTTGAAAGTTTAAGTTAGTTGTATTTTCACAACACCTTAATCAGCTAGTGTTCTATTCCCAGTTGCACACTCAGCATAGTTTCTGCAAAAGGAAATCCTGATCTTTTATGTATTATAGATGAAATAAATTTGCCTACTACGGGTCAGCACTCTTCAGCAGTTCTGAGGCTTTCTTAAATTAGCATGAAACACTTTCTCATTAGAAGCTGGTACTGTAGTGGAAGACTCATATAGTTGATAATGTGATAACCTTTAAAAAGTTTTGTTCATTCCAGACCCTTTTCTGAACTTTAACAACAGATTTAGTCCTACCTGCTAAATATTACACCTAAGCACAAAAAAACCCCTCCTTGCTGATAAAGATATGGATCATAGTGTGGTATATGTTAAAAAATATAAAAATTACATTCTAGTGAATAAAAATACCTATTTTGAAAGAAGAACCACAAATACTATTGTCATCACTTACATGTAATTAAAACCAACTAAAAAACTCCCACTCTGTAAAGTATGCAGCTCATATCATTGGTTTTTTTCCATTCTTCAGAAGCTAAGGCCTCTAAGACAAAAAATTATTTTATTTAGTCTTAAAGTATTCAAAAAGGAAAAAGGTTTGCTGCTCCTCTCTCTAGTTATATTCAGGAAAGAAGTTTGTGCCTAGTGAGCTCATCTTAATGGTAAAGCTGTAAATTTAGTTCTTTGTAAGACAGGAAGCAACAGCAATGTTTTAATTATTTCAAGCACTTTGGGTTTACAATTTCAGTAGCCTTCTTCTGTGTTATGCACATTTCAAGGAATAGAATTTCAACCTAGTAGAAAGCTGATGGTCTAGGGAAGCTTGGGCGTTAATATAAAGATTTACCAACACTAGGAAAGAAAAAAAGTCTTCCTATGGTCAGTGAGAAGAGTAATGTTCAAAATTGCAACAGGAGAAAGTCTGACACAGGGAAAATCTTTCTGGTGGTTGGAGTAGATGAGCAGTGAAACACATTGCTTAAGGAGGCTGTGAAATCTCCCCCACTGGAGATTTATGGGGACAGTTACATAACTACCTAAACCATCCCCGACACGTGAGTCTGCCTTGGGTCAGGGATATCAGCCATTGATTTCTCACAGTGCCTTGAAGTGCTATTTTAAATTACACACAAAGACCTGCAATAAATAAGATTTAAATAAAAACACAATTGTTGTTCTGCATGGACCCTCAATGTTATTTCACTCCATGCAGAATTAGTAGCTACCACACCAGAATCATGAAAGCAGTTTAATCTTGTGTTTCTCAGGTGGAAAATTACTGGTATTCCTATGTCTGCATAAACTTCTAGTTTGAGCAGAAAAAGCCATTTTATTGCACTGAACCATCGCAACCCTGCTGGAAAACAAGATAAATAACACAAACACTTGATGTCACTTAATTACCCAGTATTGGGAAGTGCCTCATCCCCACGTTGTTTTAATGAACAGCACCATGGTGTCTGGTTCTATGGCATTTGGGGAGTTTGGAATCCCCTCCACAAGGTGCTCCAGAAAGCTGGTGTGCTGAGTGAGAGTTAACCAAGCCAGCCAGTGAGAAACATGACTGCTCAAGAAAGGCTTGGTGTGTAGAAAGGAGATGCTCTGGAGGAGTAGCAGATGTGAATTCTCTTATAACATTGGCTGTCTATGTCAAATGAGCCTCTTGCAAAAAAAAAGCAGACTTCAAACAGGACATGTATCCAAGAAGTGAGACCTCCCCTTACACCCAGTCTCCCTTCAGACTTGAACAGAAATCCACACCGGAAGTCAGGGACATTTTGCTGTCTCTCTCTGATCAATTAAGATTTTAAGTATTTCATATTGAATTAATAGTTTCAAAAAGAGCAAGATAAGATGCTTCAGAATATCCTGTAAGAATGAAGCCTGACACCTTATCATAGTGATATCCAGCTGGCTTCTTGACAGTGCCACCAGGTTTAATTACCCTCATCAACTCAAAACTGGTGAATGTGCACACTGCAACAGTGAAAGTGCTAGTTTTGTCAATGTAACAACTGTGATATGGTCAATATTATTTCATTCAACAAGACAGGAAACTCTACAGCCTAATTAAGGCATCCATGCTTTCAAGCCTCAGTTTTTAAGAAGCTCTAAGTCATCTCTTATCAGTCATTTCAAATAGCCATTGATAATATTAAACACGGACATCGTGGAAAATAATATGATTAACATTACATTTGAGAAATCAGAAGGGTTTACAGCAGAATTTAAAGTATTGTTTGAACTTTCCCTCATTGCTGTTGCAAGAGTGATTTTTCTACTTCTCCAGCCCTAGGTTAATGCTAGTTAAGCACGTGCCTTGCCTTCCAATATGGACAGATTTTCTTTGCAGCAGACAGGCACTCTGTTGACCTTATTTCAGAAAAATGTGGCTTTTAAAAGTAAAGTTTCTATTCCAATTCTGATCTGAAGAACCTCTGTTTCTCCCAACAAGTTACTCTTTAAGATGAGACATAAGGGAAAGAAAAGCAAGCCAATTCTCCTTAAATCTCACAAGTAAGAGCATTCTCTAATCACTGGGTTCTTGAATATGAGGGAAAATAAAGATATCTGTGATCTCTGCACAGTGTACAACCCAGCAGACCAATGTGTTCAGGAAATGTCTGAGTACATCTCATGAGCATGAGAGGCTGGTGACAAGTTTGGTTTGTAAATCTTTCAGATGTACGCAACAATATTTGCTTTGATGTCTCTGCATCAAAGGTCATTAGCAGGAATTTAAGTAACTTTATGCACACCTGAAAGTTAAGCAAAGGTTCAGTGGCCCTTAAACATCAGACTATAATTCTCCATATAAATCTTACTCAGGATCTCAGTTCCTGGTGAGAGCATTCTACCATATCCTGCAATGTCCAAACAAATCATTCTGATACCCTGTATTCACTGATAAAGGCCCTAAATCCATGGGATAGATGTGTGAGTGAACTAAAGTTTTTAAAACTGTTAAAAAACAACCTCATTTAGTTAGAACAGTTTAGCTGGAGCTGAGTCACCCTGGTGAAGCTTGGTTAGCATGCAGCAAAACAGAGTTCTCTTTTACATGGATTATGTACTTACATTTGCACTTGGTTCAGAGAGAAATCCCTTCATTACTGAAAGTCACAAGGAAATTCAATATTGATGTTGGCAAAACTTCTGGTGGTCTTGACAACAAAAAGCTGACACGGCTTTTATTAGAAAGCACATCTACTGAGAGTAGTATCAGCAGCTCTGCACTTGACCGAGGCATTGGTGAATAATGCTGCTGCTACAGCTTGAAACTACAGCACCACTGGCACATATCCCAGGAAGCATGCCAGCTTCTGATGGATACTGACCACAGCAAAATGAGACTTCTCAGAAGAAACAGTTACTTGCTCATGCCCCAGAAGAAACAGGGATTAGTTTTTGACACGATGACACATATAAAGCACCTAGCTTTTTCAGTGGACACTGGAGTGTGAGAGCTTGCTTCTATATTTGCAGTCCAAGTTTAAAATTGTCCCTTGCACATTGGTGTAAATGCTTCAGCTCACTGATATGAAAGTATACAGTGGGTGAGCAGTTAGAAGACTTCCTAAAAAAGAAAATAAATCAAAACAGACTTGTATTTGGAACATAATATGACAGTAACATGACTTCTTATAAGCACAGAATTCGTAGTGTCTAGAAGCAGAACAGCAACAGTATGGTACGTAAAAGGAAAAGTGAAAATAAAAAGCTAACCTTGGATGCAATTTATGGTAAAAACCTTATTGTACAGACACAGTTTGAGTCATCTGCAAGCTTGGAACCTCTTGCGAAGACAGAGTCAACATTTCTCATATAATGAATTTAAATCACTTAGCAAATATTAAATGTGCAATACATCTGTTACAGAGGTCAGTGCTATTTACTCATTGTGAAAGAGGTGCACGACAATAGGCCCAAAGACTTAAACACCACTCTACATGCAAAAGGGTGCAAAACTAAGGTAAAACCTTTTACTAGATCATGTCCAAGTGGAACAAGAATTCCCATCTCCCAGAATCTCCCAGTGGTCCCTCTCTCTGGGAATATTTTTTACGCTCAAGAAATAAATAAGCTGTCATGACAGCTCATGGTTGCCAGGGGAACAATCTGAAAAGCAGAGCTTGACTTATGGTATCAGGTAGCACAGCCCTTATCTGCCATAGGAGGCCAAGGCTTGGGCTTTCATTAAGGATGAAAAAGAATAACCACAAAAAAGGAGACAAGATTTTTCCCCACTAGGAAAACCAGCTCCAGAGGGGTCCCCGCGACCTTCCTTCAACCTAGGAACAATGATATCTGAGTTGACTCCATGTTTCACCACTTCTGAGCATAAAAGAGAACATAGGTTGAAAAAGTTATATAGGTTAAACAATCGTAACAGGTTTCCAAGCATTCTGTTAATCACTTCCTTGTCACAGGCGCCTGTGGTGCAAGTGCCACACACAGCACCCACCTATTACAGTAATGCCAGAGGAGCTCTGTCAAGATTATGGTTCCTCCCTTCCTCAGATTTCACATTGTGGTTGTTGCTATGATTGTATGTACCCAACAGCAAATACAGCTTTCGTACTTCATGGAAGGCAAAAGAAAACTACTTTTTAAGATAATGGATATATTAGACCCATGACTAATCAGATTACTTTTGTTCCTGCAATGAGCTCTCATTCATTTGATTGAACTCCACGGAAATGTGCATGTTTCTTCACACCTCTGCAGTCCCCAGGCACAGTATTTTGTACACAAGTTAGTGTGAAGCTCACTCACTAACAACATACTAAAAGCAGCATTTTGCTTTGGTTCCCCTGAGCAAACAACAGGCTTATGTCAAGTAAGTAAGGTTCTCCCTCACACCTAAGGACTAAAGCTAAAGGTGATCCTTTCTAAAGAAGATCAAGGGTCTATCTAAATACTTTCACACATCATCTCATTTTCAAACCTTCTGCTCCTCTATGGCATTCCTTTTCTCCCTGGCTGAAAGTATCTTAATTTCTTCAATAATGCTGCTTTGGATGTTTCACTTTATATTTTCCTTCCCTTATTCTGTTTCCAATGTGTTTGCTTTTACCCTGAATTGACAGGCTCTGTTTCTAATTTCATTTTCCACTAATGCCAAAGAGGCTAAAGATTTTATTCACAACAAAATTTGTATTTATCTGTGATACCATTTCCAGCTGTCCTGTTAATGTCTTCCAAGTTTGCACACAGTTACAATCAGACTTTTAATAATAGCTCTTTCGCCATTCCACACTGTTATTCAGAACTGACCACACCACCCCTATTGCCAGCTGTCCAGAACTTTGGGCTAAGTTTCTTAGATTGTAAAAAGTCCCAAACTAGTGAAGTTGTTGGCAACTGGAAGGTATTTGCTGCATTTCAAGATTCACTAGTAATTTTAAAGAATCAGTCCATAGCAGAGCCAACATAGATTGTGGCTAGATATGTCAAGCATTGATCATAAATACAATTTATCAGTAAGCATATTAAATTTGCCAAAACTTTTGTAATAGGGGTGCAGATTTTCTTCTCCCATCAAGTGATGTAGAATAAAGCATGTGTATCAAGACACTAGCCAGTCACTTGTGTTGCTGGATGAAAAAAACTCAAGCTTTGCAACTTTTCATATTGTCTTCACTTGAGTTAATAGTCCATCCCACTTAACAGCAACTATGCCCACATTTCATACAGTCATCGACCAGCAGGAGTTAATAGGAGCATTTCATCCACCTGTTTAGGCTGCCCTGCAAACTCCCTGTTTGATGAGCTCAAGAGAAACATCCTAACTAAAAGCAATGCAAATTCTCCACTGGCAAAGATGTGGGAAGTGGTCCAGGAAAGATGTCACTCTTGTCATCCCTCATTAGGAGATCGTCCCTTAGAAGGACTCAGTTTCTGGAATCCCCACTAATCTGGAATCCCCACTAATGCTGTTGCGTAAGAGGTTGATGGCAGGGTCACACCCAGGGTCCTGCAGAAGCATGGCCCGGTCACCAGGTCCCATTGGCACATCAGTTTGGAATAATTCTCACCTAATCATAAGGTGCAGGTCCACACACCCAGCCTGTAACTGTGCCCTTGAGCACCCACACTGGCACGTGTGAGCCAAACGAATGCATCCAGAGCTGTCTGAAGTTATACAACTGTTTACATACTTTATGAAAACCTTTTATCTTTTTTTATGAGACATTATCTGTTTGTCTGTGGCAATTTATGTGCTTCACTCCCAGTCTATTTCCAAATCATCTGAAATGAAGAGCGTAAGTGGAAAGGCCTACTTTCATTTACAATCTGAGCAACTGCTTCCAGGAACTGAAGCTCAGAGAAAATATGATATTTTCTAGGCTTGTCTTACTTTAACAAGCTTCTCCAGCAAGAACGCATGACACAGATGGGTAAGATTCTGGATCAACTTTGTAAACAGATCCCCAAAATCACAACAGTGACACTTCTCCATAGTTAGCACAAGCAATGTACAGGTCTGCTGTTTCCAAATGGCGCTGTCAAGATAAAGTCAATGGGTAAATTCCTCTTTTCTTTTTTTGCCCTAGACTGGTGCCGGTTATTCCAGACTCCTGAGGAGAGCTCTTGGAGTGGTATGGCAGCCATCCCTGTTTTAAGCCATGCACATCCACAGCGGATGGGAGCTGACTGGGTGACCTCCCCAGGTCACTGGCACCCCAGGGGCCCTTCTGGAGAGCTGAGCAGATCAGGGCTGGCCCTGGAGGAGGTGGCTGGGCCTGTGCCCCTTGGCATGGAGGTGCCAACATGCTGACCCAAACCCTCCCCAGGGAGGTGTCGGGCATCCCCTCACTACCGCCTCATGCACAGCAGCCTCGCCTTTGTGTGAGCTCCACTGTGTTTACTTTCCCACTTCCTTGTTCCACTCCAGCGTGAGGGCCATAAACCGCCCGGCTGGCACAGCAGAGCCTTCGGTGGCAGGGGCAGGAGGAAGAAGAGGGAGGGGGATGGCAGTCAGCCCCTTGCTCTGTGCTGGAAGGGCACCCCAGGTGCCACCGTGGTGGTTGGGAGCACAGCCCTTCCCCTAGGGCTAGTGCTACTGTCCATGGTGGGTCTCTCATGCCCACTGGCCTCCCTCATGCTGGGGTCCAGGAGGGCAGCAGGAGGGAACAGGACATTTTTCCCCTTCTTTTCGGACTTCAGGGGCCACAACGTGACGGCCCTGCGTGTCGGCGAATCATCTGCCCTGGCCTCCATCTTCCTGCTGTCCTTGGCGGGCAACATCTGGGGCATCTGTCTGCTGGTGCGGCGGCATCGCAGGCTGTGCGCCGCCAACTGCCTCGTCCTCAACCTCTTCTGCGCCGACCTGCTCTTCATCACCCCCATCCCCTTCATCGTCATCGTGCGCTGGACCGAGTCCTGGGAGCTGGGCGACGCCGTCTGCCACATGCTCTTCTATGTGGTGAGCCTGAGCGGCGCCGTCATCATCCTCTCCCTCTCGGCCGTCAGCCTGGAGCGCGTCGTCAGCATCGCCCGGGCTGCGCCACGCCGCGTTCCGCCGCCGCAAGGTGCTGGCGGCCGCCTTGCTCCTTCATTGGGGGCTTCGCCGCCCTCGCCACGCTCCCGCTCTGCTGCTTCTTCACCGTGTGCGGCTGCCGCCGCCTCAGGCAGGTGACGGGCCGAGCGCGGTGCGGTGGGCCGCGGGGCCGGGCCGGGGGGCGGCGGGGACGGCGCGGGGAGGCGGAGCGGGACGGACGGCGGGAAGGCTCGTCCGGGCGAGGTCGCCGAGGGAGATCGCACCGAGGGACATCATCGCACCGAGGGACATCGCTCCCGGGGCGGGCAGCGGCTGCGCCCAGAGGAGCGCCCGGAGCTCCCCTCGGCCGCCACCTCACCCCGCTCTCCCGGCGGACCGTCCCGTTAGATGGGGAACGCTCATCGGCTGGGGTTCTTTTGTGTTCCCCAGTGTGGGTCAGAGATCCCCTTTCCAGCATGCTTCCCCTTACCGAGGGATCAGCATCCTGGGAGAGCTGCCCAGCACCTGTGGCCTCCTCTGTACCAAATGCCCATGCACAGATTTTTCTGCCTAGTATTTTGAAATGCATACAAAAGTACACCCAACTTGACACTCAAATACATGATTAAGGCCTGTAAGATTCAATTTAAAGTTGCTATCAGCATTTGATATGAAATTTATGGCAGCATTCCAGTTGCAGACACATCTGTTTGTATTTGTATGGGCTTTTAAAACGATGAAGTAATACATTAGCTCACAATTTGTCTAAGTAGAAGGTTTTCCCATATTCAGTTTAGTCTGCAGCCCCTTTTTCCATGGGCATAGAGGAAGATAAGAACAATGCTGTAGTAAAAATGATGGTACAATGTTGCTTTTCTTCTTCGTTCTTTGTAAATAGGAGATTCAGATTTGCACCCTGGTTTGGCCCAGCACTGCAGGAGAAATAGTCTGGGATACGACCTTTGCCATTGTTTTCTTTCTAATACCAGGATCAGTCATTGTTGTCAGTTACTCCAAAATCTTACAGGTATGTTTTTCCTTTAAATTTTGTTGTAGAACAAAGGGAAGTAAACAATAACTCACTAGGCATCAACATATTGTCACTGAATACAAATACACCTAAAGGGAACAGATGTCATTTGTTCAATAAATGATAAGTTTGTATAAAATGAAGCACTTCAACCGGTGCATATCAGCCTACACATTTCAACTAAAAACATGCTTGAATGGCACATTACCTGAGGCTCAACACAAAGTCTGTCTTCATATACATACAATATTAAATACACTTCTCCACTTATATGCTGTTCAAGCTAAAGTAATTCTCCTAAATGCTGAAAGAGTCAAGCATTTGAAATAACTAAAAACTAGATTTTGCTTTCCTTGAGCCTAAACTCCAGCCACAGGAGATTTGTAAGAAAGCAGAGAGAGCCAGGACTAGAAACAAATCCATTCAGTTTTTGGATCTGCTGGTTTTCTGCAGGTGTATCTAATACACAGATCTCATTAGATTATACTTAGTCCTTCACAGTTTCAAATGCTGCAAACAAAACCTGTAAATTAAACCCTCTGCTTCCACTTTCTTTCTAAGTGGATGTTTATCTCTTGAAATATAGGCCAAAATACCCAACACCACAGAGTTTTCATCTATATTCTAGCAAGCATAATATTAGTACCTAAATTCCTTTTAAACTGCCTGATTTCGTACACCCTTCTCTTCCAAAAACAGAGTGAGAAGGATCTAGAAATCTTCAAACTAGGCACTGAAATGCCTAGGTTTTAGCAACTGCCCCCAAAAGATTCTTGATTTCTTTATTGGGTAATTAAGCTTCTCATATTATGCTTTTTGAACCCCATATTTGCTGTAGGCAAAGAGCATACAGCACCTCAGTGGGGAGTGTGAGCTCTTTGATAGAACTGCAAACTGCCAGCCAAGGGATGCCACAGTTCTTGGTCAGAGACTAGGACAGGAATGGTGTTTGTCTTGTCCTTGCAAACACCAGATTACAAGTAAATTTAGAAAACAAAATGGCACATAAGGAGCTAGAAGGCAAAAAAAGTGCTTGGAATACTGGATTACAAGACAGACATGCTGCCAAGCTCCTGTTTCTTTTCCAGCTTGGCAACAGAGATGCTAAGATGCATTTCATTTATGTTGAACTGAAAAAGGCCTGAGGCCCATAGCAGGATATAATTGAATCTTCCCTCTCACACAGCTCTCCAGGAAGTAACCAGAAATCTGCTGGAGAATGTCTCAGTCCCTGAGTCATTCCCAAGGGCAGACTCATTCTCACTTCATGATGCCAGTGCTCACATAGCACAATGCTTAGTGTTGCTGGAAGCAATTCAAAACATTCATGTATTCACATAACAACATCTACGATGATGATGATGATTGACTACAGATATAAGACCTCAAATTTGTTAACAAATATACCCTAAAAACGTCTACTTAACAATTTACTATGAAATTGAGTATTATTTTTATGTAACACTTCCCAGAACCCTGGCAAAAATGACAGATTAGAAGCCATGATTTGTAATTTATTTGGTTTTGTACTCTTCTGCCTCTCAGGCAAGACTTAGTCTGGAGGCTAGAGCTAGGAAAGATGTCTGTGTTCTGGAAGTTACATACTTATATATGTATACCTGACTTCTAATTTCCTGTTTGTCCAAGTGTGGTCCAGATGCCCACAATAGGTATCTAAATTCCATATAGGTATCTAAATTCTTTTTGGGCAGGCCAAAAAGGCATCCACGACATATTACTGCCACCCATTTCCACTGAGCACTTCCTTAACATGAGATTGCATCTTATTTACCAGAATCCTGTCCCCTTCTCAGGCTCAGCAGCTTATGAGAAGCCCATTTTTGGATCACAGGTTTTGATTTATACACCTACATTCTGTTGAAATCTTTGGAATATATCTAGGTTCTTAATGAGTATTTATTCTAGACCATCTATGTCTGTCACAAATTCAGAAAACTACAGAAAGAACAACAAGTTAGTCTCTCTCTCTAAACATTTTCATCTCTACCTGAAGCAGTAAACTATTAAGTATTACTTGTATTAGTGTAATCCTTCCTGTAGTTTCTGCTAAAGGGAAGTGTCACACATAAAAGTGGTAGGAAGAGCCTTACACCTTTTGCTTTCCTTCTCAGACAGCAAATCGATCAAGGCTTTTGAAAATATCCCTTCTTTATGCATGCAGGGGATAAAATGGCATCTTAGTTATTTAGCATAAATGTTTCTTTGCTAAATATTTCAGTTTTATTTTATTTGCCTCAGATGTGAATGTCAACTTCCCTGCCAACTTCAGTGAAGGCAGGGATGTAGAGCATGAGATTCAGTTTTCTGCAAGTTCCTGGGATTCAATATTCTACCTAATGACAGATGATTCACACCCATCAATACTAGATTACCAAACTACCCATAGTCTGGTTTATTATCAGAGAGTACTTTTATACGACACAGATTTTCATAGTGACAAAAGGATCTGTAAGATTTCATGTTAGTGCATTGAAAACAATTCTGATTACTGACTGAGAAGCTAAAAGTCGACACAAAACAACATATAATCTCATTCACATTTAAAATTATTTAGCTACCATAATAAACTAATGCTTCTTCTAATCCCTACCTTATAATATCAGCATGGCCATAAGAGAATTGGATTGCATTCCCTTTTGCCCATCAACAACGATTGTTAAGTATGTTCCAGCTTGCATTTGTGAAAGAAATCAATGGGTTTCTTTAGATAGAACAAATGAGGTAATGATTTGAATTTAATGGGATTTCATGAGTAAGTAAGGCTCTGTTTTATGTTGAAAAGTATTTTTGACTGGTAGAGAGCCATGACAAGAACAACCACCTTAACTAATACTGAGGTGAGTTCACAGCTGAGAGGAAAAAAAAATTGCTAGTGAAGTGAGAATGTTTTAAATGGAACCACTGACAAAAAGTACAAATGGAATTCTGCAATGCCTTTTTTTGTAGTCACTTTTCAAAAGAAGACAGAAAGATCACGTGCCAAGATCTTCTTTTTCACTTGTAAAAATGTGTTAATAATTCTTCTATGTTTCAGTGAAAGTTACTTTCTTCTCTTTTGCTGCAGATTACAAAAGCATCAAGAAGAAGTTTAAATGCTGGTTTAGCCTACTCAGAAAATCATCAGATCCGTGTTTCCCAGCAAGACTACAAACTATTCCGAGCCCTTTTGCTGTTGATGATCTCTTTCTTCATTATGTGGAGCCCAATAGTAGTAATTATTTTTTTAATTTTAGTTCAGAACTTCAAAAAAGATTTAAATATTTTGCCATCAGTTTTCTTCTGGACAGCATTATTTACTCTTGCCAACTCTGCTGTCAATCCAATTTTGTATAATGTTGCCCACTTCAGACGTAAATGTCAGGAAATTCTTCTCTGTTGTACCGGGAACCCTGAAAGGCATAGGGCAGGTACAGAAACCACTGCCAGAAGAAGTAACCATGAACAGCCACACTTGTCTTTCATTACCAGATAATTATTTAAAGTCTGAGCTGTGCCACACTTTGGATGTTGTCTACACTGTTCCAGGTCGAACAGGTCACTCTGATATAGTATTATATGCCAGAGAAGGGGGAAAAAAAAGCTAAATCTGTATTTTTGTTTCCTGTAGGTAAAATTCTCTTGACTTCACTGCTTTGCCTCAGTAAGATTTGTACAATTTAATCCAATGGATTGAATTCTCCTCTTACACTGAAATAAATAGGAATATAGAAGTGAACTCAGTGAAATAAGTACTTGCCAGATGAAACAATTTCTATGAGGGTACATTTTCAGATGGCATAAATATCATTAACTTTAATGAGGTTATAATGAATCTATATCAAGAGGGCACCTGATTCATTTTTACTTGTTATTTTCTACTGAGTAAAAGAAATAAACTTTCTAGTTTAATGTTCATCCTTAGAACATTAATGAAAATGTTCATCCTCAGAAAGTGTGTGCGTTTTTTAATCCCATTGTAAAAGAGAATTTGATTATACTCTTAGATTACTGACTGCCTGAACCTATGTTTGAGCCAACTAAACAATTCCATGTAGGAAACAAGGTGATAAACATATATTATCACCAAGTGAATGACCAGTTTGGTTCCATCTCAAATTAAAAATATGGACATGATGCATATTAATTTATAAATAAAGAATAAATAAAAATGGTTGTCATGTGTAAAATAGTTCTTTTAAAAAGATGCATATTTTTTATGTCTCCAGTAGTCATATAATAATGTTAATCAGTGATATATAGGGTCATTGAAATTCCTTCCTCTTTTCTAAAAGTCTGTCGGGAATGATTTTCAGTATGTTCTAGGAAAAAATACGGCATTGAAAAGAAATTAAAATACATATATTTTGGGTTTTATGATTAGTACTCTTTTAGTCAGAAATTGAAACCACTAAAAAAAAGCAAGATTAAATTCTTAATGCCATCTGAGACCAATTCAAAACAGTGCACTAAGATAACAGTCTACTAATAAAACCAATGTCTACATATGTACAGATTTGCATACAAACAATTTTCATTCCCTGTAATCCAAGTTTATTAAAATGTTTCATTGGTTTATCAACAAGGTGACCTACATAGGTCAGATAAATATATTCAAAATCTAAACAAAGCCATTTGAAACATTTTCCAGGGAACACCCGATCAATGTGTTAACTTTACATCCATGGTGCTGTTGCATGGTTTCTTTCCATAGTTTTGGACCTCCTTAAGAGCAAAATCCTGTAACACACAAAACCAAAAATTTTGTTTTTCAACCACACTAGACAAAATTACAATACACAAGCTTTCACCAAATTTAAAATGTCCATGTCTAATTTCTTTAAAATGTCCAGCAGTCTGTAACTTGTAGTAATAATAACAATAATGCTATTACCTTGTTCTGCAGTTTATAATTCCAAAGAATTTTCAACTCAGAACACAACAGGAATTCATCAAACCTGTTACACATGTCCTGAGCATTTAATACTTTGGCAAATAAGGTACTGGACAGGTCAGTGATAAAAGAGTTATTTATTTACTTTAACAAGCTTCAAATTATTTGCCTTTTAAAAATTATTAATTTAAGAATGTCTTTCAGCAAAATAAGAATCTCCTGACCTCCAAAACTTCTAATGGCAATAGTAAATTAGCTGAGGGAATATACTACCCCTTAATTCACAGTTTTTTCTTCTAGCAATTGCTAACAGCAGATTTAGCTTTCACTTCTGCTGACATGACACTGTATTGTATTTACAAGTATTCTCACTTAATATCCACACTCATATTGCATAACTTAAAGTAACAAGGTATTACTCTAAGAGACTAAGTGTATCACAGCTGCATCTATATTTGAAAAAGAGCTACCATCAGAAATGCAATGTAAGTTAGAACAAAAAACTTGTCATTTCCTAGGCTTCTCTTTTTGCCTTGAAGAGCCAGTATACGAAGAACATATTTTTGGGTTTTTTTAAATCAAGGTAAGTTTTGTACATCTATTGGTTTGGCATACACACACACACACACACACACATATTCACTCTCTTAATTTGAGTACAGCATTAATTTAAAAAGTTAATGAAAAATTGTTAGGAAAAATATTAGCTTCAAGACAGCACAGTATGCACAATTAGAAACAGATACAAGTTGTTATTGCAGCATCTATTATCATCAGTCAGAATTTTAGCACAGTAACAATGGGAGGCAGGTCAATATAGACAACTGAAGTTGGCTTGTTTTGCTAGTAATTCTTTATCTCCTAATAGCAGATTTAAAACTAAAGTAGCAAGGCTTCCAATCGTCATATTAGGAATTAAGCGATTTTGTAAGAATTTCTGATACAAAGCTTTCAATAAATGATTTTTTTCAGTTTAGCTCACAATCATTCTTTCACTCCCAAATGTACTTGCCCTGCAGGAACTTTGGTTAATGATATTGGAATATTCAGAATCAACTGACAATATAGTAATTACAGGTCCTGATTACATAAAGGGGAAAATGCAAGTTGCTGGCTTTAATTTATACTTTGGTGCTGGGCTCATAAAGATAAACTCTGGCATAATCCTCAATAAAAAAGCACCGGGGCTACTATTTTTTCTTTACAAACAGTATGGAACTCACTGTTTGTATCAGATATATCAGACACTGCACTCAACACCTAAAATTTGAGTATAAATTAGGATGGCAGACAAATAACAGTGCAACTTGGTAGATTTGATATTTCTATAACAAACTAGAGGAAGCATGATCAACTTTTAAATTAAGGTTAGTAAGTCAGAGAATATTTAAGGCTGAACTTTCAAAAGGCATTCTGAGGTCTTATGTTTAAATTACAGTATTGCTTCTTTACTCTGCAAAAAACCACGAGCATTCTATTATATAGAAGTTCTGAAATATTTGAAAAAGTTATATCACAAATTATGAATAAATGAATATATTCCGATTTTTCTTTTTGGTTTATAGTTTCTTGCAAAGATTGACAATACATTTATTGTCTTGCAGGCCTCATATGGAGTAGAAATAATAGAAATACAGATTCCACCATGCTGAACTGGACCAGTACTTGAACTAGCCCAATATCCTTATTTTACAGTGGGATAGTACTTCCTCTGAATTTGACAAAAATACAAGGAACCACCATAACACACAGCTCCCAGAATCACAGCTGTATATCTACACTTTATCTTAGATTTAATATAATATCCCTAATCATCTCATTATTTGGTTTTCTTGTCTTCAGAAATTTTTATTCTTGCTGTACCTCATTTGAAAAACAGTGAACGCAGGATTCAAATCAGAAAAGTATTGTTGATTTATCTAATGACATTGTTTCTTTTCTATCCTACCCTTTATGCAATCATACAAATCACTCACAAAAGTCAGTTTCATTTGCATTTATGGTGTCTCTTGTTCTTGACTGCCGTAAGTCTCAACTGTCTTATATTGTCCCCAAATTCTCATTCAAGATAAAATTTTTGTTTTCATTGTTATCAGGTACTTTTTGCAGGTTACTGATCACCATCTACCTTAGCAGGTATTTCAGGCACCTTGTTATCAGCATACCCACTTTACAACATGGCAATATCTTACTCTCTGTTTATAGATCAGATGAACAGGTAACAGAGCCACAAGAGCTGACTGTGCTCATCTGTTCTGACTTTCTTTAGAAGACACAAAAGTTTCTTCAGTCAATCCCTGTTTGTTCTAACATGTCACTGAGGAAAGCTTTTAATCTTGATTTACAGATTTCAGTGATGAATATACAACAGCTCTTGGTAAACTGTTCCAAAGGTTAATGACCTTTGGAGTTAAACAAATGGCTATTTATTTCTGCTCTAAATGTCCAGTTTAAAGTTCCATCCATTTAAACTTATTATTTCTATGTTTGCAAGTCCTTTATTATCCAATTACCATTGCTTGTGTGGGCAAGCACAGACTTTGCTCAGGTCAGCCCTTAATCTCTTTCTAATGAGAAATATCAAGGTCTTTGAAGCACTCACTAGAGGACACATTTTACAGACTTCCAATCATTTTCTCTGCTCTTCTTTGAAACTTCTAATTCATCCTCAGTACTCTTCCAGTTATTTTTATCATCAAATGTGACATAGCAAGCAGACTTATGCCAAGCACAAGCCTCATATGAGTCTTGGTTTATGCATCCAAGAATCACATTAAATCTTTTGCCACACTGTTACATTGGGAGTTCACTGATTCACTGGTCAAGTCTTCTGTAGATGTCTTTCAGAGTGTGAGGGGAATGTAGGAACAGATACACTACTATTTTATTTGTTCTAAATATTCTGATTTTTCTTCCTCATTCTTTACTATTACCCACTCTAAGTCTAATTTTTATCAGGAAGTACATTATGTTTTGTTCTAGATGATTATTATTTTCCCTTTTCTAATGTACTTGAAGAATAAGTGAGCTAATCTGTATCCTTCCCTGTGTTGCAAGCTCAGCCTGACTGTGTGACTCAAGATACTCATGCTTCCAGTATATGTCTCTCTTCCACTACCCTTTGTGAAAAGGTTGGCATGAGGACCTGTGAGAAAGGGTCTGCTGTAAGGATCCTTTCCAAGACTTCTGATTGTCCCTAAAAGATTTTTTAAAGAATTTTTCAAACAGATTTTTGAAAAAAGGCAAAGTGTTCTGATTAAAGAAACACAATTACTTTTTTACACAATTGTGAAGTCTATCTGTACAATGTTTACTCACACTACATTGATTTAATTGTTTTACAACTTCCTCTAATTACTGTTTCAGCTGATCTGATATGCTACATAAAAAGCTATACACTTTTGCTCTCCTTCAGATAAGGGAAGTAAAAGTTGGAAATAACACTGCAAGGTCCAGTTTTCAAAATACAATGTTACAACCACTAAGTAAAAGACTTCATGCATTTTACATTTAATGAGCAAGAGAATCCCAGCACTTTAGCTGTTAAACCCTGAAATAAAATTCTTCAGGAAAAGAAGGTTCTTACCATTATGAACGATAACTCTGTATTTTCTGTCCAAACAGAGGTCCATCTGCCTTTGCCTGACAATTTTCTGTGCCTCTGGAGGCAAACCCTTGGGGTCCCGGGAGAACACAAAGGAGTAGCTGTTAGCACAAGTGCCGTCTGCGTTCAGCTGGCGGCAGGAGTAATGAAGAGCATATGTATCATAATCTGTGTCCACTATCCAGTGATCATCATCTGGAAGAAACCATAGCAAAGAAACAAAGGTGTTAGAGACACGAGTAAAATCTAGAAAATCAGAAGAGATTGCTGCCATAACTCTGTAAAGAAAATATTAAGATGAAGATTGGTACAAATTATAAACAGCTTCGTAGTTTATTCCCTCGTCCAGTATTTCATTCCATGTTTGGGAAGAAGTTGTTTGCTTTAAAGAGAAAATAAACATATTTAGCAAGGACATGCTAATCCTCTTCCAGATGACTCAAAACTGTAACTATTTTCCCACCAGGGATGTTACTTAGACTGTATTTTTAGAGAAAAAAGATTGTCGAGCACTTTGCATGTGCGTTAAAAGTGTATTTGGTACAATAAACCCTCTTCTTAAAACACAGTTACAATTTCAAAGAATTCTGAACTATTTAGCTATGTAACCTGATAAATACCTGGTCACATAGACACCCTGTGCTAACAGAAGTGAATCTAAGTGTTTGCAGTAAAGCAGGTTAGATCTGCACCTTCCTCTCCTGGAGCAAAAGATTCTCCCTTGCACTACCATCTGCACTGGTGAAAGCAGCACTATGTTCTCTTCCCCTTTTTTCCTGTGGGGGGACACCAGGCTTTTTAGAAAGGTAGAATCTGGGCTCAGCCAGCAATCTGAAGCATCCATGATTCAGCAGCATGTTGTGAGGAGACCTGGCAACAATTTAAAAACCATTGGCATTCAAAACATTCTTTTAACTGTGTCTTTGGACAGAATGGAGCTCCTGTCACTTTCAAATTCCACCTGCTTCCCTTGGAAGCAATCCAAGGAAATGTCTTGAGCTACAAAGAGTCTGAATCTCTACTTGGCTCAAGAAACTAATTTTGCATAGGGTGTGACAAATGACCTAAAAATATGAATGTATAGACATATATATAATATTTATAGGATAGTTTTTGTCTCTTAAAACAGATAAATCTCTACATTTTCAGACAGAAGACCAAACAAAATAACATTTGCTAAATTCTCTTTGCTACTTGGCTAGGTCTGACATTAGGCTTCTCAGACAGAGAAGAAACATCCGCTAACTGAGTTCTGAACTAAACCAAGTCTTGAAATACTTCATCTGCCTTTCATTTCTTTCCAAACAGTGACCTTCGATTATATTGTTGGGTAACAAACAAAAAAAATACAAAGACCTGATCTTCACTTGTTTAAAGAAAGCCAGCCAGTTGTCCCATATAAAAAGTAGTGATTACCTTGTTCACGTTAAGGTTTCGTGTATGATAGTTATTACCTCTTTTACATGTGTTTAAGAAATTCAACAGCACTTTTTCCTGCCCCAGCATGGACATGCAATACAACTAGGCTTCCAAGTGGTTCTGCATCTTCTGTAGCTAAGTACTCACTTCCTTTCTGCAGAAAAGAGGCAACACCCCAGTACTTCATCTTGAACTTGGCAGGATCCTCTGTGTCAGTGAAAGAGCCGATCATGTCAGCACAGACATCCCAGTTACTGTAGCCAGAGACAAAGAAAATATCACAGTCAAATCTAACAGCACAGATTCAGTGTGACTGGCACAGGGATAGCAGGCAGGTTTGGAGCACCAGTAAGTGCAGCAGAAGCTTAGTGAAATGGAACAAGAGGAAAATTGCAAACAGCTTACTTGAAGAGTCTGACTCTGCCCTTTGCAGTAGCACTCATTTGTCCATTCTCATCTACAGTGAACTGGGCTACCACATTGTCCCGCAGAAATAGTCCCTCAGGATCTTTTTTTGCCATACCATACCAGGTGCCACTGTACTGCAAGGAAATAAGAAAGGCTTCAGTTAGACCTAGAAGAATGGAAACATTACAGACACTACAGACTAGGGCAGGTGACAGAGGGAATGGCATACAGATCTTTGACCCCCTGCCTCCCAGTTGTACCTAAGAAACAAATCTAGCTGTTCCAACAGCATAAACCCACCAATTCATCCTACTGCAGTCAGAGTTTGTGGAAATATTGACCTTTTTCAGTTATCTTATTTGTATCTGCAGCTCTCCAGTATTAGGAATACAAAATTTGGTGGAAAGAGATTAACAAGTGGCAGATCTTGACAGATTTATGTACAATTTTTTTTCCTTGCAATCATATCTGAAAACACCAGATTATTAATTTTTCATAGAAACAACAAAGTCATCACACTTCTTTGGCTTAGACCATACAGTTTGAGTCCAGTCTCTAAACCTCAGTTTCTGCAGTATTTATCAGATGCATCAAGATCCAGCATCTGTGGAGGTGTGGGCAACATTACACGCTTCTGCTGTTTCTCAGTATTGCAGTCTGTGACTCTGAGTGAAAATGTGAACACACTGGTGCTACTGAATGTCAAATTCTGTAGCCTGGGAAGAGGAGCTAGGCAAGACATCACAGATCCAGAAGAGAAAGGAGATTTACCCTGGTCTTGTCGAAGTTCTCCTTGACTTTGAAGCTGCTTACTCGGCAGTCCCGCTCCGCGGTGGTGCTGCCCAGCAAGGCCAGTGCCAGCAGCAGCAGCCAGGGCAGAGTTCTCTCTGTGTGGGCCATCCTGTACCTGCAGCAAACAGACAGAGAATAGCATCAGAAACAGGCTCTGTCACACAAGTGAGGAAGGAAGGAAGGCTGCCCTGCCGGGTCACCAGGACATCCAGCAGCTTTCCCTGATGCATGTGCAGGCAAGGCACCTGGTTGTCCCCAGCCCTCAACAGCAGGTCCCTTACAGACAGTGCCGGTCCCTGTAGCCTCTGGAGAGCCCAAGTGTTGATGGCGGTGCCTGGACAGGGAACACTTTATGTAGTCCTGGGCTTTCGCAACCCCCTGGGCTACAAAGCCAGAGTTGGAGGGGGAGTAGGTATGTGGGTCAGTGCCTGCTGCAGGCTGGGCCCCTTCATAACAGCCTCTTGCATAACACCCATGGGCTCAGGTGGTCTTTGACCCAGATCTGCAGCCAAGCAGGTGCTAGGAACAAATGCCTTTCTTTGCTTTTCCTGACCCAAAAGCAGAGCTCGCACCTGGGGGAAGGGGAGTGCACATGTATGTGGAGAACAAATGGAATGAGAGGCACCCCACCTTTGCATGGCAGAGAGTGAACTGCCTCCACCTCCCCGGTGATTTTACGCACTGCAGTCCAAAATCCTTCTCACCCAATGTGCTAAACCCAGTTACAAGGTGCAGACTTTCTTCCTCCACCTCCTTCCCAAATTCCTTTCCTCTTTTCCCTTATAAACAGCGGCAAACATAATACTTGCAAGTTTCTGCTAATGTTTCTGAAAGCCCTGTCATGTCAGAACCAATTCACATCCTCATGACTGACTCCCTCTTGCTTCCAAAAGGCTGTCTTGGGTGCTAAATCATCTCATGATTGGCTCCCAGCAACAGGAACTGGGGCCCTGCAGATCTTCAGGAAGGCGAAAGAGCTCTTTTGTGTGATACTGCAAAGGCAGCAACACCTAAGTGTGGCCTGCAAATACCCAAATACATGTACACATCACATTTGACCCTTTGGACATCAGTTTTAAATCAGATATTCCACAGTTTCTATTCTGTTTTTGACAAACTGTTTTCAGTTATATAAACCATTATTTTCTCCTGTCCAGGCAAGTTTTGCTGCCTCTCAGTCAATATTTGTTCTCCAGTTTCAACATCTTTAGGAAGCATTAGAGAAAACCTGTTAATTATTTTCTAGGCATGTAACTAGAGCAGGATAGGAAAACCATGATTGCTACCAAGAGAACTAATTCACCAATTTTTTCACTTCCCAATTTTGAAAGAATAAAGGCAGAAGCCTGTAATTTGAAAAGTCTGTGTTCATTACTTTAAAAATTTAACAAAGACATAATTTAAATATGGAGGCACCAATGTAGCATAAAAAATCACTTCATTAGTAGCTGATGTAGAGAATTAAACTAATTTATTCAGCCTAGTCTTTCCCAGAAATTTACTTCAGCCTTCTATTCCTTTCATATATTCATAAAAATATTAAACTTTTTACTGTTCTGTCCTTTACAATCTCTTTACATATGTAATGCAGTCTGTTTGAATTATCTTCCTTTTCTGCTTTGTGTTGGAGCCTTTTTGCATAGACAGTATGTTTTTGTTCACTTTCTCAAACATCAATTGCTCAGGGCTGTTCCAAGTTGCTCTTCAGCCTTTGATTTCCTGGATAATATCAGACACTAAAAATTCCATTATGTTTAATATTAAGCTTCTATTTGGAGTAAAAAACATATTAAACACAGGGAACCAGAAAGGTGTATGTATATTAATTGTCCTGAAACTTTCAACGGTAGCTTTTCAATAAGTCAACATTTCCATTTTTAAACTGAGATTTTCAAGTTTGCTAATTCCTACAGAGACTGAAGAGAACCACCTATACCCTTCTGGTGGCTTTTAGAAATTTGCTCTGATCTCTGGCAATGGTGAGACCAATGATACATACGCATTTTTATAAAACTTCTACAAACCAGTCACTAGTCTTAATATATGAATTCATTATACTTACAAGATCAAAATCAACATGGATTTTCTTTGTTCAGTGTCTCACACGACTGATAGCAATAAGATGGATTATAGCTTAATTTATAAGCTTTAAATCTATATATTTCCTTTAATACCAAAGAAAATACTATTTCTTTATTCTCTGTCAATTCCAGAAATATTATCATTTCTCTTAAGTTTGTCCTGTTCAAAAACCTGTATACTGCTTTATATTGCCAGTGAGGTTCTTGGAGGATCAAATTTATTTCTATAATTTTTTTCAATAACATAATTATCTATGAAAATCTTATGGCAGTGGTTTTCAAAGGAGTTTACAGTCACTCATCCAAATCAATCAAAACCTGTTGAGATTTGACCACCTCTGAAAATGTAGGTCAGTGTTCCTGTTATACAATACTGCCTGCTGTCAGCAGTTTTACAGAAAGTAGACCAATCCAGGCTTCACTGAAACAGAAACATGTAATTTTGTATTAGCCATGGCACAGAATTTCTTTAATTGTGTACCTCCACTGATCTCTGCACTATTTGGCAACTCATACCTGGTGAAGAGTCTTAGTAATTATAACTTCTAACTCATTCTCAAGTCTGGAACTCTACAATCTCTACAGCCCATAGGCAATGCCTAAGAAAACTCTTCTTTTGACCTGTTATAATTGGAAATTTGTGGTAGTGCAGCTACAGTGAAGTCACATCTGCATTTCCCAGTCAGATTTCAGCAACGGCAATATTTTCCATTAGGAATAGAAAGAGAAAATACACAGAAAAGTTCAGCTTTTCAGAGGAAATGGTGGGAAGAAAACTTTCATTGCAGGAGTTGTTTTAGCTTTATTTAGGAAAAAAAAAAAGAAGAAACGAGAGTCAAAATACTACTTAAAACATTTTAAACCCTGCAACATTTAAGCTTTAAATATTAAAAGAACTAGAATTTTATTTGTGGCCATAAGAATAAGTCTAGCTCTTAGGAGAAAGTTGGCTCAAAAGCTGCTAATAGGAAATGGAGCATCCATTTCCAGCCAGACTGCTCATAGATTGAAAGACTTTTTGCTGTCTTCTTAGGGCTATTTATTTGTAGAATGCCATTCACAAACATTAAACTCTTAGAGACAGATTTTGCAGATGAGTGAATGACTGCTGTGTGCACAGAGCAGTGGATACAAGTGTAGGCACTGCCCTGTGAAACCAGACTCATATGCAACTGCAAATGGCATGATTTGAGCTAAGGAGCTCGGTGTACTTTGCAAGGGACAACTGTGTACACTGTCACCATCACAACCATTCCCCTCAGTGGCAGTCCAGGTACAGAGGTCAAGGACAGAATGGAGTAGAAAAGATTGGCCTTTGCTCCATGCCAGCCTGTGTACTACCTGATTTTGTAATTGAATGATTCGACATTCTGTTTAGGGAGTAAATTTACACTGAACTCTTTACAAACAGTATTTACTAACAAACCTAGTTTAAAATGGTACCTTTACTTTCTTTAGTAAATCTTTCTGAGGATAGTGATTCTCAATTGAAATGTTCTTCTAGGTATGTTACTAAAACGGAAACAACTTGAAACAAAGATGTGAAGTTTGCCAACAGGCTGGCCTGCAGAAGAGCTCTAAACTGAATTGAGTCCAGCGAAGAGCCACAAAAAGATCATTGAGAAATAAGAGAATCTGACAAAAAGAGAGGCTGAGAGAGCTGGAACTGTTCAGCCTGAAAAGATGGCTTGGGGGGATCTTATCAAGTGTATAAATAGCTGGCAGGAGGGAATGAAGAAGACAGAGTAGGACCCTTCTCAGTGGTGCTGAGTAACATTCTCAGGAAATGTCAGAATGGCTGAAATTAAAAGGCTGCTGCCCTTTGCTCAGTCCGTATGCAAAAATTCATGCCAAGCTATGAAGAAACCCATGCTTTTGGTCAAAGCTACAGTGCATCTGGCGAGCCAGGTTAATCCCTTCATGCTAAACTGGCCATTTACTTTAGAAAATTTCCCCTGGAGTCTATAACCTCTGCTGACTCAAAAGGAGGGCAATGAAGATGGTAGCCTTGAGGGGAAGCCATATGAGGAGCAGCTGAGGGCACTTGGTCTGTTCAGCCTGGAGAAGAGGAGACTGAGGGGAGATTTCATTGCAGTTGCAACTTCCTTGTAAGGGAAGAGGAAGGGCAAGATCTGATCTCTTCTCTGTGGTGACCAGTGACAGAACCCGAGGGAATGGCCTGAAGCTGTGTCAGGGGAGGTTTAGGTTGGATATCAGGAAAAGTTTCTTCACCCAGAGGGTGGCTGGGTGCTAGAACAGGCTCCCCATGGAAATGGTCACAGCACCAAACCTGACAGAGTTCCAGAAGTATTTGGACAATACTCTCAGGCACATGATGTGACTCTTGGGGATGGTCCTGTGCAGGGCCAGGAGTTGGATTCGATGATCCTTGTGGGTCCCTTCCAACTCAGCATATTCTGTGATTCTGTTATTTCATGAAGTCCCAGAGCTAATCATTAGTAGTTTTAGGGGAACTAACAGCTATATGAAAAAAAAAAGCAGTTAGCTTACTATCTCGTTGTTTACATTTTTAAGATTATTTTGTAAGAAAAGGGATAGAAATTATTGTAAAAGAAACGTACAAGTTGAAGATGTTTATAAAGGTCCCCAGAATATACAAGATCAGTGACACTAAAACAGTTCAGTGCCAAAGCCTGGCTATTTTAGGGTCGCACAATAACTGTTGTAAAAACCTACAGAATCCATTCTCATAGCCTACTCACTTAGAAAAAAAGTCAATAATATTTCTGAATATTAATTTCTTGGATTATATCAGAGGTATCAATCTCCAGTGTCCAGACAGTGACCACAAAATTACCCACATCAAAAGTCATACAGTTGAAATAAACACATTTGATCTGTGTTTCCTCAGAAAATCTTAACTGAATAAACCACATTAACTGCTATCAGTTTGGATTGGACAGAGACATTCAGAGACAAACACTGAAGTGAACTGGGAAACCTTATAAATGCCTTTGACATTTACGTGCTGCTTGAATCTATTTAAATAACCACGTCTGTCACTTATCCTTCTTAGGAGTTTCCATGTATCACAAGGGCTCAGGAATGGTCTACTACTAAGAACTACTCCATAAATAGTTCAATTTCTGTAGTAACTATGAACGTCAAAGGCAAATGACATCATATATATTAAAATCACAAAGCACAGATATTTCTGATATTTTCTAAAATTAAACCATTTAAAAATAAGCACCCTGGTCATCATGTTTTTATATCAAACAATCTCATCATGCAAAAGAATCAAATCCAAATGCATATTATTTTTGCACTTAAAAGTGCAGTGAAAATGACTGTGCAAGGTTACTTTCCAATATTTAACCTCCATGCATATAATGGAACCTACATTAAAATGTATTTTAATAGGTGATTTCATTAAAATTCTGGGGGGAAAGACATCAGCAAAATCATGTTTAAAGTGCCAGAAACATGAAATTACTTTTTGGTATAGTTTCTTAGAATAAACTTAAATACAAATGTACTTAGTTTTACTGAAGTGTTCAGTAGTGTGGAAAATAAGGAGAGTAAAGGAGACAAAACAGAAAACAAATGTCATATTCCAGCAGAGAAACTTTAAAATTCATTACAATGCTAGTCCTTCAAAATGTTTAAATGCCCAAATTTGCACAAGTCATTAAAATACTATTATGAGAAAAACAAAAAGGCATCAATAAATAGGAAAACACAATGTATTTTCCTAACTCTAAAAAGTGGGATTCCATAAATATAAGGTACATTTATGTATCAATCTACATTTTAATTTCTATAAAATCACTTCAACTTCTATTATTCATGGTTAATCAGTATGAAGAGAGAGTTCATGATGAAACACAACGTGACTAATATAGCAGTTGTTGAAAAAAAGCCAACTTACCTGTCTTCCAAACATAAACTATTTCATCAAGAACTTCTATCGGTTTCTGATACTTCTTTCCATGTCATTTCACACTTACAGAGCAAGAGTGCAATTTCAATAGTGAACATATAATAAGAAAAAACCAAAAAGAATTATTTGATATATAAGAATGATTATAGGACAATCCAGCTACAACTGAAATATTTTGTGACAAAGAAAGATTTATCACCTTATGGTGGTACCTAATTAAAATATGATCTTTACCTGTTTTCTCAAAGGACAAATAGTGTAATTTATAAATATAGTGTATTTTTTGTAAAAACAGATGGGCATGAGGGAGATTTTGTGGAACCATGATAAGCATTTTATATGATCTTGCACACAGAAAAAATGATAATAAAATGATAATAAAATTGTTAGTTTACAAAATGTAAACCCACCAACCTCCCTGCCCCCAAAGAAAATGGTATAACCCAATCAGGTTGCCTATTTTTTCTTCTCCCTCCAGAGAGTGACAGACCACTCTATTTCACTGGATTAATGTGATGACAATATAAAGAATCAATGCTTGTAAAATTGGTTTCTCATATGTGATAGAGAGGAATGTGTAAATATTACATAGAAGAAACATTTCTAGAATGTTTTAACTGGGCATGAGACAGATCCTCTATAAACCCCTCCTACTTCAAAGAAACTACTATGTAGAATGTTCCAAAGTCAGTAAACAAACATGACCAAACAAATAATGCAAAAAAAGGTCACTATTCCTTCACATGATTTCATCGAACAACATCCTCTTTTTTTAAAGCACAGTATTAGAAGTAATGAGCTAGAAATTAGGAATATGATAAGAAGTAATTTAACTTGATGTGCAATTACATATAAAATTCTTTTCAAGGCTCTATTGCTTTTATACATATTGATCAAATCATGAAACTATTAAAAGACTAAGATATATGTGCATTTCTTCTACTGTTTTCTTGTGAACCCTACGTGTGTGCAGTGGTGAGAACATCCTGCTGTGCTGCCACAATTTAGTATTGCCAGGTCACCCGTGGAGAAGATGCTGTAAACTTACACACCAGTGTCCTATGCTGCCCTCCACGCTGTTGGGGAGAAACAACTCAGTCAGAGAAAAGGAACCAGGAAAAAATATGTTTATACTGTGCTGATTTTCATATGCATTTTTAACTCTGTATGGCAACTGCAGTCCAGCAAAAACTAGTGTCATACCTGGTGTTTCATATCATGGTCAGAGGGAAAACTAGTGTAGTGAGTTAGCTACACACCAATCAGTGACCTGTTCTTTGTGCACGAGAGGATCTGTGTTAGTTGCCCATATTGATTCTTATAGATCTGTTGATAAAAACGAATGTTGACACACTGTGGCTTCTGGAAGACAGATGAAGTTGTACTTTGGCAATTATTCTTTACAAATTAAGAATTGCCAAAGGGTATATGTTTCTTTCTTCTTACATCAAGAATTTCTTTCTGCTTCTAAGTAATGTGGATGCCACAAACAGAAATAAGATTAGTTGTATTGCAACCTTCCTACTGTGCTGAAATTCAGATCTGTTTCAATGATCACAGATGATTTGCTGTCATAGTTGGCACTCAGTTTAAACTCAGCCTTCTCACTCACATAGCCTTGGGGTGTTTGCTCCTAAAATTCAACAGTTTCCATCATTCCTTTTCAATTCATGTGAGTAATGTTGAACTTCTGATGGTAGGAAACTTTAAAGATGCATAACCATGTATATTTAAGAGCAGAGTCAAGATTCCCTCTTTGCCAAATATCTGTCAGTTATTATCATTTTTCTGCTATTTAAGACAGCAGAAATATCAATTTTTTTCTGAAGAAGGCATAGAACCTGACTGGACAGTTATGCTTATAGAATAAAAAATTTTACTGTTTCCTCAACTCAGAATTTAATCAATTTTCTGATTTTGTTTTTTCTTTTAGCTATCTATTTTAGAAAAAAAATATATAAGCAAGTCATGTCTGGCTGTGGTGAGTCAAATTCTAATTCTTTTATTCCATCTTCACGTAGCACTTGCGCAAGCTCGGACTTTTGTAGGTTCTTTAGTTTTGTGAGGTCTTTAGGATTTCACCCATTTTATACATGTATAGCTTAATAATTATTTACTTTCAGTAATCCAATTTCTATCATCTACTCCCTATTTCAAGTAAAACTAAATTTCACAATTTAAAAGATTTCTCCACAACATTCAATTTTCCTGCCCTTAAGTCACTCTCCCAAATACACGTGTGTACGTCTGTGCACGTGTCTAATGTGGGATGAGCATCTAGCTCATATTAAGTTTTAATGGGAACTTTCGTGTGCATAGTACAATATATATGCTGTGAATGAAGGAGATAACATACAGGTATACATATCTACACTTCAGACAATTTTATAAGGTCTAAGAATTAATTGGTTAGTTTAAAATGCTAGAATGATTCCTTGAGGATTTATGAGCTAAGAATGCTCAGGGGTTTAGTGTCCTGACATCTCTTTAATTAGCAGTCTCCAAGATCTCACACTAAGAAGATGCTAAGCCAGTGCCTTCTGTCATATCTCAAGAGTTTCAGAAGGCTTGAAAGCCACAGAGGAAGGTGAATGTATTATGTCTGTGAGCTATACAATATGTACAAAGTACATTTTTCTTACTAGTAACAAGTTAGGACTTCTTCCTACCACTCCTGCTTTGATGGTGATGAATTTCTAAAAGAAATCCTAAGAAAAATCCAGCAAAAATGGGTGACGTAAATAAAGATGCTGTTGAAAAATACCTGGAGAACAATCCTCAGTTTGCCAAGGAGTATTTTGACCGAAAAATGAGGGCAGAAGTGCTGGGAAGTATCTTTAAAGTGAACCCTGGAGATGTGAAGGAAGGAGTCAGCTTCAAAGACATGTCTCGTCTGGAGGAAAGCAACATACTTTTTGAGTTGATAACAGAAATCCAAGATGAAGCAGGTGTTATGGAAAAGATAGTGCACAAGGCCCTGCAGAGGCTGGCACAGCTGCTGGCAGCTGATCGGTGTAGTATGTTTCTTTGTCGTTCCCGAAATGGTATTCCAGAGGTAGCCACCAGGCTTTTGGATGTCACTCCAACTTCCAACTATGAGGACAATTTGGTAAAACCAGAAAATGAGACTGTTCTTCCTCTGGACATCGGGATAGTGGGATGGACTGCTCATACCAAGAAGTTTTTTAATGTACCTGATGTGACAAAGGTAAGTGACTTCTCTTGGGGACTGGGTTTCTGTGCATTTGCTTACTCAGCTTCCTACCCAGGTAAAAAGCCATTCTTTTGAAACATCTCAGAGACAAAATTCAGACCAATAACATGAGAAAAGCATCAGCAGATTGCATAAATTCCAGTAGAATCACATCATGTAGCCTTGTGAGGTATTTCCAGTATCCTCATAGTTGTTGTAATGTCAATGACTATAATAAAGGAGAAGAATATTAGATAAATAGAGACCAGTGAATATTTGTGTTTCTGTTGAACAAGGCAGGCTTCTATTCTGTTTTCCAATATGGGCTTGCAAGTGCTCTCCCTTATCATTCTGTGCTGCCATACATCTATCTCTGAATACACCTAATTTGCAGCTTTTGTAATGAAGATGCATCCTTTTAAGTAGGTGACTGAGGACAGATGAAGATGTCGCCAACATATATGTTCAGGTTCAAGTCAGTGTTTGATTTTAAATGGATCCAATCAAGTAGGTCTAGATCCAGAGCTTTTGTTCAGAACCATCTATAGAAGAAGATTAATGAGTCTGATCTGTTCTGATATTTTTGAAGTTCATATTAAATTTGCATAGAATCACCTTCTGTACTTAAGAGGCTGATAAAGGTTATTATAAATGTTAATTAAAATTATGAGTGACCTAACAAAAATTAAACATGCATGAATGACATCTGTTTTAGAAACTACTCTGAAATATATGGGGAAACATAAATATGCTTGGATTGTTGAAGATTTCTTTAAAAATAGCTAACCTTATATCATCAGATGGTGACATTTTAGTCTTATGTGGAAAAGCTGAGCATAATCAAATGGTGCTAAGATTATTCTCAAGATGACAGTCTGGATTCTCAGTATTTCCTATACAGTCAATTAAAAATTCCAGGTCATTTCAGAGATAGAAATTACCTCAATGTCCTAAGCTCATTTTAAATAATAAAAATATTTATAATTGCCATTATCTATGCTTTCCAAGAGGTAAATGAAAAAATAATACATTTTATAATGCTTACAGTTATAAAGGGCTATTTTCAAAGCTCAGAAACAAATTAAAACATATATGTATGTGAAAAGAACATTCCAATATATAGTAAACTACCTCAGATGTAAATAGGAATCACAGGAGCAAACAGAAGAATGACTGATTTGATAAAACAAATCAGTTGATTTTCAACTGACCACTAACGTTTTCTTCAATGACTGCTGTTCTGACAAGAAGAGTCTGACTTACTGCCTCTTACCACCACGTGGGGGGATTGGAGGATAATCCTTCTAAATTCATAAGACTGATTACATGAGAAAAGATCAGGAGGATCAAGAAAGATGTGCCTCCTATCAGATATTGCACTGCTTCTCAACATCAGTGTGCGAGAGGTGCTCAGAACAGGGCTGCCCAAATATTGCTGTGTTTGCAGTAGAATTTGTTCAAAATTTTGTGAGAAATGTCATTTGAATACGCTTAAATAAGAGAAATTTTCTGTCCATCTAATCCTACTAGGTATTTTGCACTCATAAATTAATTCATATCAGCTTGATATCTGTCCAGTTATTATTCAGTCATTCTAAGGTAATTTTTACTTAGGCACCCATTTACTCTCTTAGGATTACTGAGGTCTCTGCCATTAAGCACACACTTAAAAATGCAATTAAATCACAGTCTCTTTAACCTATATTTGGTAACTAAATGTCATATAAATATTTACACTTTATAAGTTAAGCAAAAAACTCCCAGAGACTTCCCTGGGACCAAGGTTTGATATTTAAAAACAATCCCAAAGACCTCAAAATTGTCACGATTTCCATTCTACGTGTACAAAATATTCCTGTCCAAGTCCACACTCCTCACACAGGCAAAGGTCCCACTAATGTCACCAGAATCTTTACCTCCATAGGGAATCCAGAACTGCAGCTTGAGTCAGTAACATGTAAGGAATATAATTAGTCCATGGCAGCTGAAACAGGCAGCCACTGAAGCCTTTATCATGTTTTGAAAGGGTGATCATTTTTCAGTTCACTTCATAAACACTTCAGTCAAGCTAGATTATCTGCTACTCAAGTTCTGACCAAAAAATTACAAACAGAATTAAGCCAGAGAGGAATTTTGCCCCTACTGCCTTGTCAGAATACAAAATGCACAATGACTACTTCTAGATGGCTATAGTACTTTAAAAATGTTGTGTCTAGCCACTTTCTACTGTTGACACAGTCCATATCCAAACAGCATAATGCTTTTTAAGTCTCAAGTACATGACAACAGTGACAAACCCATGGTGTGACATTTTCATTCTTTAATCATCACGCCTTTATAACAAAAATAAATGTAATAAAAGATCAGAACAGCAATAAATCATTGGGAGAAAAAATAAATGACTCCACTTTTAGTGCCTGGTAACCAGTTCTTTAGGGATTATCTCTTTCTTCAACCTGGAAAGATACCAATAAACGTGAGGAAGCTCCTCATCCTGACTAATGCTTCAGAAAAGAAAAGCAGAGGAAAAGATACAGACCTTCTGTAATTCAATTAGCAGGCAGAACAGTCTCTCCCCACATGATTATGGACCTGTTGACTGTGAGAGCTAATAGTGTTTAATCCAGGATTTAACAGTTGTGAGAAATAGAAGGCCAGGTAGGACCCTTACCCTAACAATTTGTCTCACATTATTCCCAGGGTCCAGCAGAGTATGTGACTCAAATATTACAAAGGAAAATAATAGGTATCATAAGAATTTGGTATGTCCATTAATATTCTTTAAATAGTAACTGATAACACAGGCAACAGTACAAAGGACAGCAAAATTACTTTACATTTTTTAGTAAGGCATTATTTCCAAATAAAATTAAGAAATAGTTCAACAAGGAGTATGTCTTCTGGGGAATCAAAATCTCACACTCTCAGTTTGTAAGAACCAATAATAAATACTATATATATCTGCTTTAATCTATAATCTATTTAAATTATTACACTATTCCTTTCAATTCAGAGGTATCTGAAGACAGGGATTTAACTGAGGGTTGGAAACTCAAGAAAAAATATTCTTGGCTTTAGTAGAGTATAAAATTATAAAAATGGTGAAAAAAATGCTTCAAAAGAAGTGAAAGCTTTTGGATTAGAACTACAAAGGGAGTGAAATGTTCTGATGCTGAAATAAGATGATGTCTCATTTTTAGAAGTCCTGTACAAACCTCAGTGAAGTGAAGAAACAAGAGGCCATGGCAACATTCCAACTCAGATTAAGCACCCAGAACAGTGATCTTTGTGTCACTGAATTTAAACACTGGAAATCTATGATACAAACCAACTTAAATACATCTTCAAGTTGCAAGTACTTGTATCATCCCCTTGCAATCCGATCCAGCTTCAGACTGCAGCTTTACTTCTCTTTAATGCAAGGGTGGGAGAGACTTTAATTCCAGGCCTGTCTGAAGCGACAGGAGTTTCAGACTGATGTGAATGTGCTGGGCCCCAGACTCCAGGCTGTGCCTGAAAGGAGGTGGCCTTTCACCTCAGAAGAATGTGCATTGTGAATGTTAATTTCCACTCCTCTATCTTATCATCTTGATAATAAAACTCAGATTGTCAGAAATTCACACTCAACACAGTAAATATTAACTGGAAAAATGTAAACATGTTCCTATCTGTTATAAAGACAAAGGTTCAGTCAGTTTACCAGAAAATATTTTAACATAGAAACAAATTTCTATTAATCGTGCCTTTCAGAAGGAAACACCAAACAATTCTTCCCTTGATTTAGTGTTAAAAGAGGAAAGCTCCCAAAATTGAAGAAAAAATGCATGTTAAAAATTAAAAGGAAAATCTCCCTTTTAACCTAGTTTTCTTAGTTTATGTGAAAAAATACTTAAAGCAATACAATACAAATCCAATTTAAAAAAGTTCCAAAATAGCCAAAATACATATGGCAAGTAACAAGCAGGCATTTCACTGACAAAACCGAAAAGTTCAACCCCCAAGTGCTGTTAAATATATATTAATTTCTACTTGATTCAGTTTCACAACCCTAGTGATCTTGAAGATAACAAAGTCAATTTGTTCTGTAATGCTAGTAAGTTACATCTCAAAATGCAATTTACATCCCTGACAATACATGATTTTTGGAGTGTGGCCTAAGGAATGGGCAACTCATTTAACTAATTTGGTTTGGTCTTGAATCAGATTGATGACATTTTGTAGCTAATGGTAGCTGTTTTTCATTTTCTATTCATACTCAATTACATCGTTATGAAACAAAAACATTCGTGAGTTGAAATTAGGCTAAGCAGAAGTATGAGATGAGGCAATATAGCACACCAATACCACCTACTGAGCGCTTAAAATTTTGAGAAACCTGAACCAGTGGAAGACAAATAGTGGAAGAACAAAATATCAGGAAGAGAAGAAAATACTGCAGAGCTACCAGAAAGAAAACCAGAAACATGTAGAGATAATGCAAGGAAATATGGGAGTGTGACACCAGCTCCTCATGTCAGAGATTCCTGCAGTTTCCATTCCAGTAGTGCTCCACACCCACTCCTAGTCATCACACATCCAAAGGATGAGACGTTTTGACCAGTCTAAGCTCATCTATGCAACACAAACCTCCTGCCCAAAAGAAGTAAAACAGTCATAACTGCAAGGGGTCACAGTAAGCCCTTCTTCCTCTGTGCTTTACAAGAAGAAAGAGGTGGAGAAAAATAGGCATCTACTCTCTTGGCCCTATTACTTCACCTGCAGGATTAAGTCTTATCACTTCTGTTCTATTGGGTCACTTCAACCCCATGTGGCACTACAGGCTTGGGGAAGAGTGGCTGGAAGCTGCCCAATGGAAAAGAACCTGGGGGTGCCGGTCAACACCAGCTGAACACGAGCCAGTGTGAGCCCAGGTGGCCAAGAAGGACCATGGCATCCTGACTTGGATCAGCAACAGTGTGACCAGCAGGACCAGGGCAGGGATCATGTCCCTGTACTCAGCGCTGGTGAGGCTGCATCTCGAATCCTGTTTCCAGTTCTGGGACCCTCACTACAAAAAACATACTGAGGAGCTGGAGCACCTCCAGAGAAGGGCAACAAAGCTGGAGAAGGTTCTGGACCACAAGTCTTATGAGGAGCAGCTGAGGGAGCTGGGGGTGTTTAGCCTGGAGAAAAGGAGGATCAGGGAGATCCTTATCACTCTCTACAACTACCTGAAAGGTGATTGTAGCAAGGTGGGAGTCAGTCTCTTCTCCCAACTAACAAGTGACAGGACAAGAAGAAAGGGCCTCAAGTTGTGCCAGGGGAAGATATTGGATATTGGATATTGCCAGGGGAAGATTGGATATTGGATATTGCCAGGGGAAGATTGGATATTAAAAAACATTTCTTCACTGAAAGGGTTGTGCTAGCTGGCTGTGCTAGGTAGGTGCTGGTGCTACCTTAGTGCAAATCCAGGACACACTGCACATCTTGGGATGTATCTAAAGAACTGATTATTGTATAGCAAATGCCTTGGTATCTCAACTTTAAGTGGAGCTAGCAGGAAATGCTTTCAGATGTACCACAGTTAAGACTACATTCATGTAGTCATGGGAATACCAAGATGTTCTTTGGGCTCTGGTACTGCAGATCACATTTCTCACTTATTTGTCTATGAACATGATTTCTGAGTCCTTGCGAAAAGTAATTTTCTGGGGAAAAAAAAAAGGAGCTTATGTTCCCAAGTTATTTTAAAAAATCTGAAATAAATAGAAATAAGTGGAAATAAAGGCTTCAAAACTTATAGCAATTATGTATAAAATATGCAATAATGAAAAGCCTAAATCTAAGCACAATTTTTTTGCTTGTATATGCAAATTAATATGAAACAGGAGTGTTTGTATTTGCAGTGGGAATGCTGTCAATGTGTTACAAGGTTTTTATATCTTTCTACATTGTGCTATTTAGGCACAACTCAGGGTGGCTTGTGGTTACTGAACTTTCTGAACAGAGAGTTGCATTAAAATATTTCTATCCTCTGAAAAATTCACATGACCAAATTGCTGCTTCTGAACACTTCTTAACACCACTGCTTGTACCTTCAGCCTGGAGTTATTGAACAAAGACATAGCAGCTGTGTCCTGCTGATTCAGCTTCTTTGGTATATATACATCCATTTTAAGCATTCAGAAATACAGGGGTGTCTGAAATTTTTATTTATTCCCTCATAGCAGTACACAGTGCCCTAAAACCAGAAACTTGAGGCTCACCATCATGCTAGATGCTCTTAGTGATGCAGAAGGACTACAAAATAGGGTTAAATTATCTATATGATTTACTTGATTCTCAGTGGCTAAAACAGAGATTTACAATTTGTTACTGAAGCCCAAAACCACATCCAAGTCCAGAATGGTTATGTCAGTAGGTAGCACATCTCAGAGAAAACCAAGTATTTCCATGTAATAACATATTTATTTAGCAGGCTATTTGATTCTTACACAGAAGAGATAGATTGGCATTTTCTGTCTGTTGAATGAGATCGCCCTACGCCTTTCTCTGAGAAAAACTGAAAACAGCAAAACAGGGAAATTTTGTCAAAAAATAGAGAAGACATCCCCTTTTCATGTGGACAATATATTCAAAACTGGCTACACTTTCCAGGGACCCAAACACAGCCTGACACATTTAATGCTATTTATAAGGATGACACAGGCTGTCCTTAAGAGAATCAACTCTCAGTAAGAGAGTCCAGGCTGTAAATATAGAAAAGAAATTTAAGAGTTACTTCCAGAAATTTAATTCCTTTCACCAAAATGCAGCTCTAGAAGGAAACATAAAAGGCAAATGTAGAAGACAGACTATCTAAAGAGTATGAAGAACTGAAGGGAAAAAAAAATCCAACCCTAATATTTTGATCACATAATAAAATTCAGTCTTCCTTCTCAGGGCTGTGTATGCTATAAATTCAAAATATACTAGAAAAAGTTGCTAGACCAAAGAGGGGGAAAGGAAATTAAGAGGAAAGATCTAAATAGCAGACAAAAAATTTAGTTCTGGCATTTCTGAGTACAGTCAAGCTTGATTTTATGCTCTAGAAAACATTTATTTGTTGGGGTTTTTGTTTAAGCAGCTCTCTCTGTAACTTATGAAAGCTGAAATTCCATTATGTGGCATTCTGCAACATTCTCCAGCCTATCAGCAAGGAAGACACCTTGAGATCCACCACTCAGATCTCAGCTGCCTAAGCTAATGCAGTGATCAGTAGCAGTAATATTTACCAGCTTTGTGGGTGGACATGGAGTAACAAGTCAGTTGCTTTATAAGTGGCTTTACAAACATTTGTCAACAGCAGAAGACTGGTAAGATTTGGGAATCTTGATTCTGCGTGGATGTCCTTAAAACAGGACTCTGTTGGGCTTGCTCTGGCCAGCTGCCATTTCTGTCCATGGTGTTCCAATGCAGTCTGACCTTCCCTGGTTACCAGGACATTTGCTGCCTCCTGACATTCTTATTTAACACCAACTGCTCATCACCTTGAGAAATCAGAAGCAGACTTGTTAAAGGAAATTCAAGGAGACTCTGTCATTGACTGCAGATCAAGGCTTGACCACTCATCTCACTGAAGAAGTCTAAGCACTGCCCTTTAGCAGTGGCATATGTGAGGGGATAAAAAAGGCTCAGTGAAGACAGTCTGGCTATTTTAGCTGCTTAGTAGAACCATGTCACTTCTCAGTATGCACATATCAATAGACTTCAACCCCCAAATCATAACTCACCTCATTCAGGTGTATTTTCATAATAACATCACAAAACATAACAGCCCTTGACAAACAGATTTACCCCAAAATTTTTAAATCTATTTTTTTTAAGAGAACACTAAAGCCATTCAAGAAAACACCAAGAATTTCTTTGATATGAGGAAATAAAACAGTTTTCCATGAAACATGAACTAGCCTCTCAGTATTTTTTACACTAAAAATTTAAAATAATAACTTTTGCTAAACCCTCCTAAGCATTCAGTTTTAAGGATGAAACTGGTTGGGTAGTTAGTTGTGGCTCATTCATTAGTCACATGGTTTTATTCCCACAGGATCACACACACAGCAAAAGCAGCTCTGTGTTCTGATCCCCCTAGTCCTATACCCTCCCTTTCACCAGAAGAGCATGTTGGGCTGGGAGCAACAGGACTGGGAGCCTGTCAGACAGGAAAAAATAAGAAACAGCTCAGCCACATGTGTAAGTGCAGGGGATGCTTCTCTGCCAGAAGCATTTTTAGCCAGGACAGATGGTAGTTTTAAATACTGAGTGTTGGAACAGTATAATGAATTTTATCTACAGAAATAATTAAATAATAATAAATCTTTTACATGCAAGCCATATGTATTAGATTCACAGGTAATCAGGGAGCAGTTCTTATTGTTCTTTCATTTATTCTAGATTTTCACTCATTTTTAATTCCTCAGATTCCTCAGCATTATAATAAAGACCTGCACAGAACTTGGTTTCAGAAACTATCTTCATAGCCAATGCCTAAATTAAGCTTGTACATATAACTCTGCAAGATTGACTTAAATAATGAAAATGGGTTTTTTGCAAGTATAAACCTACTGAAGTGTGAAACTGTGCTCACAGCATTGCAAACAGAAGTTGTCAAATGAAATGATCATTTGCTCTTTGTATGTAACTAATTGTTCCGCATTTAATTTGTGATTTTTTTTTTCTTTCAGAACAACCATTTTTCTGACTTGCTGGACAAAAAAACTGGTTATAAAACAGTCAATATGTTGGCAACTCCAATTACACAGGGTAAAGAGGTGCTTGCTGTTCTGATGGCACTCAACAAATTAAATGCCCCTGAGTTCTCAAAAGAGGATGAAGAGGTAATAACATTAAATGACACACAACGATATAGCTGTTAGTTCAATTAGTAGTTTGAGTGATTCTATCCCTTGGTTTGATACTTAAATCTTATTTTTGCTCTTTATCATTTTTAGGTATTTAAAAAATACCTCAATTTTGTGTCTTTGGTCATAAGAAATCATCACACATCGTATCTCTACAATATTGAATCACGAAGAAGTCAGGTATAGAAGAATTTTTTAATGATAATACTTAATTTTTGTGTGAAACCATTATTATTCCCACTATTTTATATACTTGCATGCTTACTGCAGTAAGGATAGCATCTATTTATTTTTTCATATGATAACAGTAATGCACCTTATCATTTTGTTCTGGAATGCCTAGGATGCATGTGTTTCCCACTGTTATGAATATTTACCCTTTTTCTCTTTTGTAAATAGATGCTTTTGTGGTCTGCCAACAAAGTATTTGAAGAGCTAACAGATATAGAGCGGCAGTTTCACAAAGCACTGTACACTATTCGAATGTATCTGAATTGTGAAAGATACTCCATTGGTCTGCTGGACATGACTAAAGAGAAGGTAACAACTATTTTGCCTACTTGCTAGAAATGTCCTACTCCTAACCTTAAGTCTCAAAGACACAAAGTTACCATCCTTTCTAGCCCTTTGGGATAATTTATATATAAATTTAACCATGTTACAAAGATTACATGTGAAATATAAGCACGGTAAAGGATACAATCATGATAAATCTGAAGGTTAATTTTGAAATAATTTTTCATACTAATAATTCCATATGAGAAAGGGTAGAAGAGGGAAGTGCAGGTCTGAAATACCTGCCTTCTAAAACAACAATTAAGTTGTACAGCTGTCTAGAGATAAGATTCAGATTAGCCTGCAATTTACTGGTAAACATTGCCTGGATTATAATGAACAATGTTTTCTTAATATTGTCTGAAATGTGACCATAGTAAACTACGGAAAAATAAAAAAACAAAATTGCAATCCACAGTTGTGATGTTATCTTTGAACACAGAACTGGTTTGGTTTTTTTCTTTTGCTAAACCCCGTGTATCATTTTCCAGGAGTTCTATGATGAGTGGCCAATCCGGCTGGGGGAGGCAGAGCCATACAAAGGCCCCAAGACACCTGATGGACGAGTAAGGATACTAATTTTTCTTTTTATGAATCTTAAGTTTGACATTGATGTTGTACAGGTCACCTACATATTTTTCTCTTTTCATTTAGGAAGTTAACTTTTATAAGATTATTGACTATCTTTTATATGGACAAGAAGAAATCAAAGTCATTCCGTGAGTATTCATTGGCACCCTGCAAATGTGTGGTAATTAGATATATTGCTGGGATAGAATAACATGTCTATACTGTAGAAATAATTTAATTTCATTGTCTCTCTAAAGGTCACCTCCAGCAGATCACTGGTGTCTTATCAGTGGATTGCCAACATACGTTGCTGAAAATGGACTTGTAAGTTCATAACAATAGTAAAATCTAGAAGTTATAGTTCATACAGTTGTTCTGATTGAACAAAAAAAACCAATCCCAAACCTCCACATGACCAAAATCCTCTACAAAAATACCATGCTGTTCCAGTGTCATTGGTTCCTAGTGAAACCATGTGAATCAGTAGTCTGGATGGAGACAAGGCCTCGGCACAAACGGCCAAAACATCTGGAAAAGTGTCCTCTGATTATGGTGATATTGGGGGAATAATGTGTGCATCCGATGTCACTTTCCAGGTGTGCAAAGTCTCATAAAAAAATGTCAAAGTAACAAACCCATCACATACAAAGTTTTAAAATTTTCTTTTTTTTTCTTCTATCTTCTTGTGTAGACAATATAAGTAATTCAAAGTCATGATGTATGACAGCTATTAGTAACCCTATGGCATGTTTAATAGAGCCCTTAGAACTCAATTATTTCATTCTAGAAACACCCATGCCATTTTAAACGGGAAGTCATTTTCTTAATCATTATGCTTTTGCACTGTGAGACATCCTACATGAGGGAGTTTGCTACAAACACTCCAGAATGATGTCTGGTAGAATAACCACATCTAATTTAATAGGAACAAAGTTTTAAAACTAAGTTCTAATTTCTCTAGCTGGCTGGGATGTTTACTGTTCCTAGCTTAGAAAATAAACATGCCTTTTTAAAATATTAGGCTACGTCTTGATACCCGTTACATTCCATTTAAACAATGGCTCATTTTCTTTATGCTGCAGATTTGTAACATGATGAATGCGCCAGAAGATGAATACTTCACATTTCAGGTAATTTCAGTAATGTTAATAATTATAGATATATAATTAATTATAGTTATATATTTATACATATATATTTATTATATTATAGATATGATATAATTAATTATATATATATTCTACAATATAGATATTGTAGACAAATATGCTAATGTTTGCCACTAATTAGTTATACAGTTGATTACATAAATAATTTCTCCTTTGTGATGCATGGATCTTGTTGTTGCATTGCTTATATCAATAGCTGTGTTATTACTTTCAAAGAAATATACATTTCCTGGTTTTTGGTTTTCCTACAGAAAGGACCAGTGGATGAGTCCGGATGGGTTGTTAAAAATGTCCTGTCATTGCCTATTGTCAACAAAAAAGAAGAAATTGTGGGAGTTGCAACATTTTACAATAGGAAAGATGGAAAGCCTTTTGATGAGTATGATGAACAGATCATTGAAGTAAGCTTAATAGGATTAGAGGGTTTAAGGAGCATGTAATGTTAATAAAAAATACTATAGTAAAAAATAATTTTAAATGTCTGAAAATTTCCAAATAGGCTGTATTAACATCTAGACAAATGTCTATCTTCTTCACCATACAGTTTCTTAAGAATCAGAGATTTTATTTGCCTATATAAAACCAAAAAATTATGAGCGATCATTTACATGCCAGTAACGAAAAGAAGTCACATAAAATTTTATTTTCAATCATTTGACTATTTAGTCATGGTCACCATGGGTAAGCAGAATGGCATGCTTCTTGCCAATGGATATTGAGCCTGTGATCATGGGAGTTCACATAATATCCATGATCATATGTACTCAGGCAAGATAAGATGCTACACAGTGTATCCAAGTCCACTCACCTGACTTAAGCTTCATAAGCCTCAAAGTCTGCTATATAAAGTGGGAATATGGGGCCTTAATTACTAGGCTGAGATAAACAATCTCATTAAAAGCTATGAGTACTTACAGAACCAGCTGATGGAAGATAAAGGCCTCTAACAAATAGAGTGGCACATTGTTTTTCAAAGGGTGTTACCAGAAACTGGACCCTAAGAAAAGTAAGTTCAAATTGTTCATTTTATTGTCCTGGCATCATCTCTGCTTTGTTTGGCTTTGTTCTAGACTCTCACACAGTTCCTAGGGTGGTCTGTTTTAAATACTGACACTTATGACAAAATGAACAAGCTTGAAAACAGGAAAGACATTGCTCAGGAAATGCTTATGTACCAGACAAAGGCCACTCCTGCTGAAGTTGAATCTATCCTGGTAAGTTTCTGTACACAACCACAAAATTAAAGTGGGAAATTAGCTACACAAAAACTTAATTTTCTTACCCTTTTTTATTTTTAGAAATACAAGGAGAAATTAAATGTAAATAGTTTGGATGAATGTGATCAAAAGGATCTCGTCAGGATTTTGGTAAGTCATTAAACTGAAAATTCTGGTGATGTATTTCTGTCAGACAGTAATGTGTCCTCATCGTAGAAAAAGTTGCATATAGCCAAATCCTGATTAATACAATTGACATTAGCTATCAGTGCCACAGGCTAGATGAGCTTATTTAGTAATACATGGTCAACCTCTACTGTCCCTGTATGTGAGACCCCACTGTTACCTACAGGGAAACATTCTGTCCCAAATATACATCAACAGACTTGGATAGTCAAGGCCATATAAAGAAGTGTTTATATGAATTAACATTTAAAGTGTTTAACCTTTTAAAATATCCATGGAGACAATGCTATATCTGTAATTGAATTTAATTTATTTAATTTTGAAAATAAAAGAAGGGATATTGAAGTGAGGCCACTTTCATTCTCAGTGAGAGTATGTAGGAATAATGTAGGAGTGTCAGTGGAACAAACCTACTTTCAGATTAATTTTCCTGCATTTCCTTAGGCGGAGAAGTCCAAAGACAGTGATCCCTGACTTCACAGTGACAAAACAGATTTGACCTAATCAGGTCTCTGTTCTACTACTCTGGTACTACTAAAACAAAAATGAGTCATTTCTTTTCCAGACTGTGCAGTTCTCTGGTTGCCTTAGTACTTCAACCTAGAAAGGAAGTGCCTTTTTGAAAGAAAACTCCTAATTTTTCCCATTTAGTGCACTTCTTTTCTTTTGCAGCAGTCCTGGAGCACATTCACTGGCCTACTTTATCTGAAAAAACCTCAAAGATGTGCTCCAGGAAAACACTGAATGAACTTCCACTGTTAATAGATCAAAACATAGCTAGGTTGAAGAAAAAAGGTCAAATACACACAAATCTGTTGATTTCCCGTACCAACCACTTCACATATTTCCTACTATTACACCACATTTGCTGAGGTACACATAGCCATAGGGAAAAGACCTCTTGAAACTATTTTTAGCTATGTACATGTGCATGCTGGAATGCATTGGTGTTAATGTTTTACTGGCTTCTACAAAACAGATGCTCAGACAGCTTGCAAGTGGTGCAACAAAAATATCAACAGATCATGTGTAGCTTCACATACCTGTTAAAGGAAATTTATTTTGGTTGCATGCAAAACTGCAAAAAACAATAGATAAACATTATAAAATTTCTCTACTGGTAGAGCAAAACCTGAGTATTATGGTAAAGGCTCCAAATGTGAAAACATAATATTGGTATGATTTTTAAATCTCCAAAAAGCAATTAAAGTGGGTTCTCTCAACATTGTGAAGTCACAAATTCAAAGGTCTAATATCATCTGCACTTCCAAGGCTACATGCATATGCTTTATCCTATTATAAGACCTGGAGTCCCAGATACCTAATGGGATAAAGCAGGTGTTTATAGATCTGATGATTCACAAAGTAATGGGTCTTAAACCATCACTTGTCTAGGTTTCTTTGCCCTTGATCTCTGATTTGCGTAGACATAAAGGAAAAACCCAGGGAGAAGGAAATGGATGTTTGGCCTTATTTTTAAAATACATGCATACATTCAGTCATCTTTTTTCCTTATCCAAAAAGTAGAGATCATTTATAGACTGCTATGGAGGAAGGCAGTCATTGTAATAATATAATCTACTCTTAGTGTTGCATCAGACTTCCTTCAGTTAATTCTTGTTTGGATTGGAGCATATTCTTTAAAATACAATACTGCTTCCCCTAGGCTTTGGGATACACAGATGAAGAGTGGTGCTGGATTTCTTAACTTTGGTATCTTCTGCATTTTAAAATTTAGTATATGTTTTATGGAGGTTGTCAGTACAAGCCGGACAAAACTCTGTGTCTGCCCTTCAGAGAGAGAAAAATCTCGGAATGGCAACCAGACAACTTCTAATGAAATTTAGTACGTGGGGCAAAGGTTATGTACTTACACAGTCTACTACTTCTGGAATGATCCCTCATTTTCTTCAGTGGTCAGACTGTTCAGAATAGACTGCTGTAAACTACAGAAAGGCAGAATCACCAGCAACTACAGCACTAGAAAGTAAATGACTTGAAGGGATTTAAATAAACCATAATAACAATACATACTATATGCTTGGTACATTTAGAAATTGTAACAATTTTTACTTTGTGCATATACTGAGATCATTCAATAGTGAAGCAGTCAAGAATCTACTACATCAGACAAATGAAAACATAAATAAGATTTGTGAGTTTTTAAATCTGATCTTGTAGGATTTTCCAGTCCACTTTCGATTTGTCTATTAAGTATATATAGACTAGTACAAAGAGAGACTATCACAGAAGAAAAGGTAGGACAGACCTATTTTGAGGGCTGGTTATGGAGCAGAAGCAAACAGCTAGCACTCCAGAAGTCAAATAATGTACAGGAATCTTTGCTTGCCTACAGTGTCTCCAAGAGAAGACAAGGCTATGGGTAGGCAGGCGTGCAAGGAAACTTTTTAGTAAAAACAAAATGTTGTTGCTATGCTTTATTCAACTGTAATAGTAAAAAATGTTTTGGTCTAGACAGGTTGGTTTTGGTTACTATATGCTTCACTATTCATAAGATCCAAAAGGGAAGAACACTCAGTGAGAACAATTTTGGTTGTGAAAAAGATGAACTGTACCCTTGAGATCAGGCTAAAAGTGTGAGAACCACTGGATTTTATACCAGGAAGGAGAATTTCCAAGGCTCGAGGTTTCTAAACTAAGGAAATGTTGAGATGGCCAAAACAAATTGTGTTGGAATTCAGAGTAGGAAGAATCTTTCCAAGGCTTTTATTTATTGTCTTTGAGAAGAAACCCAGCAGTATCACAACTGTGTTTCATGACTTAATACACATTAGTTTGTACTGACACCTGAGGCCTTTGAAGACACAGTAAGCATACTTTCCTTAAGCAATATTTCTACTGAAGAAAATGAAAAAAAAAAAGCTTTTCCAACTTTGTTCTTGCCAGAAAACCCCTTGTTTTTGATTTTTCCTAACAGAAAGAAGAATTACCTGATCCAAAAGATTTAGAACTGTATGAATTTCGCTTCAGTGACTTTCCTGTTACAGAGCATGGCCTGATAACTTGTGGAATACGACTGTTCTTTGAGATAAATGTTGTTGAAAAGTTCAAAGTCCCAGCTGAGGTTTAGTTTATTTTTTCCTGTTTATATTTATTTTTAAATAGTTGATTTTAGGTACTTTAATCTAGAAGTAGATAATACTAAAATATTAGCAGTATGGTTAACAACCTTCCATTTTTAATGAAACATTTACATATTTGTCATAAAAACATAAAACTAATCTTGAATTGTGTGAGCTATATAGGGGATTAAATCAACATGCATTTCTATAAGAACAATTTGCCGTTTCAATGTTTAATTCAATGAAAAGCATTTATTTTCAAATAACTGGCATATTATTACAGTAAATTCATAGTATATTCCAGTAATTTTATAGCAATTCCATTGTTTTGTTTCAATTAGCAGCACAGTCTTAATCACTTTTGTTCCTAATAGGTTCTTACGAGATGGATGTACACAGTCAGGAAGGGTTATCGAGATATCACTTACCATAACTGGAGACATGGATTCAATGTGGGACAAACAATGTTTACTCTACTGATGGTAATGTTGCTAATATTAACCTTACATTCATTATTTAGTTTTCTTTCAATTCCAAATGGGAAACTCAGGAAGACACACACTTGGAATTATCTGTTTTCTTTTACAGACAGGTAAAATAAAGAAATACTATACTGATCTAGAAGCCTTTGCCATGGTTGCTGCTGCTTTCTGCCATGACATTGATCACAGAGGGACCAATAACTTGTATCAAATGAAGTAAGTACAAATGCTCAAAAACATAGTAATGTACTGTTTTTAGTGGTAAATGAAAAAAAAGTCAAAACTTGCAAAAATATAAGGTATATATTCCATATTCATCTGGCATGAATAAATAATTATGCTACAGAAGGTTTCTGTTTCAGAGCACTTCAGACAGCTGAAACACAAAGACAAAGTGCAAAAGCAGAATCTTAGAAGGGTCACCTGATGCTGCATTTTTAAAAGACGCTAGCAATGCATGGATTGTAGTAGACAAAACTTTGTGCACGAGGCCACAAAGAAATGAGAAAGGGCATTTTGTCTTTTTCAAGACAAAGGGGCATAAGCACTTTTCTGGAGAGGGATTTAAGGATGTGACATAGACAAGGGCCAGTTTAGAGTAAGATGGGATTTTTTCCTCTCTTTTCCACTGCCTAATATGACTAGCTCAGTTGTTCCTTCTCACACTCAGTTTCCTGACTGATGTAGCTCCTCTCCTGAGGTGTAACCTCCTCATGTTATACAGGATTCTGAGCTAACAAGTTTGAGTTTACCACCGAGTCCACATGCCCAGAAGTTACACATCAGGAGGTTCAGCTTTGCAGTTCATGCTCCCTCTTGTTCTGAGAAAATATTCTAAAGGATTTCTTTGTGGTTTCTATCTTGTTTGTTATGAAACAATATGAATTAGCAGATGCTTGTTACAAAATGATATTAATTCATTTTAAATTTACCTTTGTATTACAACGATATATATCATGGTGAGACTCACTCTTGTCTTGAAGAGTGAAGAATCGACCATTTAGTCTCTTACATGATCTGTGAGGGCTTGTTTCCAAGTGCTAGCCAGAGAACACACGTTTCTCAAAATGTCACGTGTACCAGAAGATTATAATTTTCTGACTACAGTTTCCACCAGCTATGTCTCCAGAATGATTTATCCTCCCCCTCTGACCCTGAATACACTCCTCACAGGAGAGGCATTTCAGCCTCTGTGCTAGAACAGTGACGCAGGGGGATTTTCCGATTATTCCCAGGGATTCTCCAGGTGACGTAGGAGAGAGAGAATGACAGACATTGATTCTTATCCAGTGGACTGCCTCTCATCCAAACAAGTTTAAGGTGGGGTTTAAATCCTCCTACTGTGGTCTTCCCTAGCTGAAAGCCCTCTACATGAGGTCATACGCAGTAAAGCTATTTATAAAACTCATTAGGCTTTACCACAACAGTCTTAATCACATCAGAAAATATAGGTATGATGTAGCCCATCCGGGGTTATCTGAGGAATACAGCTATTAGCTGAGGGAAGAAAGGAGGAAAATACAGTTCTAAACATTCAGAACCACCTGGAGCCCTTGTAGGGAGGATACTTCTCCCTTCATCCCACCATCATAGTCTGACACAGAATTTCCTCTGCTTGAAGCTTAGTCCAATGTCAGGGGAACGCTTTTAGTTTTGTGATAAGACTGAACACACCTAAGCTGTCAGGACTTGTGTGGTCCATAAAATGGTGGGTTTGGGGGGAGGGGAGAAGCCCAAGGGCATTAGAGGACTTAAACTCCATTATACTGTTATTTCAGATTTAACTTAGAGTTAACTAGAATCCCAGTCATCACAGACATACGAGAGTTCAAAAGCCATACCACAAAATAAACACTAAAGGATGGATAAAAACTATTTTTAAGGTACACAGGATTGGCATAGATTGTACAAACAGCAAAACTGAACATGCAAGACAAAATAGAGGCATACATTAAATAACACAGCTTTTGCATTTTGAGGTATCTAACAACACCTTCGACTTTAGTGAGCACTGAACACCCAGTGCTCTCCAATTTCCATCATCACTCATTCACAAAACTGACGGCAAGCAAGTTGGACTTTTTTCTCTGCGTCATACCAATGGTTAATGCATACAGATTAAACTATTGAACATGGAGATCAGAAGCATTTTAACCCTAAATACATGAAACCTGAATAAAAACTATTGTCTTCAAAATAATATAAATAATTGCCTACTTTTCAACAGGTCAGCTGCTCCACTGGCAAAACTTCATGGCTCTTCCATTTTAGAAAGGCATCATCTAGAGTACAGTAAAACCCTGCTGCAAGATGAGGTACGTCATGGACATTCTGCTTACTACGATCAACACAAAAGATCCAATTAGGCCATAGTGTTCCAAATTTCACTGGGTCTCATTCATTCCTCTATGTCCAGATCAAGAAATTATGCTAAAATTCAGAAGTTTAAGCCAAATTCTTACACATTTTCCACTTTTAGAGAAATATCAGTAATTCCACCAGAAACAGACTCACTTCAGATAGAAAAGCTTTTCCTCTGGGCCTTACTCATGTGACTCAGAGTTTCTTGCATTTTCACAAAACAGCTGATATTGAAACCAAAGCAGAAAATACAATACATACATGACAACCACATGTTGTCATTAAACCGCTGTGCCTGAACAGAGAACCCAGTTCAGCTTCGGGCTCTGGCAGCTGAGGAACAAAGGGATGGAGCTGTTTATGGAGGCCCCCCTGCTGCCAGGCCAGACCCACCCCACACCTTTACCTTGCTGAAGAGAGAAGGGGTCTCATGAGGCTCTGCTGCAGCTCCCATTACTGATCTTCCCGCACCAGGCAGCCGCCCGCAGCTGCCCTTCCCCAGCCGCTGCTGAGGTGATGCTCCCCTCAGTGTCCCCAGGCCCAGCTGCCCCACAGGCCCTTCTCCTCCACCGGGGATCGGCCTTCCTGCCCTCCTCAGCGCCGGGCTCTGGCTGCAGCAAGGGAAACAATTTACACTCTTTACTCTGTATTTTCCATGGAAATAAGCGATTTAAAGCAAGATGTGCATGCATGCACTCCTTCCATCCCTTGTTTACAGCAGCATGGCTGGCACCCACTTCCACCCTCATTTTCCACTTCTAATCCCTGTGGTGGTGCTGTTGCCTGACCTCATGAGGTCATGGAATAAATCCTTATGCTAAGCATTTGTTCGCTGAAAACAAAGAAACAAAACACCTTTATTGATGTCAATGTACTTTTTCAAATGTGAGATGCTGGGGACTAACCCCTGCTCTTGGCCAGAGCAGTTGTCAGGACCTCTGGAGGCTCTCACCAGCAGCATCGCTGCTCCCTGTGCTCACACAGGCATTGTCTCTTCTGTTAAAGAAAGAAATAAAGCCAGGACACTCAGAAAACTGCTTAGTGTGATGGTCTCGTTCCCTTTTAGAGGAAAAGTGCATTGCACTTACCATGGTAGGCCCCTAACTGCAGGCAATAGTACCAATCCAGGTTAACAGGGGGAAAAGGTCTCTACTGGAAAGCTTTAAAAATTCTAGGATTATTAGATTTACGGAGTGTGAATTTTTAATTTCTAGCATTATTTTCATTTAGGGACTGTAGTTGGCCAATTTCATTATACTATGCTGCAAGAACCTGTATAGTACAAACCAAAGACAGTGTTATAAAAGGAATTGAATTCATAAACTTTCCACCTTGCAGAGTTTAAACATCTTCCAGAACCTAAATAAGCGCCAGTTTGAAACCGTCCTACACTTATTTGAAGTTGCAATAATAGCAACTGACTTGGCTTTGTATTTCAAGTAAGTACTAAATTCTGTATAACTTTGTATTGAAAAGAAGTCAATCCTATAGAATGTATAACTGCAATTTTTAATTGTTTATATGCATAGAACTTTACTTAAAATTGTTATTAAGTCTAATTATTGTAAAAACCAAGACATTCTTAGATTCATTATAAGCTTACAAATAAAAGAAAACATAAACATATACAATATTTCATATAAATTCAGTACGTCATTTCAATATGCTTTAGTTACAACAAACACTATTCCTGAAGTGTGGATTCGGAAGCCTAATCATAACGTTGTGCACATATGTGATATTTAGCATACCATACAGTAAATACTCACACTAAACAAGAGGATGCTGAACGTGCTGGTTTACAAAAACCCTACGGACATCAAATGATGTGCTAAATATGCCAAAGACTTCAAATATCAAATCATCCATTCAGTTCCCAAGTTAGTGACTTGATGTGCTTTTATAATGGGTATTTTCTTTAAAGATATATGGAGCCTTTTGTTTTATGATTGGGACAATTTAAAGACAGGAAAAAATTCAGAAAGTTGTTTATTAGCAGTTATTAAATTTTAAATAACAGTAATTCCATTTTTTCATTGATTCTAAACAAAAATTAGAAGATTTATTAAGGAATAGCAAGATACTTTTTATGTTTTTGAAATTTCTTCTTAGTCAGGTCTTAGCAATTCTTTGGATTTTTGATGGGAGGAAGTGAAAGACTATTTATTAGTATTTGCTTCACTTTTCCCAGTTCAGTATGGTACAGAAATGCACATGTAATACTAAAGAAATGAGAATGCCACCCCAGTTTAATATAAAGAGGTAGGAAATTGGTTATTTGTTTCTTTGTCAGAATTCTGACACACTACTTTACATGTCAGTAGTATATAGCAAAATCTAAATGTCTAGGTTACCTGAAAAGTTTGAGTTCAACAAGAGGGTTTCACTTTGATACTACTATGACTAGGATGCTAGTTGGAAAAGCACAAATATAGTAAATATGGTTTTCTATTTAATTATTAATATAGTAACTTATGTTCTCTAATATATGTTCTATTGGTATGTTTTAACAGGAAAAGAACTATGTTCCAAAAGATTGTGGATGCAATCGAAAAAATGGAAACAGAAGAGCAGGCAATTAAGTATATATCTATTGACCCAACAAAAAAAGAAGTCATCATGTAGGTGGTTAATATTTTACTCTTTATTCAACCAGTTATCTAGAACTAGGTTTTAAAAGAATTTGGGCTCCTAAACATGCAAATTAAGACTTGATGTTATTGTCCAATGACAAGCATAACCATGATTTTAAAATAGATGTCTACGATCTTCTCAAAATGTGCAAAATGTGCATCCATCTCCATCTTAGGTATCTAAATTCATTTTAAAATCCAGACTTCTTTTTTTTTTTTTTTTAATAATCATCCTAACTATCACAGAATCATAGAATAGTTAGGTTTGGCAGGGACATATGCATTTAGTCCAACTCCCCTGCCATGGCAGGGTCACCTAAAACAGGTTACACAGGAACATGTTAAGGTGGGGTTTGAATGTCTCCAGAAAGGGAGAATCCACAACTTCCCTGGGCAGCCTGTTCCAGTGCTCTGCCACCCTCAATGTATATTTGTTCTCCCTCAGGTTGAGGTGAAATTTCTTGTGTTTTAGTTTATGGCCATTGCTTCTCATCCTGTCACTGGGCAGCACTGAAAAGAGCCTGACACCATCCTCTTGACACCCAAAATGACACTCATTTTGTTTTTTTGTTTTCAAAGGGCTATGATGATGACTGGATGTGACCTGTCTGCAATAACCAAGCCTTGGGAAGTGCAGAGTAAGGTAAGTACTTTTGAAATAGACAATACTAGATGTACTCCCTGTTTTACTGCCCATCTGTTGTACGATCAGTCAAAAAAAAAAATTTAATATCCGTTGATAAATATATTTAAGTACCTGTTGCTTTCAGAAAAGAACCTCTATCTTTGTCACTGTGAGTGTAGGTGTTCCATGATGTCTCTCCTCAACCACTTCACAGGCTGCCAATCTTTCTCTACTTGTCCTTCCTCTAAAACTGGTATCCCAAATTCTGGCAGCTGTATTTTTGTGCTGTACAACTTTTACTGCTCTCCAGCTATTTTTAAGGTACAGATTTAACAACAGTATGGTTTGAATTGTGTCTGTTCTGTAGATCTCGGTGCCATTGCTAAGCCATAGCTTAAACATGCTAAAAATAAATTCTGCAATACAGAATGGTACATAAGTACTTCAAGTACTCCAGTGCTTATCGACCATCCTGCTGAAGCACATCACTTAGGCTTACAGGAAGGAATATGTTTTAACAATGCATAATCAAAATACAACTGTAGGATGCTTGTGGAGTCTTCTTGAGTTCTATACTTTGCAGTACTACAAGACTGTTATGTTGCTAATATTGCCTTGTTCCCATTGACAATAATCTATCATTTACTCAGCATGCATCAGGATATTATTAATTTGCTGGAAAAAGCCTTCAGTACAGCAGATAGTACTGCTGAAAAAAATTGACAGGTTTTTTTTCCCCATTTTCTGGAAAGCCTTGGTTTTTTATTTATTTAAATTTACTGCTTTCTGCTGATAATTCCACTGAATTGTGATTATTCAGGTTGCCCTCATGGTTGCGAACGAATTCTGGGAGCAAGGTGACCTGGAACGAACTGTGCTACAGCAACAACCTATTGTAAGTACTAAATAATTTAACTGTGTTAAGCAATATTAACTGTCATTAAAACATCTATGATGCTTACTAGATCATGATACCAAAAAGCATGATATCTACTTATTCTAAACTGCTGCTCTTCTGTTCTAGCCTATGATGGACAGAAACAAAGGAGATGAACTACCTAAGCTCCAAGTTGGTTTCATAGATTTTGTGTGTACATTTGTGTACAAGGTAAGAGTGACTGGTTTTGTTTTCCGTTCTGATGGCACAATTAGTGACAAGCTGTTGCAGTTAAAAAATTCTAGACAGCAGCAGGACTCTTGGTCACAGGGTGAACAACCATCACAACTGTCATAATTTTTCAAAGATTTCAAATTTTCAAAGAACTGCTCCCACAGAGCAAATGCAAGAGATGTGAAGCAAATTCACATAAAGGGAAGATACCAGTGAAACTTGAAGGTGCTGAGGTTTTGTTATTACCCTGAACGACTGAGTTACAAAGTCCAGCTTGATTTTTCACAGTCCCATTTAATATAAGCAAACAACATGCGGCGGTTACAGAAAGCAGTTAATGGCACAGCAAAGGGAATAGAAAACTTGAAATACTCTGGACATATAGATATTCTGTACCTTCTATAAGGCATTGAAATGTCAACATTATTAATCCTTGTCTAGTTTTTTATATTATCCCAAAGAGTCATGCAGAAAAGTGACATGTAATATTTTAACATCTTCAGATATATCCTCATCTGCTTGAAATATACTACAGGATAATAGACTTTTTTATTTTTTCCTGATAATTATACAATAAAATCTCGTGTATCATATTTATAACTGTATTATATGAGTCAGACTATCATATGTAGCACTAGGGAAGATACTAAAATGTGAAGTATACAATTCCAATATTTTCCTAACAGACTATGTGCACAATAGGGTATTATTATCCCGATATGGTATTTTCAATAATATGCCTTAGAATTAGATCTAACAGAAAAATTAAATGCTTTCTCAGCAGTATTTCCACAATTTCAGGTTTTACAACTCATCAGTGCTTAAAATTTTTAATGTACTAATTTAAATTGTTTGCACAGGAATTCTCAAGGTTTCACAAGGAAATTACACCTATGTTTGATGGTCTTCAAAACAACAGGGTTGAATGGAAAACACGAGCTGATGAATATGACGAGAAGATGAAAGCTATTGAGGAACAAAAGAAAAAGGAAGAAGAAGCAGCTGCCCAAAAAGGTTAAGTAACTTCTTAGATTTTCATTTACATATATTTGTAAGGCAGTCAACATATTCTCTCTCTCTCTCAAATTCACACATGCAGTGCACTTGTGCAATATTCTATTACTTTATACTAATAGTATGCAAGTTCTGAATTTGCCAAATTAGCTTTATCTTTACTTGGAAGAGGAGTAAACTTTAAAGATGACACAAATCCAGTACGCTGACTTCATTTTCCAAACTGCAGGATTATATAAAACATGACCATCACAAACGTGAAGGGAATGTAAAATTTCTTTTGCCTAAAGACTTAAAATTGAATGTAATGAAATGCTTATCTGAAATACTAGATATGTATTAAAATTCTGCGTGGCACCAACCCCAAATGTATTCAGGTGCTTTGTTTAAGTTGGAAATGAAAAACATAAGGGAATGGAAGGTATGCATTTGGAACATAAAAAAGCACTGCAAATCCCCAAATCTCTTCCAAGTTTAAGATAAAGCTTTGGGCTCTAATTCCCTACCACAAGTTTCTTGGCTGAAATACACTCTCTCATATTACACATTTAACACTAATCTTCCAAAGAGAGTCCAAGTCCTGAAATTGAAAGCATGGTTCTGCATATCCTAACCTAGAAGAGAATCTGATTTTACAGAAACTGAGAACCTATCACTCCAGTGTAAGAGTCAAATGAGTCAGTTATTTTTATTCTGTAATGCATGTGCAACAGCAGGTCAACAGCTCTGCCAATCAACTGAGATGACTGGTTCAGAGATTAAAACAAAACCATGTGTGATTAAGCCAAAGTGATTAATTGTCAGCTAGTTTGAAGAAGAAAAGTTAGTTTACTCTGTGTTTCACATTTTTAAAACATAAAACAGTACTGAATAATTTATTTGCTCATCAGGGTCTGTGGGAAATAGGTGAGTATTCTTCACATTTCACACAAAAGAGGGGCTACTCAAGGCCACCCATCAAGTTACTGTCAGTGTGTGAAGTGGAACCAGGATTATTGGCTCCTAAAAATATTGATACTAGGTTAAAATAAAATTTAAAAAAAATTAAAAGTTATTGCAAAGTGGTTTAAAAAGTACTGTAAATTACATGATTTAATCAAAGTAGATTTTTTGAAAAGTTTAATAAAATGAGTCAAATATTTTGGCCTGCTCATGCTGTGATACCACTTACACACACTTTCACAGAAATTACACCCTCCAAATTGTGTCCCAAATTTATTTTCAATGACACTTTTTTTTCTTGAAATTGCTCATATAATTTTACTTAAGATTAATTTATTGCTGAGAACTAGCTGGTTGTCAGTACATAAAAAGTATTCTTTTCCTTACACTGGAATGTAAGCACCTGAACTTCACAGAAATATTAGCAAGACAAAACAAAACAATCTGGGATCTCCTCACACAACTTCAAACCTCCTTACATATTTGCTTTCTTGGTAAAGAGTATAGTTACTAAAGTCAGATGTTATGCCCTTAAGCATAAGCTTCTTAAATAAAAACGAAATAATTCATTTAGGAAGAATTGGGTATTTCCACTCTCACTTGAAGTTAGGATCATCTTAGAATATTGGTATTTTGGAATCACTTAAGCCACTGACTTAGGAAGTATTTTCCCACAGGGAAAACAGCCAAGCACAGACTGATTTGCAGGAGCCAAGGATCTGGCCTTTGCATAGAATAATTGGCATCCCAAAAAGAAAGGGAATTATTCTGCATCTTTTTAAACACACACTGGAATGAGGCCATGCACATTTGGGAAGGACAGATCTGACACTGTCAAATCAAGGCCATGTAAATATATGGGTTTGTTAAGTCAGTTCATACAAACAAGAATTTGATACATGCTGAACCATGGTCCTTTCTCTAGATCACACTGACCGGGCTATTCTTAGCCATTCAGCAGACACAAAACAAAATAAACATGTTTGCTGAACCACTACAGTGGAAAGTTCAGAAGAGAAAGTAAAACAGAGCAGAATATTAAACTGAGAAAATCAAATACATAGTTAGTAACATAGTGTTGATTATATCCACAAATTACAGAGGGTAGGACACTGATTATGTGACATGTTTCAATGCAGGTGGAAAGGGTCGAAAATGACCTAGTAACATGGTGATCCACAGCTTTCGAATGTAAGTTTTAATTCTAATATTGGTATCTTACCTTAAATGAACCTGGAAACGCAATTGATTACATTGAAAGAATCTTAACTATGACCAATGAACATCTGTGGAATCATTTGAGAGAGACAGTAACAGAATCAGTAGCTATAGATAAAAATATAAAAACTATCTCTCTCTTTTAACCAGTAATTACAAAGGGATTCACGCAGGGTTGAATAAAGGTTTATGTAATTAGGTCAAATTAAAGTTTTTGTATCATCTGCTTCAAAAATAGATTCACAGATTATATTGATCAAAGAGTTCCTTTTTTTTTGCATGGCTTGCATTCCTCAGTTTTGTATGTGTGGGACAGTCATATCTACTTAACTGCTGAAACTTTCCAGTAAGAGTGGTTCAGTGTGTGTTTGGTCCTTTGAGAAATGTTAGTATCCACTCCTACACTATATGCACATATGTATATATAATGTGTCATTGTTTCATATTCCTATTTCCCAGACAAGCAGTGAAATTTCAGAAGGTCAAACACACATAATATGCATAAAACAAAAGCAACACCTCTATAACAAGAAATTAGAGCAGCTAAAATTAACAGAAAATACTCATTTTACTTTTCTTATCTGTTTTTTAGCAGAAAATCCAGGTGGAGGTGAAGAAGGAAAATCCAAAACATGTGTAGTTTTGTAATTCTTTGTCTCAAACTGTTCCTGCTACAGAAAAGACATCTAGAAAGAACGTCAATGAACCCCAGTGGATTTCTGCTTTGCATAGAATAGTATAGCTTGATCTCTTAACAATCCTCTTAAAACATTTGCCATTTGTTGGAAATAATTTTTAATGAAGTAAAAAAATGGTTACAATTAAAAACTGAAAATAATAACGGTGTGAACTGTGCGCTCTAGGTATTTTTCCATGTCACTCAATTTACATAGAGTGTTTTTATTAAAATAGATCATTCTGCACACTGTCCAGAAAACATACAATTTTTGGCAGATCTATGAAATTATGGAATGAAATCTAATGTGTACAATTCAAACAAAAAATTCAACTATTGCTACTTGTATATTTAGATTTTTATATTACGTGTCTTTCCTTAATCTGGAATTCCATCCATTCCCTTCATTCTCAACACTATATAAAGTTCTAGAGTAAACATCTCCTTCACTTTAGGAATGCTCAACACAATTCCCTGGCTCTGTTTATAAAAAGCAAGCCCATGGTACACTGTGTTTATTCAAAATTGCCAAGAGAGTTTGCTAAGATACCAGCATATCCACAGTAGGATCTACATTCAAAAGCATTTTAAAAGGCTCACATACTCCCAATGTACCCTTTTGAAAATGCAATAAATTAAAGTATTTGAAAACCAATTAGTTGGCAACAATTTAATAATGAGAAGGGAAAGGAAAACAGAGGTAGAGCACATTAGAATTCACATTACCTCTCCCTAATACCAGAGACAGACTGCACACAAATTAGCTCCTCATAAACAATGAAGAGCTACCAAAACCTGTTCTTGAACAATGACAGTCCACTCCATTCATTCTACTCAGGTCTTGCAAAGCCAGCTCCTCCTGCAGATGGAGGAGGGGAAATGGCTGGTATATTATGCACAGATCTGAGTATTCACTGGAACCAGTTCCAAATCCAAGGAGATGGATGTCAAACGCAATTCCTGCAATAAGCAAATTCAACATGCAGGCTCAATCCTGCCACTTTTCCTCCCCCTTTAAACAAAGAAGACCCACACTTTTTTCCCCTCTGAAGGGCCCTCAGTATTCACAGAGAAGGGAGAATGAGTGAATTGCTCTATATACACCTTTCTAAGAACAGAGATACTGTGTACAATTATCACTCAAAATTAAAGGAATCCACAAAAAAACCCCAAACACTTAAAACATCCTGACTTATAAATGAGCCAAATATTTTATGCAAACAGTTATGACATAAAACTGGGTATATCATGTGTTATTTTCTGTATTAAATGCAGCTACTAAAGAAAACTATTTCAAGGTTGTTTGATAATGTAATTTTATTCAAACTGTATTAAATTATGTATTTACTATGTATACTGTAAATTTTTATAACTGTATTTTAAAGACCCAAAGAGGAGTTAGTTATCCAGAACACATACTTAATATACAATACTTGAAGCAACAAATATAGTAACACATTCGACAAAAACCCCTTTGGGCAAGTTGCACACGTGTAAGTAGATTGCTGCAGATTGGATTTGACTCTCAACCAAGCTTGAAAGATGACAGAGAATTAACCTTTAAATCCACCTTCTTACCTAAAGAAGCCTTCATGCAAGGTTACATTTATTTCTTACTCAAGGACACCCTAAACATGTCCTTGTACTGTCATCTATTATGTAAGTACAAACTGTTCAAAATGTAATTTTGTTAAGTAATACTTGTAAATAGAGTTCTCAACTTATTCACATGAGTAAAATGTTCATAAATACACTGCAACCATCTCTGCTGTTCCTTTTTCCACATCAAATACTATAAATACTTTCTATACATATATCTACAGTGAAAAGTACTTATCAAAAGATATATTTTATACAATAGTAACTTTCCTCAGAATAACATGAAAATTTAATTTAAAAAAGTTTGTTCTTCGTATCCAAAGTAATTTGCACCTGACAGAAAAAAACACCCACTGTACTTATTCATGTGCAGACTGTTTCTTGTGAAACATAACTGAATGAATCTTTAAAGATATGTTGCACCTTGAAGAGGAATACAAATCCAGTAAGTTTCTCAAGCAATATACATGCTTTACTTGTATATTTAGGATTACACTTTAAAGAAGGATTAACATTCAATTAATGGAAAGGAGATCAGAAGCCACAGATAACATAAAAGTCACATGTACATCTCCGGTAGAAAGCCACACACGTATGTTTTACATCAAAAATACAACCAAATTTTTATAAATGGAATTATAAGACACATCGCATTTTAGCTAAAATTTAAAACAAAGTCACAATAAACTGAACTTTTTAAAGGATTATGGGAGACATTTCACAATTTACTTAATTCAAGCAGAGTACATATTTGATAAAACTTGAACTTCTCCAATAGCACTTGAAAATACTTACGGAGACTAAAACCTGAATATTAAAGTCTACATGGCCAATAAATTTACGGCTATTACCTCTTGTTAAATAAATTAAAAATACAAATATATTAAAGTGTATGGCTTTAAACTACTCACAGAAACTTACAAATGCTCCTTCATAAAAATCTGACAATACCTGAAGTTTGGGATAAAATAAAAAGCAGTGAACTTCTGATGTAATGTTAATAAACCATATTCTTGTTTGTTTAAGTCTGGGTGCCATATATCTCTTGCACTGAAAGAGTTATTTCTCTTGTTTCATGAGTATGCAAACTATCATAAGAGACAAAGTTTTTAGATTTGAAGCCTTCTACAAAGATAATCTACCCAAATGGTTCATATGAGTGACTGTAGAAAAAGTATGCTGGAAGAAAGAGGTCTCGGGTAAATTATGATTGGATTTCCAGACTTCCATCTTGACAATTCATGAAGAAAGTCAGCCTATATCAATTTCAAGGTTTAGAGAAACAAGTCTTGAAAATACTCATCAAACTCCTCCTCCCTGTAAGAACAACAACAACAAAAATGTCAAAGACAGTTCTGCTTTGGATTTTTACCTAGGAGATAATCTTTGTATGAAAAATATTTAGTAAACTTCTTCTTAGAGTCGTAGAACGTATAGATAATTTTGAATTATTCCAATATCCTTCACAATTTCTTGACTGAGGAACAGTAGTGAGCTGTTAGGATTTACTTCTAAAATAATTAACAGCATAGTAGAAGGTAAGACAGCAGTGGTATCAGTGGTTTGAGAAAGGTTTTCATCCAGAGTTGTGTATGACTCCTCTTTAAAAACACATTCTTAGGTTAGCATGAAAAAAGATCTGACATAACTTTAAATGTCAGATTATTCATTGAAACACTCAGGAAAAATCTCTGCCTTTGCAGTTCTGAATGGACACTGTACATTTTACCAGCTACAAGTTCACACGATCAAACTAACCGTGATTTTTCATCTGCATCTTGTAGGGGACCTTTCCAAAAGTCAGCATCTGAAGGACCATCTTCTGCATCGCTGTTATTAGAATCTGTTAAAAAATTTAAAGTGTTTATTAAATAAGTTGTAAAATAATTAATCTTTTTTTTTTACTTAGATGGTATATTACTAGGAGCAATGTTTAACTACAATCATGAGAATTAGCACTTTACCTTGCATAAAATGAAAATGAAAATGTTTTGCAACTTTAATCAATGTAGCATCAAAAAGAGTCTTGGATACCATGAACTAACATTTTGGCCAAACATAACAACAATTGTGTGAAAACACTGCTCTCAACACAACAGCAGCACAGCACTTTGTTCCTAAAATCAAACAATCGCAAACCCAGAATTACAATAGAATTTCAATTAATGACATCAAATGGATCAATTACCTTATTTCTACTTAAATGACTATTTATATCGTGACTTACCAGTGAAATTGTCAGAAAACACGGATTACTGCCTAACTGTTTTGTGTAGGTATATAGGAGTGAAAACTCGTATCAGAAACATGCACTGACCTAGAAAAAACTGATCTTCCAATAAAGCTTTCCTGGCAAAACAGAAACTTTGGGCATGGTCCAAGTCATAAGAAAACTGCTTCAGGTCTTCCTGTAGCTAACTGTGAAAACCTGGAGCCTCAAGACATCCTTAAAAACGTACAGCAGAGCACAGAAATCAGTAGAAACACTCAATCCCTTCTAGACAGTCTGCAGCAAGAATTGGCATGACCAGGAGATGGGGCTTTTTTAATCAAAAAGAAACTGGAGACTGGAATTACTGAGCTACAGAGACAACCAGTGCCTAAAGAGTTACTGAGACTGAGTGCTCGTGCAACAAGTAGGTCTCTGAGGTACTACTGGTGGTAGCTGGAAAAGACTTTATTAAAGCCTAGGATGTATTTAAAATCTTAATTTTTTTGAGCAGAGTACATACAGTTCTGTGAAGGAAAATGTACTAGTTATTATATCAGAAAAGTACTTTCCTTACACAGCACAGATTACACAGCATACATTTGCATACCTGGACCCATGTAATTAATAATGTACCTATTTTTGCACCCTCTACTCTTTTCTGGAACAGTCTGACTTCTCATTTTTCTGATTATTTCTATTCTGTTATCTGCCCACATTTTCATTCTTTGCTTAAACAATTTCCTTCTTAAAATTCCCTACAGTTTTTCTCTAGGATATATAAGTAATTAATCTGAACCTTCATATTTGTTTGTTTGCACGCAGTATTTTTATCTTATAAAATAATTAAAAAGTCAGCTAATAAAACTAAGATCAATGACAAATGAAATAATACAACTTATTACAAAAACATAAGAGATATTAAAATACTTTACCTTTATCAGAACTATCTGAATCTTCTGAAGAAACCTGATCTGTAAAGAAGCACCAAGATAAAAAAAAAAATAGTAAGCTTACCTTGGTTATCTGTTATCTTAAATTGTTCACAAGGATTACACACAGTTGTTCACACACATTGTTTCACAATGTATTACACACAAACGTGCACAAACATGCACACACCACACTCAAAAAAAGCAAGCAAATACCGAAGTAGAAGGATTTTTTTTGCATGAGTGCAAAGGTCTCAGTTTTAGTTCAATTATGTTATCCCAAGATCTGTGGTGTAAAAAGGTTATCTAACATTTCCAAAAGGCTTTCAACCCCAAAGCCTCATGAAATGAAATACTTCACAACCCTTTCTGGTATGCAATGTCCAATTCTTGGATAAATTTTCCTTGTAATGCATATTTTTCAAAAGGCTCTCCCCCTCTCTTACATATAAGAAATTTATCTTTTTTTTTGCATCTAGGAAATTTTACCTCAGAAATTTATCTTTTTGACTACCTGTGTTAGAATCAAGAAAGTTACATATCTCTATGTATAACTAAATGTATTTATCTATACATAATTATGCATCTATATCTATGCAGCTATAGAAAAACTAAGGTTCAACTAACACATTTGTACATTTTAATAACTGAAGGTTTAAAACTTAAATGTACCTTTATGGGTCTTTTTTTTGGACTTCTTTTTTGTTGAACGAGAAAATTTAGTCTTCTTATTTTTTGGCTCTTTAGAGTCCTGTACAGCTGTGCCTCCTTTCTTGTGTGCTTTGACTTCTTTCCTCCTTTAAAAAAGATGAATATACACCTCCTCTATTATATGTACTTCTTATGCAACAGGAAATCTGAAGCATTTAATTCAGTCAAACAGTTCTCATTTTTTCAGAAACCTAACAGTAGCTAAACTGAAAAAATTAATTTGGTTTTAAAAAGAAAAGTGCTATAGAAACACAAGAGCTCTAGAGCTGAAGGCAAAGGACAGGAAATGCTAAACTCATTAATATGACACTGATACAGACAACAAAAACAGTGCATTGGCAAACAAATATTAAATACAGAAAACAATTTTATAACATGCCGAATTCTTATTTATTTTGATTTTTTTTCTTTTAGTAAATAACTTTGTATATATGTAGGGAGAAAAATACAGTTAATACAGATTTTAAAATATATTTTCATATTTGATAGCAACAAAACCTGAGGTAGAGGACTCTCAAGCCTAAGAAGCTGCTGCAAACAACCAAGCCATGTGTTTTATTTTCAGCATTACTTATACTGGCTTGTTGTAAGAACATAGGCTTTTTCCTACTTCTTTGTAAGAAGAGGTCAGTGAAATTCTTTCAAAGTAAGTATTACTCTGGAACAGTCAAAATGTGTGACCATGCTTATTCAGAACTCAAGTGGTTTTACGACTTTAGCTCCAAAAATCAAGACAGATCAAACTAATCTCAGTTAATGAACTATCCCTCCTAATATCTGCCTACACAGTGCTCTAGTGAAATGGCGTATGAATTAACTTTCAAAATGGATTGACTACTAGATGCACATTTGATTTGTGTTACTTTAGAAAAGAAATCATTGTTTCCTGGCTCAGAGGTTTGCCTTTCACATGCTTTGCAGATAATTGTATGGGTTAATTACTGAGACATGCAACTAAGTTAATGCCACATCAAAATTTAAAAAATCATAAAACCTGAGTGTCAATAGCTGTGGAATTCAATAAGATTACAGATACTATATAAAAAACAAATTTAAAAAAATCTAATCTTAATGCACACATTTTGTAGGTTCGAAATACACTAATTTTCTCTCCAATTAATAAGATTCTTAAGAAGAACAAACATTCAAATTCAAACTTTCCAAGCACAGTCACTTGACTCACACATAAAGCCACTATTTCTAGTAAAAGGAAAAGCATTTCAGCTCTGAAACACAGCAAGAGGGGAAATTTAAAAAGTGTTTTGCATAAATGTTCAGATAAGAAAAATAATCACTAGGCTGAAATTAAGCAAATGAAACTTCTGTGGTGGTAGGGATGGGATTCTTCCAGTTTGAGGGGTTTTGCACTTTCGTTAGTGCAGTCCCTAACTCTCAGCAGGGACAAGTCAGTGACTTTATAAGAACTACAGAACGTTTATGCTAGTTCAGCATAAATGAAGTTCCTAATCATCTAGGTGAAGTCTTTCCCCTATTTGCTGTTCATCATAACTGTAACCTATCAATAATTCACCCCCCAAATTTTAAAATATTTCATTACCGGTGATGAAAGTTTAGTTTGTAGGAACATTCTGGACATAGTCCTGAAAAAGAGAAAATAAGAACATTGCAGCCATCATTCTGATAAGCATAATTAACAAAATTTAGAAGTAGATCTTTCAGTTCCAGTAGCTTTTCCTTCAAAACTGTAGTTACAATGTAATTGCAGCCAGGATTTAGGAAAATACCACAACGAAATTCTTCAGTACAAACCCGGATTTTACTAAACCTGGAGAAAGATCACAGGTTTAGCATTGGCAACTATTCATTAAAAAAGTATCAGTGCTTATCATGTACAGACATCACATTTTATGGATCTTTGGGGACAGATCAAATTGTTCTATAATAACACTGAAGACCCATAAGCGTCTTAGAGCTTTGCAAGAGACCAAGTGCTCCTACATGGAGTGTCTTGTGCACAAAACAAAAAGCCACCATTAGCTTGTTTTACACAAAGTAACTGTGTAAACTATGGTAAGTTTAATTATGTGATGAATGTATCAAAATATACACAATACTGAAAAAGAAAATCCCAGTCAAGATGCAAGAATGGAAAAGAAATTGATTAAAGATAAGAACTTTGTAAGAAAACATAAATATTAAAATCCGTAGTTGAAGGTGTGCAAGAAGTTGTCTGGTCCAAAACCCTAAGGACTCCTAAGGGTTGTAACTGAATGAGCAATGACAATGCTGAAACCCTCCCTGCAATGTCATATTGTCCATTAAAACTAGACATGCCTGTATACAGAACAGCTTATAATCGATTATTCTAATTTTATGACATCATTCATTATACAGTATGAAGTGGTCAACCTGTAACAACTTCATTATATATAATGATAATAGCTGTTCTCTCTAAATCAGGACCATCATACTACCACCTGTGATTAAGAAAATTATATCCTATTCTGCATTTTTCACTTTGCATGAACTAATATAATTGAGTCTTGTTCGATGGCTTTTAAAGCACGAGATATTTTTCTTCTTTTAAGTGTACATATCCTTGAAGGGCTGACTTACGCAGCTTCACAAGTGCATTCCTCTTTTCACCATGCTCAACGTAACCAAAATTCACCTCCCAGCTCTTCAGGCCTTCTTGCTCATCACAGTGCTTATTTCCACAGGAAAACTGACCTGTAAAGAGGTCAAAACCAGCAAAGTGTGGTTCAATGATTAACATGCATAGGTTTAGGCTTGTTATTTCCAGTTTTGCTCAGTTTTTGATTTTTGTGTTCCATTTCTTTCCAACAAAAAAGAGTGCCAATCTAAAAATAACATCTAGAGTAAGGAAACAATAACAGAGAACAACAAAGCAATCAATCAGTCAATCAATCAAACTTGCCTAATGCTGCCTATTTGCAAAGAAAAACAAAACTGGAACTGTGTTTTGAAATCTATGGATGAAGATAAACTAAGAAATAATAAGCCTAATACTGAACTCTGAAAAAATGAATGTTACTAGGAGACATTCTATACCCTAAATAATTACTTACTTAGTAGTGGTGATGGATTAGGAAGTGTGATACAGACATGCATCTTTAATGACATCAAACTATTGAAAGTATCACGTACATACCAAATGATGCCCACATTCTTATTGCCTATCTAATTTACCTGACACACCAGACATACAACTTGTATTCTAATGACCTTTCATAAACACCTTTCTTTCAAGAAAAGGAAATCCAATTTTGTGAGAAATGATATGTCAGCTTTAATAGCTTCCTTCAGTTCATTATGTGAAAGGCAACAATGATTTTAATACAATTTGCACCTAACCAATGTTGTTTACAGCACTGACTTCCTAATATTGGAGAAATAAAGATACGTATATTCCTTTTGCAGAAGCCTGATTTGTATACAGGGCTGGTAGAAGGGATGTGAAGGATGTGTATTAATAGGCTCACAAGCAGGACTGTTGGTGAACGATTAACCTCAGAAAATTCTGCTTAAGCTGCTAACTAGTGGATTGGCAGTGTCCTCAGATACTTCAGTTCTGCAATGAAACACCACTTGCAATGTGAACATTTGAAGGCACCAGCAGTGGTTCTCATCACCACTATTACTGACACAGCTAAATTAAGTACATACAATGCAAATTATCAGACAGGCAGGTAATAACGTTTTATTAGATTTGAGGAAATCAATTTATATTGCTGATTTATATTTGAAAATAGCATTGAAGACCCACGCCTTTTTTAAAGGATAGTTTAGAACCGCACTCGGGAAGAGAGTCCGACATCCGTGAGCGCGTTGGGTTCTCCCGCCCTCCAGTGGTGAAAGGGAGGATTTATCAACTCTTATATTCCATTGTACGCTTTCCATCAGCATTCCATTAAAAAGCTTGAAACTTGTAATTCTGCACTTTTGCCACATTTTAAAATATGGAGTACCAGATATTAAAATTACAATGCAGCTTTAAATTCTTTTCCCCCATGAAGACATAAAAATAATTTATTTCTCATTTAATTTTAATTATCTTTTTAAAGCATTCAATAAAGCACCAAATGTAACTATCTGGTAACACAATCTGTAGTGCTGAATGCAACATATTACTACAACCACCTTTAGAAGTTCTAATCTTTATAGCTTAAAAATCCCATCATTAATGTTTACACTTCCTAATGTGAAATACATATTTTTAAAAACATAATTCTTTTTTAACTTTCTGTAGTATACTATAATAGAGCTGTTTACAGAATGCAGCTCTCCACAAAACTGTAGCTGAGAGACACTGATCAACAATATCACCCCATACAATTTTCTTGTGTCTGCATCCATGACTTCCGAAAACTACACACGTATGAGGATCCACCCACAGGAAGAGTAATCTATTCATCTCATTTTCTTGCTTGTTCAGCAACTTGAAAATGCCCAAGCACCTAGGCCATGGAATGGGGACTGCTGTGCAAGGTCCCAGTAACACACTGGTAAGAATTCACACACAGAATTAAGCTGCCGATTCAGAAACAGGACTGGGAGACATGATAACCATTCCCACTATTCCCATTGAGGCTTTCAATTCCAATTTAACCTCAAACAGACATCACACAAGAAACTTTGATTAAAAAGTTAACCTTTTGCAGAACAGCATTGGAGAAACTATTAATAAATAATTTCCTGAGGAAATGTACTGAGACACTTCAATTAAGAGTATTCTACATTATCAAATGCGTTATGGTGGTGTTCACTACAAATCTGATCTTTTGAGAATAAACCAAATGTTCTTTTAAGGTTAAAATATGCAGATCAGTGTGCAGTCTAGACCTATGTGCATAAAACAGCAAAGTTGGAAGTTAAGTCAATTTATCGTCCATTATTATCTGATAAACTTATCAGTATTGTCAAATACCGTCTAACAAAATTATGTCAAAAAGCATCAAGAAATGTAATAAAAAATGAAAGATAGCATTACCTTTTCCTGAAATTACTTCTTTCTCATGTCGCCATCTAAATCCAAACTGTTAAGAACCAAAATTAAGTTGTAAATACTCAATGTATTCAGTATCAGAAAGAATCATTTCAGTTGATTGATTTCCTGCATGTGGTTCATCCATTCAATCTCAGTCAGAAAAATTTAATTTCTTTCTCTTTTAATTAAATATATCTCTCTGCCTCTGCTTGCCAGAATGATATTTTATTTATAAAAATACTTTACAGATTTTTATTTTCACAGGAAAGTCTCCATACTGAAAAACAATTACAAAAGCAAAAATATTAACATTTCCAAGTGGAAGACAAGTTGGCCTAGAAATCTGGAAATAAAAACAAAAGAATAAAATGTATTCTATTTAATGACCAGGTGTCAAACAGATTTCATTTCTTGGCAATAGGAGACATTTCCAATCTGTTAAGCTGCAAAACAAAGCAGAGACAGCAAATAAGAACTTTTCTAGAAAAATAAGACAACAACAAGAAGAAAACATTTCAAGTCCAATGCATATCAAAGTAAAGCTTAGATGCAGAGTAGAGCTAATGCAGTTCCCTTGCTGCATCACAAAACTGACAATAGAATTAAACTATCTGACAATACAGACGGTCATTTATCAGCCTGAAAGCTTGCAGACAAGATGCACTGATGGTTCAAAGACAACCTTGACCTAAAAATTTCTTATCTAGGGAAAATGTAAGGAGTAACAGACCCATCAAAAGCAATAGCTGTCAGAACACACTGTCTCTAAGTAGCCTCATACCAGAGGTTCACATTGGCATTTGATTAAAAGGAAAAGATTGTATGTTCTAACCACAAAATGAAAAGTGGGATCATGGATCACAAGGTCCTCTTTGACTGCAGTGCCAGCAACCAAGATGAGTGCAAGTGAGTGTGGGAGCAGCAGAGAAGACCAAGCCAGACCATCAGCAAGGTGAAGGGCCTGGGAGCATGGGGGGTGAGTGAGTCTGCACGGGTCAGCTCTGGGTGTGAGAACACCTCTGTATGTCTAGGGCTGACAGCACAGGGGGTGTGCTGCGAGACTAGGGGAGTGTCAGCCATCTCTGTGCGGATGTGTGTGTGTGTGCATGTGTGTGTGTGTGCGCATGTGTGTGTGTGTGTGCACAGCCATGTGTGCATGTCAGTGAACAGCCATGTGTGCATGTCAGTGAAACAGTCTGAACCAGCAACTGCAATGTGGTTGCACATTTCATATATCTTAGAGCTTCTTACTGTTTTCTTCTGAGCTTCAGCCTTTGACAAGGTGCTCTGCTTATTTTTCAGACCTCAGGAGAGACGCTCCCATGAAACTTGCCCTTATAATTATCCAGTGTTTCGGAAAACATAGTTTTTTCTTGGAAGAAAAATTCCAAAAGAGATCTGAGCTACAATCTCTATGCAGAGATCTTTAGAAAAATTATCTGACTTGAAGACTTTGTTGGAGCAAAACAATTACAGCTGTGAAAAGTCAGATGAGCATGTATGAGCAAGTCTCAATCTGTGCAATATAAACGTTTAAAACATTACAGAAAACTGACCTCCAACTTTACTTTGACACCATCTAAGCAGGATATAGAACCAACAGAATCAAAGAACAGCCCAGGCTGGAAGGCACCTCGACAACCATTGTTGTTCAGCCTTGTTCAACTATTCATGGGAAAGGGGGCAGAGATGAGATTATCCAGCACCCTGTGCAATTGCACCTGCAAAACCTCCAGCTGTGGGGATTGTAACGTGCCACTGGGGAGGTTGTTCCAGCAAATCAATGCTTCCACTTTCTTATATCAATATGAAGTACCATCATATAAAGCATCAACAACTATCATACAAAAAGTTGGCCAGCTAAGAAGCTTGTTGTCCACCCTGCAACCTCTCATAGCACCAGCACTGCAAAACAGAAGGTACAAGGGGCTAAAGATATCCAACAGTTTCTAAAAATGCAGAAAAAAAAAATCAAGGCAGGAAAAATCTGAAAGCACAGACTGCATTCCATCGGTGCGAATGGGATCAGCAGCCCATTTCAGACTTCCAAGAAAAAAGCCTGCTTTGAAATCCTTCTCTACCAAACATAGGCATGGATAAATCAGTAATTGAAAAAAATCTCTTGTTTTTCCTATTTTTCTCAGAATTTCTAAGAAAGGACTTTCATATGATCAGAATGTATTTGAGAACAGAAAGCATAAATATTTTACGAACTACATGACACAGCAGTTATGCTGACATGGCAATTCCAAAAATATAGGTAATGACTTATGTGTATAAATGGGAATTAAGAGTGACCTCAAAGTTAGGACAGACACACTTGAAGTCTGACAGGGAAATACTGTTCACACAACACACATACACAAAAAATCTAGGGCAGAAGGGTTTCCCACAAAAGATAGCAAACACACGGAAACTTGGCACAGCAGTGAAAGAAACAAAATCTGTAAGTCTGCTCCAGGGAAATCAGTTAGGGGACAGAGAGGACATTGAGCAATATGAAACAGCTATAGGAAAGTAAAATGAAATTTACTCAAAAAAAGGAGGGAAGGCATCTTCAGCATTTTAATTTTTGTTAATTTTAATTAAATGTTCACATTTTACTGTTCCAATTGTCTTTAGATGACTATCATCTTTTCTGCCTAATAGAGTTAAGCCCAGTTCTTTCAACTATTTACCAGTTAATGTAGTTTTCAATACTATAAATAGTCTAAAAGAACTATATAGACACTGTTTACAGCACTGGGTTACTGTGTGTTAACATCAAGACACATCTGAGTTAGCTACACTCTTTGCAAAACCACAATAGAAAATTCCTGTATGCTCTCTGACTAAGAAGTTAGTCAGCCAAAAACTTGGAGAAAATAAAGGCTGTTCCAGTTAAGAAGAAAACCTGGTGCTGGAACTGGGCTGTTTCTCTTAAGAAATTCTATTTATTTACAAGGCACATACAGATCCTGTTTCCACAAACAGAAAAAAAGAACAACCAGCAAAAGATGCTACTTTAGAATAGACTTTTCCAAAATTGTTTCTGCCAGCATTCAAGTACAAAACTCTTTTTAGACTTTTTTTTTTTTTAACAGTAACATTCCGGGGTTTTCTAGGCTTCATCTGTTGCTCCTCTCCAAGCAACCTCTGTAGCCTTCTTCCTTTAACCCCTTTGCTTTTTCTGCCTTTTTCACACACAATGTACCTCTTCATAAAACACCATCTGACAGAAATTCTCGTATTCCCACAGAAGCACATTTTTGGGGCAGTGACAATGCTTGGATTCAAACTGCTGCTGCTTATTAAGTAACTTGACAAATTCTCACAACTCTTTCTCTAGAGAAGGGGTACAACATTCCAGTTTCACAACGTATCCACAATTATAAGGCAATTTTTAAAAAGGACATACTTCAAAACCAGTGTGATTTACAATAATTAAACATACCTTATTCTCTTTGTATCTGCTGAGATCTGCTATGCAGTATTCTTTGAACAGTTTATCATAATACTTCTTTGCAAGCCTCTTCTCCCTATAACAAAAGGTATTTTTAATTAAATATAGAACATGACACAATTAACTTTACATTGTAATGACATTAACAAGACATGTTGTTTCATGCAAAGAACACAAGTTGCAGAGAAATGAAACAGATACATGTTTATTAAACTAAGGAGTAATTTCCATAAAATTGGAAAAATATACATAAAATAAATCTGCAATACATACGAAACTATGTTTTTTCAAACTCGGATTTCTTCAGAGTTTTCAGAACAGTCATTTGAATCTCAGAGAATGCACAATTATTTATTAGTTTTTCTGTCATCAACTCATGTTGCCACTTGAGCAATATCGCAATATGAAAGACCTCCTAATGGTCTTTCATTTTCAAATGCATCAAAGATCAAAGAATGATCACTAAGTATGCACAGTAATTCTTATTAGTAGGGGACACTACAAATTTAGTACAAGTGATCTAAAAATAACATGTTCTATAATATTTTCAGTACCAATTCATGTCTGCTTCGTCTTCTTCATTCCACAGGAATCTGTGGTTTTCTCTAATAACATCAAGATCCGTCTTGTCATTTGCTCTATAAAAGGACACACTTTTTTTTAGTACAATGTAATATTAAAGTGAAAAGTCCATGAAATAATAATTTGGTAACCATCAGTATTCCACAGTTATGATCTCCACCCCACAGCATAAAGGAATACATTGCTATGAAATAAAACTACCAAAAATGTATTCCCTGGCATACCTGTTCCCTAAAAACCAAAAAAAACTCAGGGTGGAAAATGGCCACTGCAATTGTGGATGACTTGATCCTATCTGAAAACACTTTTTATACTCTTTATTGAAGACAGTAATTTTAAAAGGCAGTTATATATATCTCTAAAGAAGGTTATCATTATTCTGGACAATGGATAGCACTTCTGCACATTTCAAAAGTATTTCAGACTGTTATTTTGAAGGTACTGACAGATATTTCTCAATGTACCTTCAATTAATGCTCACCTGTCATCTTTCTTTTTGCATAACAAAACAAGAATAATTCAGCTCATGGTAAGGTCTTATCTAAAAAATGAAACAATGCAATTTTGTTTTTTTGGATTTACAATTTACAACTACTGTAGTTACCATTTTTGACCAAAAAAATTAGTAATTTCACACACAGCCACATCCACTTCTGCCCCTAAAGCTATAATATACATTTACCAGCTTGACATAACAGGGAAGCTTTAGGGTCATGAGGGGAAAGTTTGCTAATGGTTCTCACCCAGTTCGTCGGAAGTCCTCTATTTTGCCACCATAGTATAAAATGTAGTCATGCACTAACTTTTTATGTCTTTCATACTGAATAAAGCAATTAAGGATTGTTCCAGAACTTATCTTCTTTTGTTTTACCATAGCTTAAAACTAAAAAAAAAAAAACAAAACCAAAAAACTTTTTGTATACTTAAGAGAAAGACATTTTTTTCCTCACAAACAGTTCAGTAATTTCCAGAAAGAACAGAATTAATTAGCAACTTTTACTTAATAACCACTCATAGAAGCTACTTTCGAAATACAGGAATTCAAGGCAATTTCATGTTTAAAATCTCATTCAGCTGCCAGACCTTTATAAAACTGTCTTCCTTTATCAAACATGCTCTGTACTCATATACACAGAAACTTGGTTTATTTTCTCAGCTGTAATTTAGACAACAGCTTCTCAGTATTGCAGTTTTGGTTTAAAACAGGTTTGTATTTCTGCATTATAAAAATAGTCTGGCTACTAAAATGGAACAATTTATTACATTTTTACCGTCGACATACAAGAGTAAAAGGTTGTATGCTTTAGTTTGGAGATGAAAATCATGGAAAATTATGTAATGCTTTTTAGAATACATTGGCCTCAGAGACATAATTTGAAACACATTTTGTACCACAATTTGAGTAAAATTTGTAATTATTTATTCAGAAAATAAGTCTCTTCAAAAATAAAAACACTATATATGCCTTCTTTTTCAATTAACTTGTATCTCAACAACAAAAGTAGCTCTTTTGAAGAATGACTCAGTATCTGGTACTACACTGTCAACTACTGTCATAACTGAGAAATCCCAGTATTTTACCATAATGGATAACCTGTGCCCCACCTTCAAACTTGAAGAAAAATGAAACAGAAGGATACAGCACTCATCGATATCAAGTGAAATCTTCTTTTTCTTGCTTCTTCCCTGATAATAACAAACATGCTTCAGTGAAAGCTATCTTTCCCTTAAGGTAAACAATATCTCACAAAAGCAGTATATAAAAGATACCTATCACATTCTTCGGCTGCGAATTGCCTGTGAACCACACTGCCTTGCTTTGCTTTTTGGAACGGCTTTACCAGAAGGCCATCTTCCTCTATTCTAAAGGTAGGTGGGAAAAAGGAAGAAAAGTTAGTCAAGAACTTTCCATAAGCAATAGAATTTCCATATGCCAAACCTTCCACTAACTTGATTAACAAAAACTGTTATATTGCTAGTTTCTACATGAATGAAACAAAACTTCAGAACCAATATCAGCTTGGACTTTACCTCATTTGCAGAACAAAATCAGAAAGGCAATCACTTACAGTTAGCATTTAAAGGAAAATGCTTAAAACAGCCACTTGTAATATTTATTTTTATCAATACTATCACTATAGAACCACAATGAAAAACCTCCGAAGTTTCCGAAGTTTCACTCTACATTCTAAGTCCTCTACAAATCTCAGCTACAAATCTCAGCTACACAGCAAAGTAGGAACAGAAAGGACAGTGTGCTCACTGATTGAGAGTGACTGCTAATAACCCTATCCCATCCTTCCATGCCAATGGCCCATCACCTCATTAAACAGCTCTGCCTCTTGTAGTGCAATCACATGAATCAAAATTTAAAACTCAACTGCCATGTTGTGAACCATACTTGTTCTAAAACATAGAACTAAAAATACCTTAAGAATTCAACAAAGTAATGAAAAGTTAAATATAAAGAGATGCATTTTAGCTAGTAAAAGGTATATTTACTTAGTTTCATTCATGAGTAGAGGTGAAGAAAAGATTTTTCCATAATCATCAGCTGACAGAAAGAATGGAAGTCAGAAACTTGAGAAAGCAAGCCAGAGAATTTGTATTCCAAGCTATGGAATAGAAGTCTAGAAACTAAGGGCATCATTTGCTCAAAAGGATCTGTAAGCACAAAATTCCCATAAGGAGACTCCATAAAACAGCAATTTGGAAAAAATTTAAGACTACTATTTTCCTTAAAGTGAAAATAAATATCATCATAGAGCAAGAAGATATATACATAGAGTGAACCCACATAAGAGCCCTACTGGGAATCAGCAGTAGTGTGCCAGAACAAGGATAACGATGGTATTTCTGAAAGGCTCCTGATGGTTAGTTAATATTCCACCTCAAAAGTGGAAGGGTAGAATGTATAATGGCCTTCTAAAGAAAACAAAATCTGAACAAAACCAGTCACTGTTTTAATGGAGAACAGCTATATTTATAAAATAAATGAAACACCACAATGCCTGCTCTTATTCCAACGATTAAAACATGAAATTTTTTTCCCAGAATGCAGTCAGACACTACAAAATCCATTCTTTCAATTTTTCTACAAAGGAAAATATGCAAGTGACCTAGGAAAGTTTCCAGAAAGTCTTCTTAAATAAAGTCCAGTAAAAAGCAAGGGAGAGACAGGAAAAAGAAAAGTACATGCATAATGTGGGCCAAATGTTCAGTATGGTGCAGAAAGTGTCAAAGGACTATACTGCCAAAACAAAATAAATACATAAATAAATAAAAATCTTTACAATATAAGGAAATCAGACTACAAATTTCCAGGTCACTAATAGTGGGAACTACTGAAAGAATTAGCAAATATCTTATTTGCAGTTACACTTCAAGGATTGAATACAATACAATTCACCAATTCCCAGGTCTCTTCACAAATTAAATAATAAAGAAGTAGCATTAGTTCTTCACTTTATATGTTTTATATCTACAAAGCCTGCTACCACTTGGCCTTTTGTGCCTTGCTCTCCTAGCAGTTCCATTTGTCCTGATGGATTCATAGTGAAGTGAACAGTGCTGCCAAATCCCAGCAGTGGATACTAATGCTTGGAAAAACGAAACACTCTGCTCCAAGAAGTGAGGAGGATATAGACAACAGATGGAGATGGCAGAACAGATCTCAATCAGCTGCCCCTAGGAGATGACAAGCTTTGGCAAGCTCGACATGAGGAGATGCAGAAATCAAAGAGATTGATTTTTTCAAAAACCATTTCAACACCAGACTTTACATACAACAGCATCATCTTCTATGCACACTAAGAGGCCATTTGCACAAAATGTGTAATGCAAAGTGTTAAGTCTATACTACATTACCTTTTAGTTTTTTGCAGAGACTTCTCTCCACTCTCCTCATCACTGAAATCAGAATCATAGCCTCCATGGCCATGTGCCTGAAAATAATAGACCAGTCAATATATCTGCTAATGTAACATGGATATGGCATAATTACAAATTAGTACTGTCTATCATGTATAAATAAAAGAGAAAGACAGAGAGGAAGCAAAAAAGTGCAAATTCTCACATACGTCTAAATGAAGCCAAATTCAACAGACAATGCAGAGCATATTCCAAATAACACAGGGTAAAGAAAGACACTGTCAATCTGTCTAAAGATCCCTCTATAAATAATTTATATGCAGATGTCCCCATATTTAATCTTCGCATAGATGCAGAAAACCAAAAGTATGATAAATACCTTTGGATTTTAATTTCAATGTTCCTTATATAAGAAAAAGGCGAGTATTCTCCCCAGAAGCAAGTCTTCCAGGGGGCTGGAGGACAGCAACCAATATGCCCACATTATAAACAAAGAAAGATGGGAACAAAAGTTTCTTGGGCTGTGGTACAGCGTTTTAGAACATTAGATCTTATACTGGTAACTGGAAATCTGATTGAAACTGTAACTAAAATACAAACCAACAACATGCCTGCAAAAACATACCACCTAATCAGCACAACATTCCCACCAGAAAACGAAGTCTTTTCCATAAACTTTGGGACTACAATGTCAAATTAATGTCTTCAGCAACCAAGCACTGACTGATGCCCAGATACATCACCTTCATTTTTCAAGGGACAATACTTCGGCAGAAGCAATGGTTTAAGTAGATCCTATCTCCTCTCCCTCACTCTTACTCTGGTACCTTCCTTCCAGTCGCCCAGTTACAGTTGTGAAACTACACATGAACCAGACAAAACAACTCACCCAAGTTACAAAGGAACCTATCCAAAAGGAGTATTTTAACTCAGGTCAGTTCCCTGACAGTTCATCCAGAGCCCCTGCAACCAGTTACACCAGCCAGCTGAAGGGGTAGCACAGGGAGAGTGTAGCCAGAGCTGGGAACTGCAGAAACCAGCACAGACACCAAAAAACACTTTTACACGACTGAGGTAAAAACAAGAGGGAAGGTTATTACATATCTGCAGGTGGAAAGGCTCAAACACACACTACCTAAGTATCTTGGTAATTCAGACTGTGAATGAGAAAAGAAACATATTTGATTCAGCTGATTCTTACATTACGTACAATCATAGCCCTCCTCAGACAAAAAGCTGAGAAACACAAACTCTGCAAAAAAGACACATCTCCTCAGGATAATTTTGATGAGGTGCCTTCTCTACTGACCCCAACAATCGATTTGTATCATGCAGAGTATGTAAAACACTATCTTATCAAACTGACAGTGAAGGATTGGTTTTAAGATTTTTTTAATTTTTTTTTTATTATTGCTAATAATAAACTAATACCGTAATGTTCCTTCCACTCTTGAACTCTTCTGAAGAATACATAGCTTGCATATACTTATATATTTGAACAAAAGCAAACCAGAACTTTCTGATTTACCTTTATGCTTTCTATTTCCCAAGAAACAGAAAAATTATCAGTTACCAGACACACAAACAAACAAAAGTGCAGCAGATGTCAGTGGTTGTCATGCACTGGCAAAAGAGCAGCAATGGTACTAAGTTCCATAGCTGAGGTGGTTCTAATAGCCAGCCTACCACTACTTTTATTAACGAAGCTTATGTGGTCTTTAGAAAAGGCTGAATACTCTAAGAGTGTGCAGAAAATATATTTATATTTGGCCTCTAAATTAAAAAAATATGATGGTAATCCGGGAATGTTTTAAATAGCAAAAGTAATGCTTCCCAGATGAACACGGAGCTTCCTTCACACTCAAAAGGGGAGAAGGTCCCAGCCAACACAATGAGCATGAAAGTCAACATGAGACAGAAGTAGTACAGAAAAAGGCTGAAAGAGGAAAGACCAAATGAAAGGAGATTTTCACTAAGTAGTTGACCTTGGATGATGGGGCCCAGGAAAGAAGTAGACATCCTCAGTAATCAGCTCTCAGCTGATTCCAGGAATGATTAAAACAAAAAGAAAAAAAGACACAAGAAAAGCTGGTCCAACAGAATCATACTGTAGGGCTCTCAGAAGTTGATGACTGCCTTTTGAAAAGTTAACTGTGAATATAAGGGCAAGTATGGCTAAGGCAGGCATAGGCTGCTCTTCTGACAGGAAAACTCCACAGCTTCAGACATTCCTCTGAATCACTACAATAGCTCACAGATAAATTCAGAGTGAAAAAGAATACAACCCATGACTGACGTCCTGACACTTCTAGGTCACTCCTCCTTCGAAGGCAACAGCAGATGGGCAGGTACTGCACTGAAGCTGAGTTTGGCATCAGCAGCTCCAGCAGTGCCGGATGGCACTCGTGGAGACTGGGACTGAACAATTACTGACCTGATGCCTTAGGATGATATCAAGATGACCTGACTTTTAGGTAAAACATTTCATTAACTCCATCAAAGAATCGCATCCATAAATGAATCTTTCCATTTTGGAAGGACAATGTAAACACACACCTGCTTCATACTGTAAAATTTCATGACAGATTTCTTCCCTTCCCCACAAGAAAAAAAACCCCAGAGAACAATCCCAGATAAAGAAAATGTATTTAACTGTAGTAAAAGAGGGGCAGATACCAAAGCTTTGTGCCCAAGCTAGCAGATGTAGACATGGGCATGCAAAATTGTCAACAATATTTAAAATAACTATTTTCACTATTTAATAAACCCTTTAATATAAACTTTGCTTTGATGGAATTTGTCAGAGACTCAGAATGCTTCTGGTAAATTATTAATGTAAATACCAAGTGTTTTACCAAAATGCAAACCTGAAAAGGTATGTAACTTAAATGGTACCATGTATTTTGCCTGTTGCATCAACTCTGAACTTTTTATTCTCAAACAACAAAACAAACTGAAACCACAAAATTAAAACAAATACCAATATGTTCTGGGGTACATTTAGCTCACATTTAAGTAATCCCAACATCTTGGATTAACTAATAATGAAACAATCGGAGACAGAACAGAGTCTACTTAACTTAGGAGTCCTAAACCCCAGCAATTTAAACACAGTAAATAAATGAATGCTGTCCACAGCTGATGGCAGACATAGATACCAACTCTTGATTTCAATATAGGACACTACAGATTCCCCAGCACTGCATTTACAGCAGGTATTTGCATCCAGAGAAGGCACCTCTCTAATGAGGTAAATGCACACTAGTGAAATGGACACATCACAGTTCATGTTGACTCCTGACCACAACATACAGCTGAACACAAAAAAGCAGTTAAAAAAGAAAAAAAAGTCAAAACAATCCTAGACAAAAATTCCCAACTCGTGGTTCCTGACCTCAGCCCTAATCTTGCTACTCCCGTCATAAGCGTCACTCTCATCCTTCCCTTTATCTGCCCAGCACACAGGTCTGTGCTCATGTCTGCTCACAGCCCAGATGTGGCCCGGAACAGGCCCGAGTGCTCGTTTTGATACAAACTACTCTGGGAAGGACTGAGGGGAGCGTGGGATCTCTAGGGGGGCTTGACGAGCCATCCTGTCTGGATAAAGAGTGCCATGTGTGAAGTCAGAATGCTTCACCGTAACACACTCTTCCCACCCTGATGTCTATGAGGCTTTGTAGCCGCAACTTGGGGGAAAAAAACCTGAGAGTAAATTCAATTCGCTTCAAATTTACTCTTCCTTGTAGAATCAACTACAAGGAGTGCTTGCATATACTGTACAGTGAACGGCCCTGACAAAGAGAAAAGCACTCACAAGATACTGCCCCTTTATTAAAACTACGAAAGAAGCAGGAGTAAAAGGTAGACATCAGAAGACCACGACAGCGAGGATTAGAATTTCGTGGAGCTCCAGGGAGAAAAGTCACATCGAACGCCGGCCCGTGTGGGTCCGACGCGACTTTGAAGCCGTTCCCATGTCCTGGAAGCCGCCCAGTCCTCTCCCGGCCCGCCTGACCCGTCTCCCACCTCCGGAGCGCGGCACGGCCGCGAACCCCGGGCAGCCCGTCCGGGGAGGCGGCGCGGCCCTTCCCCGCCCGCCCCGCCCCGCCGCCATGGAGGCGCGGCCTCCGCCGGGCCTGTCCTTGCCGGGCCCCCTCCGTTCCCCCCCTCCCTCCTGCCCCACTCACGGCCGCGGAGAGGCGCAGCTGGTTGGGCTCCATGCGGCGGCGCGACCAGGCCCGCCTGCGCCGCCCGGCCCTGCTCCCGGAGCCGCACCGCTCCGCCAGCCGCTCCCGGAAAAGCGGGGGCAGAGGCGGAGCGCGCCGCGCCGGGGGCTCTTCCCTCCTCCCTCCCTCTCTCTCCGCGGCGGCGGGCGGCGCGGGGCAGCGGGGCGGGAGGGCGAAGGCGAGCCGGCACGGGAGGGAGGGGAAAGCGCTCATCTGTTTAGGGCGAGGGGAGTCTCCCTGCCCGGAACCCGGTGCGCGGCCCCGGCTGCCGCGGTCTCCGCCTCTGGGAAGGTAGGATTCGGCCGCAGGGGCTCGGAGAGGTCTCGGCGCGCCCCTCTCCTCCTCGCCCCGGTTCGCCCCCGCACCACCCCCGGCGCTTTCGGGCAGGTCAGTCCCCACTACGGGGGGCACCGGCTCAGACCCGGCTGCGGGCACCGGGGCCCGGCGGAAAGGGTCCCTCGGGAGGGGTGGGGGAAGGGGGGGACGGCGTTCTAGAGGGGACCCCCGAGGGAGAAGGGGACGCCCCAGGGAGGAAGGGCCCCGGGAGGCGCTCCGCGGCGGGCAGCAGTTGCCAGGCGTGCCCGTGTCGTGCGGGAGGTGCGCGGTGCCCTCGGCGCGGCACAGCCTCGGTACGGCGTTCTGTAACTCCGACTCTGCTTTTCGATCGCATCCCGCAGCTAGAAGGACAAAATGTGACCCAGAACGTATGTGACCCAGTTTCTCTGTGAGGACCGACGGCAAGTGGGCAATAGAGTTTTAGAGCCTGCGGGTTGTATCAGAGAGAGGAGCTTTATAAACTGAAAGTGTTTTCTGATAAGGTAGCTGGGAAGTACCAATCTTCAGCATTAAGTCATCAGATACAGCAAGTAGCTGTCAAAGTGTTAGTTTCCCATCAAACACAATACCTGAACCAGCATTTTGACTGCTGAGCTCTGAAATGCTTTAATCAATCCATCATAGATACTTTCTTCTGGACTGCATCAAAGTTTCCATTTGTGTTATTGATTTGGATTCTTAAACCACAGATACACTTAATACAGGGAAATACTTAAAATACTACTGCTGTCCTTGCAGTATGCAGAGTGTAAAATACAAGTTATAGGTAGTTGCTGTTACACAGTATGGTGATCACACACCATAGTTGACAGTGTACCTCTTTACCTTGGCTACCAAATCTCCCTTTTAAAAACAAAAGTATTTTTTCTACTGACCTAGTGTTTGTGTTACTCATTATGTTGTTGCTGCGAAGGGATATAAAGGTGATGCTAGTGTCCCACAGAAAGGAACTGAGTGGGACTATGCTTATCTGAGTGTATGCAGTATTCTGCTGAAGTCCTACAGAATGTGGCCCTTTTCCTCTAAAGGGCAGAGACTTGCAAAAATGGAATTCTCCTAATTAATAATTTAAATATCTCAAAATAAATAATGTATACCCTCAAAGCTGTAATAGCAGGCATCTTTTTGTTGTTCCTGTCTTATGGAAATGCCAGACTGCTTTAGTGTGAATGAATCCTGACATGATTCTGGAAAATGGGCCAACATATCATTGATTATGCACTTTGAAGAAGAGTGGGAAAGGTAGAGGAAAGATTTACAATTCTTGAATCTCTTGGCATTGTGTTGTGGCCACAAAAGCCTGCATATAGAAAAAACAAAGTTTCTGGGACAGGAAAATTCTGCAGTGAGTCCAACTATAGCAACTGCTGTAGATGCTGAAGTTATTTTATAAACAGCTTTTCTCAGAATAGCGGCTAGATAATTTCATCTTGCTATGCTATGCTTTTCTGATATCTGTGTTGCTTTCAAATATCACCCGATTGCTTTTTGTATATGGGCTACAGTAAGCTACAGCTGGGGAACCGGATCAGAAATGGCCTCCCAAATAAATTAGAAGTTGGAACCGAACCTGTCCTTAGCCCCTGGTATGTGCATCATAGTTTGCTCCTGTGGGAGTATGTCCACAGTTTAAATCCAGCAACAGTATGCTTTGACACCAAGAAGGCACTTCTCCCATATGAGTCCCACAGGACTGGAAGATATGGGAAAAAGAAGAGAGAGGGTCATAACTCTTTACAGGGCAGGAGGTGCTATGGTTTTAAGTTGGATTTCAATGATTGTACAACCAAACCTTAGAAGCACAGCTTTCCTTTACAGATAAATCAATCTATGGGTTAGCTGCCGCTGAAGAGAGCATTCCTCTTCTTGAAGTGGCCCCGGTGCTCATCTGACCACTTCTGCTGAACTGCAGTATTTAATTTTCTACCAGCCTAGCTCCTGTGACTATCCTGCTGTGGTGTCTGAGTAATAGTGGTGGGGCAAAAAAAGGTTAGGATGCAGGGATGGGACAGCAGTGAAGGAGGAGATGAGAAAAGAGTTGCCCTTTCAGCAGCAGCTCTCTATTAGATCACTTAGCAGTAGTGTGACACAATCGTCTTAAATTACAGTAGCCCTGAACTTCATGGTTCACAAAGGAGACATCACTGTAGTTTTTACTTTAGTCCTGCCCTAAATCTAGAATGAGCGAAGTGTATCCAAAAAGCTTAAATCAGACATGGTACATACATGACAGAGATGCAGAATTCAAAGAATACAACATACTTACTGAGCTGTTCCTGAAAGCTTCCAGTATAGGAAAGTTCACAGCATAAATAGCTTAATCTATTAACCTCTTAGGTATAAAGGATTTTTTTCTACTATCTAAGAAAAATCTTCTTTGTTGCTACTTGAGATAATTTCTTAATGCCCTTCATTAGTTGATAGAGGAAGCAAGAATTGATCATCATTTGAATAACAACTTTAAAAATTGGAAGACACATATGCCCACAGCCTTCCCTCTTTGCAGCCTAAGAAAGTACTTTAACCTTTCTATATTGGTTACATTTTGGAGAACTCTTATGTTCTATTGCTCTTCTCCAGACTCAGATTTCTCTATATATTTCTAAGAAACAAAAAGTATAGCTGTTTAGTCCTTAACAGTGTTTAGCCAGGAAGAAACACATCAGCCTTCCTGCAGAAGATCTTCTGATAAAGTTGTTTGAACTCAACAGCTTCTGATTTGTTGAATCAAAATTAGTTTGGTTAGCCAATTAAAACATTGGTCCAATTTTTAATGAAAAAAATCAGGAGGCTTTGCCAGCAGGCCTGAAGAGGCAGCTACCACTGGTATGGAGAACAAGGACAAAACAGTCAAGTACATCCATTTTAAGAGCTGTTTGCAGGGGACATACCTGACTACATTTGAGTTTGATTATGAGACAGTAATGTGGAACGATCAAGAAGGCTAGTAAAATTGCAACCTGTCCTGTCTAATCTTTCCTTTTTTCTCCATTAAGTCAGTTATTTTGTTGACAAGTGAGGAAATTAGACTTTCTAAAATTATTTGATATTGGCACCTTCCTATCTTTTACATGTCTATGAAGTAAGTTGCCAAATCATTTATTTTCGTGTCTTCATAGTGCAAACAGTACCTCAGCATCTGTCATGTTCCTGATTTTTATCTCCTTCTATCTGAAACCCCCTAGTAATTTGTAGAAAAGCAAGTAAAACTAAAAATGGATGTTCACATATGCCAGTATGTGCCACCACATTCAGTAAGTGTAGTTTTTCATTTAGATGTACCCGTGTACAAGTTCAGGGCTGCCCTGTGCCTCCCAACAAGCCCTGAGGAAGGTGTACACTTCAGTCAGGCAGCTGACTCCCAAGCTTAAGACTTTCTGACAGTCAGGGAAAACAAGTGGGACTGTACAGGAGGAACAATGGCTCATGCTTACCAGTTCCCATCACTGGTACTGGTCACTCCAAACTGGTCATTAAAAGACTAGTCATTTTGTAACCATCTGGAGGTTACGTGGAGAGAACAGGCTGTTGCAATGCATGTTTATTTTGTCAAATTCAGTAAATGGCGTGTTCCACAATTTTTTGTCATACAAAGAATATCAAATGTGGAGCTTAACTAGCCACTAGATGTCAATGTTGCTGTGCTAAAAGGCAAATGCAGTTTTATTTGTTTGGCTGATAACATAATTTATTCAAGAAAAGCACTTCTGTGTTTAAAGTTATTTCCAGTATAGAGTCAGGTACAAAAAATAATCAGAGGCAAACCCATGCTGTGTCCATTATTTCAAGATCAGCTGTGCAGCTATATGCTATTTTGAAGTTGCAATTACCATTTCAGTGTGTAATCATTGTTAGAAAAGTGCCTTTGGAAAAGCAGCATCTGATTTATCGTCAGTTTTCTTCCTAGTTCCAAAATCCCAGACCTTTGTATGAGTAATGAAAATCATTGCATTGCATTTTAGTTGTTAATAAGATAAAATAGAGTAGTAATATGATATCTAATCCTATTACAAGAGTATCAAATTTCCTAAATTCCAGCTATTGGTGGACATTTTCCTCTTAATTACTCCTGTTAAACATCACTGGATATCAATGTCAGATACATTGTGTGGGGACAGAATTTCTAGAACACTAAGACTTCCAATATGAAAAACAATTTGAAAAACATAGTTCTTTTGCAAAGAGAGCCAACAGATGATGGCATTTCACAAGGCCATATGAGGTAGAATTTGACCTGTGGACCTTTGTTACTCCTGGCTCCTGTACCTCAGGGATGAACAAATCACTGCCAGTCTCCACAACCACTTATTGCCTAATGCACTGAAGATGCTGGTTCTGTTGTCTGTCTACATAGCATTTTTTTGAGACCAGAGAAATTAGTATTATAAACATTAATGAAAAGCTCAAGAAGAGAACAGTGCACATCTCAAATTCCAGATTAAGCTCATTCTGCTGTTTGGATAAAAACAAGTATCAAAAGATTTTATTAAAAATGAAGTTGAATCTTTCTGTTCATCTGAAAATCTCCCAAGAAGTCAAATATGAGGAAATTGCACCCTTATTCTCAGCTGATCAGTTTGGTAAATAGAATCCCAGTTTAGGCCACAATGTTAGAAAATACAGCCTAACATGATTTATTCCATTTGCTCCATCTCCTACGACACAGATAAGGCCTTTCAACTTTACACACAATTCACAAAAAGTTTTTTTGTTATTGTTTGCAGAGGAGCAGCCTTAATCTTCATTATTATGGACTGAAGTAGTTTAAGTCCTTCTCAACAGTTTATTTGATGGTAGCATCAATTCCACTCTTAACATGCTAAAGAATCACAGATACACTATGGAAGAAATATAACTGTTTTAACTTCTAACATCTATTTTAGTTTTCTTGACTATGACTACAGAGTTATGTAAGAGTCTTATAATTATAATATCTTGAAAACCAGATTGTTTCATTCATTCATTTTGTTGCAATTAAGGGAACACTTTGAGCTCAACTTTGATCCTAAAACTTGTGTACTTCAAAAATATCATTAAAATAAAGTTGTCTTCGAGCCCTTATTAAGATGTATAGTGTAAATAATACTAGTATGCTCCTGTAAAGACTGATTAAGTTATGGAAATAATAAATCAGACTTGCATAAACAAATGGTTCTTGGAAGCAAGCTTCCATGTTATTTCTAAAGTTTGGGATTATTTTTGCAAAATGGAAAGAATTTTACTTGATAAATCCCCTAGAGATATATTATGTAGACTTCTGTCTAGTGTCCTTTAATTGTCACTGCTAGTGCCACATTTGTTGTGTGGCAGGTAATTTTGGTCTCCAGAGCTTACAGTCTGGCAGCTGTGCTGAGAACAAAGCTCACTAAAAGATTATTATGTAGGCATGCATAAACAAGGGTAGTGACTTCAGCCTGTCAGGAATTTAATTAAAAAGTAATTACCAAAATATACAAAATACTACTTCTTAGTTTTATCAACCTGCAATGAAATAGGTGGAATACAGAAACTAACTCCTCCACTGTGTTCCAGTTTTCCTTTGAGGAGATTTTAGAAGTTCATTATGCTTAAATTCCCTGAAGTATGAACAATTTCCTAAGAGAGCAAAGAATGCTTAATCTTACTTTTATGTCTAGATCTTCTATGGTGGAAAGTGACTGATGGCATTCAATTACATAAATACAAGAAAAAGGGAAATCTTTTCCAGTTTAATATCAGAGTTATTATATAAGATGAAAAATGATAGACAATAGTTAGCAAGAGAAGGAAAATATAGTAATGTGGAAATAAAAAAACCCCAAACAACTGACAAACAAGCAATGTACTTGTTTTCTTTAAATTATATTGTTTCCCAATGGATTTTTTGGTGGCAATAAAAGAATATGTGAGCAAAATTACAGTCCATTGCACATTTAAACCATAGTGGAAACGATACACATTCTCTTGTTCCCTGACATGCATTTTTGTGCCTAATGTCTACCATGTATGTATATTCATAATATTCACTTATGAGAATTGAGGAAAAGTGCAAATCATTGACAGTGAATGTTTGGAATCTAAAGTCTTCTATACAGAAGGGTGACCCACAAATCATGATCTTCTGAATCACGGAAGCAGTTAAGCACAATTTATGTACCTAGTATTCAGCATAACCTGGAAAAGAAAGGTGCTTCAAAGTCTGAGTCTAAGATAAAGTGCAATAGAGAAATAAGGTCTCATTCCTACATACATGTTCCAAAAAACACCTGTTTTTTGGAGATATGTTTCCTCTTAATTTAGAAGTTGAGATCTTAATACAGGAATCAAGAAGACCAGTCCTACAAACTGTATTATGCACCTGGTCAGACGTGTTCATCACAGTGTTTCCCAGTAGTTGACCTAAAGCTAAGAAAATATGTCAGAGATTATTTGCAGTATACCGTGGTGTAGTCAATTGTTTGGAATCTCACAGACAAATTTTAAAAAATAAGGTATAGGAGCATAATATGATGTAATGATGACAGTCACTTCATCTTATTATATCAGTAGGATTACTTACTTAGTAAAGTAGTACAGTAGCTGCAAGCTGACAGCATCTATGTTGAGGTGATCAGTAGCTGATCCTTCAATGGAAACTCAAGGGTACAGGGATATAAAGAGGCTGCTCTGAGCAGTGAAGTAGGATGAATCAGTTAAAAATTCCTATTTCACAGTTTTTAATGAACATACTTTTAGAGTACTGCTGTGAGACCTCATTTAATTAATAATACCATTAGCCATTCTGCTAGAACTAACCTTTTATTAGTAAAAGTATACTACTGATTGCCGGGTTTTGGAAATAATAGGGATTATATTTCAAATTAAATACAATTTTGTGTTATTTAATCAGCAATATCATTCACACATAAAGTACTGAAATACTATCAACCTTTCTATTGAAAGTATTGCCAGAATACTATTCATTCCATGGCACCTAAGTGGAATGGGAAAGATAACTATCTTAAATGGGAATAATTACTCTAACTTAGTTACAAATATCAAGTTTTGTTATATAGCCAGCAACACTGAGCTGTGCAATACCCACAACTCTAGAAGTGAAAATGGCAGACTCAAAAAAACACCGAGGAAAGTATCTACGGCAAGTAAAAAGAAATATTCCTGCTTGCACCCTGGGGGAGATCGTGCTGCTTGCTGAAGCCACATTCAATTTGCAAGTCAAAACATTAACAGTTTCATATGTAGATGACTGCCTTTCTTGAATGGAAATAAAACATAACCACATGGAAGATAAGGGTCAGGATGTGAAGTGGGATTTGAGTGAAAAAACATTTCCTTTAGCATTTCATTACATCTTCTCGCAAGTTTGCATTACACTGGCCTCAAATACACCATTCTTAAAAGATGGATTGTGTTATTTAAAGTTATGTTAGGATCTGGTTTAATATATTTTAACAATCTTTCCCTGTACAACTCTTATTTGAACCTCAGCCTTAACAGGGTTGGTATTTGGCAGGTTTCTATAATATGAGTCTGTTAACAACAGGAAAATACTATTCTAACCACCTCATTTATCTTAGATGTGGTCATAATCCAACCACAAGTTTTAAGAGCTAGAAAAATTGGTCTTTTGAGATGAAACATTGAATTCAGTTTCTAATACAGACCTCCTGAAGCATAATCTTTATCATATGCTTTCCTGTTGAGTTTCAACTTTTCATTGTAATTTTCTAAAAATCACTAAATTTTTAAAAAAATTAATGTGGCTGAGGAAGTTTAAGATATTCTGTATACAGACATGAACCTGTTTTATTACATGTCTGGGAGCTAATGTATACTGTGGAATGAAACATCCATATTTCTATGCAGGAGTTACTTTAATGGCCAATATTTTGCCATCCATTATTTCTTGAAGCTTACCCTTTAATTCATGTATCTTACCTTCACATTCAAGATCAGATTGTTATACTTTGAAAGGATTTTACTACATTATGAAAGAAAAGTAAGTTTTATTCAGATACTTGCTTATCTCCATTAATCCAATCGTCACTATCCTGAAAGGATGCAACCAGTGATATTCTCCTAACATAGAAAAATTATTTCTAAAAGCTGGAAAACATTTTGTGATGCCTTTAGTTGCAGAATATAGAGATAAATATATTCTGGAAAGAGTCCTCAAAACTTCTACATGTCCAAGCTTGGTAAAATAAAATCTTTCCTATGATTCCAAACCTTTTCTTAGACAAATTTTGTAAATGAAGGGTTAATAATCTTAAGTCAAATGACACTTAACTATTGCAGACTTCCCTGTTTTATGCAGTAAATGAGTTGGAAGGTTATGTACAAGCATTTTTTCACTTGCACTATCCATTAAATTGTAGACAGGAAGGTACCCTCCAAAATTAACATTAGCTTTGTCAGTATTGTCACAGGACACACGGCCACAAGTTCAAAACAATAGCAGTTGTTGTAGTACAATTTTTAATGCCATTTCATTGCTTTCTTGAAAGTAATCAAGTAAATGATGAATTGTCATCCTTTCCACTCTATAGTGAGAAGACTATTGAAGCATTTTGATATTTTCTTACTTGAAGACATCAATGCCTGCAGAAAAATATGCCCATACAACAGACTATTAAATTGTTTTCCTTGTTAAAAAGAAGCTAATGTGCCATTAGTATATGAAGGTTCTGTTGTACTGTGATCTAACACTACAGTATGAAAAACAAAGCCTTAAACTTGCGATGACATCCAGGATTTGTATGGATTTGCAGTTCAGTGCAGTCTTAAAAACAACACAGATACCCCAACCTCAGAGCCCGAGAGTCTTTATGAAAGGGCATCACAGCTCTGGTCACAGCTGCCTGTCAGCTGCATCCACACGGATCCTCCATGTCCTCGGCAAAGAGGGATTTAGCTGTCTTTGGAACATCACTCATTTGGAATCTATAGCAACCCTCCTCTAATATGCGAAGCTATTTTTAGCATCAGGGCAGCCTTGAAAACAGCAGGTAAAGCATGAAAAGAATGAATAAGTGGTTGTGGTGCTCGCCTGTGAATAGAAGCTATATATAGCTCATGAGAGAGATCTTAATATATATAATGTGTATGTGAAGGGGCATCTGCCTCCCTGAGGGGAGGCAGGGGCATCAGAATATACAGCATTATTACTACTCCTGACCTGATCAGTTATCTAAAAAGTTACTATTTCCAGTTGTTCTGTTCAGGAAAATAAATTGTTAATGGAATCAGGTATCTTTGATTCAGTCTTTACTTGCAAAGAATGTATAGCCTTCATTTCCCTGAATGAAGAGCAAATTGAACAGCAGGAGACTATTTGCAGCTCCAAGCTCTTTTCAGCCAATACTTGCTCGAGAAGTTCTCTAGAGACATTTCTCAAGACCCCCTCTCCATGTCTGGAGGCCAAAATCTGTGATGTCTCAACGGTTCTCTTGAGTTCCCACTCCCGGTTTTTTGCTCTTCTCTCCTTCTCTTATATATTTATCCATTTGCTTCTATAAAAAATTCTTAGGAAAAAATGCCACATGTGCCTTTGTTTAATCAGTAGTGTGTGCCATTTATTTAGCTGGGGAGCTATATTGCTTCATTGAGGAGTTTATTACTTCTTACTAATGCCTTATATTGAGGCTGGGAATTAGGCCCTCCAGTTTTAATGACTCTTGCCTAAATCACAAGGGGAGCAACAGTGGAAACTTACAGTTGCCTATAAGTGATTGGTGTCTAAAAAAAAAGTCAGCTGTATGGTATTTGGATTGTTATCTTAGAAAAGTGATAATTAGGAAGCATTTTGAACTCAAAAGATGAATGTTACTATACTCAAGGTAGGGAAAATCCTTTAGCTTCTGAGGAGTCATAAATAAAACATGTATTTCTCTGCTGCTATGAAAATTATATTTAAAACTGCAGACAGTTCTTAGATAAAGATGCTGTATTGGTTTTGTTCTCCCACTGCAGAGGGAGAGGGCCAGCAGCCAAAAGAGCATCTCTTCTTAAAGCTGTACTGAGTAAATAACATGTTTGCATATGAGCAAACAGATGTGATGGACTTCTTCTGCCCTCCAGAGTCTCCTCTGCTGGGGAATGTGGTTCATAAGGAGAAGGGAAATTCAGCTTGGTGCAGTATCTTATTTGATGGAGAATCTGTGCTGGGCTTATGCAGTGGCAGCGTGCCTGCCATGGTGTAGGGTGGGGTGTCAGGCAGATCTGGCATTTGCTTGAGGTAGCAAGGATTAACTCTTACTGAATAAGGTATTTTTCCAAATTTCTTGCATTGTTAAGAACAATAAAAACATCAGTAAAATACTTATGGAGCTATTACCAACAACCCCTGAAAATGTTTCAGCGCTGATCCAAATCCCTGCTTTGTAAAGCATTTTGATTAGCAATGATGAAACAATAATATGTGTTTGATGAGGCATGTCCTTCTTATTGTGCAATTTATTATGTCAGTGGCACTCCAGCAAGGCTTTTGCTCGAACTATTTCAGTGACTTCAGTGGCACTAAGATTTCTTTCATTTTGAATTATTCAGTATGTGAAAACCTTGTGTTTTTAACAAGTAAAGACTCTCCTCAAAAGCCTGTTGTCTCTGCAATGTTACAAATAAATTTCCTATGTACATTTAAATAAATAATATTTTGTTACTTTTTTTCTGTCTGCAAAATGACAAGGAAAACTAAAGACAAGTTTATAAAGATTAGATTAATTCTTCAGGGAGCCACTGCCATGAAAAAAGTACAGAAGGGCACGTAAGATAGCACAGGTCAAAGAAAGGATTTTGTAACATGCCGTCTGTTTTTAATTAGCGTCTTGACAAACTGGAAGAGTTCAAACATTTTTCCATGAAGAAATGTATCACAGACTTTTCTAGCTGCCAATTAAATGGCATTTAGCTACAGTGACAGTAGTATGTTGTTTTGGGTCTGTAGAAAGCACTCGCTCACGCTAGAAAATCTGGGACATTTTGTTTTGGATACAGGGTTCCTACTGGACTGGATTTTCTATCCCTCTTATGCCTCCTTCTGTAGGCATGAAGGATACCTTCTATGAATAATCTATGAATAACTAATAAACTAAGAAATAGTGCAAGGAGCCGGCAGAGATCATAATTATCAAGTGTCAGTTTGTATACACCTGTTGAAAGTCTGTCCTCTGATCAGATAATCACTTTTAAGCTATGCTAGCTAAATACTAGGGCATTTTATGACGTTCCTTTTTTGTCCATTTTTGGTACAGACTGAGGTACTTTGTCACCAGTTCTGTTTTATGGTTCATTTAAATGTTTGTGAGCATTTGTAACATAGAACTGCCCTTCAAGAGTGTGGCTCCCTATACATTTTTTCTAACTATGAAACCAGTGCTCTCTGCCCACTTCAGCTGCTGGTTCTGGCTCTAGCAATTTTTTTTTCCGAAAGACTTGGGCTTGTTTAGGGTTTGATTTGTTTTCTTGTTCTTTTACCAAATCATTTATTTAATCCAGTTTAGAGAATAGCATTGGAGCCAGAAACACCAGTAGTGAGCTGTGGAAGAGAGCAGAATCAAGAGTACTTGGAAGAGTGGGTAAGAGAGAAACCATCCCATTAAGGAAAGCATTGCACAGAAGTACATTCTTAAAATCACCACACCTGTTTCTTCAAAAGTCATGAGACCATTTCCAATTATAAATCAAGCATAGATTCTCTCAGTAGTACCATGTTTTTAATGTCTCATCTAGCTATGTAGGGGGGTGAAAGGCAAAAAAGTAACTTACATATTTGAACAAGACTTTTCCTCCCTGAGAGGTTCATATAGAGGCCACTTACAGTAGGATGTATGCTATGTGATGAATGTGATGCTGGTTCCATTGAAGTGGATGGGCATGTTGTCTGTCTCACAAGTGTCCCCATTTTCAATATGTGAGAAGTTGATCTTCCCTGAGTATAAATCAACTACAAGCAAATCTTCTTGAAAGTTTTCTTGAAAGATTGAAAAAATGCAGATTTCTGCACCAAGTGGAAACCTAGTGTTCTTTTATATTGTTTCTTTTCTTATACTTCCCCCTGTATTAGGTGTGGTCTCAGTTCGTGCTGTGAACCATGAAGTAGCACAGCTTCACACATCTTTGAATTGGGCTCTGCTTTGCTCTTGAGCTTGTATGTTTGGTCTTTCATTTCCCCCCCAGCTCTAAATATCCATTGTTAGGATTTTCAAGGCAAAACAGAGACAACAGAAGCAAAGCAAGAACGATTTGTTCAGGTCTAGAGAAAAGTGGCTGGTAATCAGGACAGCAGTTAACTTCATGCTACTGGATTGTGTGCTGCAAAGCACACTGCTTTGTAATAGAGTTTAGGAGCCTTTCTGAAACCTGAGAAAGCAACTGGTCCCAGTCTGCTGGGAAACAGAATGCAGGATCTAGGGAAGAGCTGAGGAATCCCAGCTCTGGGATTTATATAGTGGCCCAATTTTATTTCAAAGAGCAGGAATAGAGACCCCCAGGAGAAACTGGGGGTCAATACATTACCAGATCAATAAGACTTGTTCTCATGGTGAAGGGTCAGTCAAGTAGAGATTATGTCCATGATCTGACCTGAAAGACAGTTAATGGGATTTTCTGTTTGGTAGTTTTGTTCTTTTTCTTTACTTACATAAGGTAAAGCTACCAAGTTATGACACTGATTTGCCTGCACTGGAAGATAGACCAGCATGTAGCAGGCATCTCACAGAATGTGTAAACCCACTTAACATTAGCAGTATTGTCAACATCAGCTGTTCAAAGATGATGGATTAGGTTTTTAAAATTTTGTGACACTGGCTTAAAAGCCATGTGATATATTACATTTTGGATACTTCCTATCTAGCTTCTTAGCCTTTATCCCTCTTGGTTACCCAGGAGGTTGGATGAGGTATTCTCCCAGGGTCCCTCTCAGCCTGAGAGAACCTTTCAAAAATTGCAAAGGGTAGAAATCCCATATCTTTAAAGTGTCTTCTGAGGCAATTTCTAATATTTTCTATTATTTAAAAGCCTACAATTGAAAATGAAACATCAAGAATCATAAAGATGTTGAAGGTCCTTGGTTGCAACAAAATAAAACCTAAACATAGATTAATTTTGCCTGGCTTCTCTTTGAATGAAATACATCGTGCATGTTTTTCTTAAAGAGAGATCATTCAGATACCACTACATCTTGTCTGACATACTTTTTGTCATCAGTCAATTTATGGTGTACCTAAGCCAGCGAGCAGTTCTGGAGACCCCTTCACACTCACCAGGTTATGCTCAGTGGAGTAGGTGTTCTACATCACTATGCAGTTCTGGCCATGAGAACTAAGACCTGACTCACATCAGAGGTGATCACTTCTAACTCCATGGTGAACTGTGAACTGACTACTTTATGCAAGGGAAAGGAGACCACCCTCCAAGTTTTTCTTTCCTCCAAAGCTGGCAGCAATTAAGTAGCCATTTCCTCAGCTTTTTGGCGCAGGGACTGGCCTGGTTGTCCTGCTTTTAAGGAAACTCTGTTGGTATAATAAAGAAGGATACCCATAATACAAACCTGTATAGACAGGATAGGGCAAAGTCATCAGAATTTTCCAAATAAAAAGTTTTGGGCAGCCCTGTGATCATTCCCATAGCTCATCTGTGCGATGAGCTGTTGTAAAGGCATCTCAAGTTTTATGCCTAACCTGCAGAAGGCCTCTTCCTGGCAATGGCTCTTGGTGCCAGTCTTTTCAGAACTGTTTAGAATTCACAAGACTTAGTTTTGTTTATTGAAAGGACAGCCTCATTCTCAGCTGCTTTAAATTTGCCATTTGCTACAGAATTTGTTAAAAGGGTGGCACTGAGAGAGCAAAAAACTGAGACTCATGTTTGTAGGAGTCTTTGATCTCAAAATCCTTCTGCTCCAAACACAGTGGTAACATAGCAATGACAATGTTTTGCTCTTTAGGAGATCCTTGAATACTGGGTGTGATTCGGACTATTGCCCATCTGCGTGGTGTAATATTATGGGCTGAACACCAAGCACAGTAAAATTCACTAAAGTCTCATCATTATCATCATCAGTGGGTTTTGGATTAGGCTACATATGTGCAGGCAGCTCCTCCTGAGCAGAAAAAAAGGCAACACAGTTTTCTAAAAGCAGGATGAAATTAAGGACAACTCTAACAGTATATGTATCTGCAAAGGGGAATGTACTGAGCATGAAACCACAGGAAGCTTATTCAAATTTTGTAGTATGTTGGTAGTAAAAACATATTGGTCTAATACAAATATGCAAATATAGTCATTGGAACAGAGTTTATCTCTCAAAAATATTAATTTTTTTTTTAAATAATTTTTGGTTCTATGTTCTGAACATTTGTGTTTGCTTTCCTCAAATATTGTAGCAAACAGGTTTACGTGTAGAAGTATTCGCATTTTAACCAGATATTGGAGAACACTTGCTAAAAATGTATGCTTAGTAAATATTAATAATAATAAATGCATATTTTTGCTCTAGAAAGCAAGCCACAGAAGTTGTGGTAACACTGCCTGGAACACAGGCAGTGGTGGGTGGTGAATACCTCTAGTGAGAGCAAGCCAAAGTAGCTTTAATTTTTACTGTCAAATACCTGCACCACGCTTGTTACTAGATGGTTGATTATCATCAAAAAATGTTGTTATCAGACCATTTGGATACACTGGAAGAAACAAGCTGTTTGATACCACGTAGAGAGCCACCGCGTGGGGAACGATGGGTCGCTAGGGCGTAGTTGGCTCAACACCGAAGAGGCGAAATATATCGGCAGAGTCGTGCAGAAGCACCGGGGCCGCCCGGCTTGGGGCCGGGCGAGCCCTTCCTTGTTGCAGCGAGGGCTGACATCGCGGGCCCCGGCGGTGAGGGGGCCGCGGGCGCTCCCTCAAGGCCCTTCGGCCGAGGCCGCGGCTCGGCGGGCGCCGCCCGGCCCGGGTTGCCGGGATACGGGGCCGCGGCGGAGCGGCGGAGCAGGGCCCGTGCCGGGGCCTCAGCCGGGGTCCCCCTGGCCGTCCCGGAACATGCCCGCCCCGCCGGCCCCTCCGCCGCACCGCAAGTGCGGGTTTTTCGGCCAGAACGTCAAGTGATGGGAAGCAGACCGAGGAACGCATCCACAACTCCCTCATCCCCCCCTGCTGGAACCTTGCTGAAAGAAAAATAAATGAATTTTGAATCCATTATGCCTACTCAGTACCTGAAACACTCGGAAAGACAAGCAGAGAGAGAGAGCCATGTGCTGGTCCGTGGGCACAGCAGGCCACTGCCTGCTCCGCTGGCCAGCAAACAAACAGCCATGGCATTGCAAAGGGTGAGCCAAGTGTCGCTGGGGCTGGGGAGAAGCTGTGCCACTGGAAATCCACAAACCAGTGTGGTTTTAAACTACCACATGGCAAGAAATGAGATGCTGAGCTTGGCAGAAAAGGCCCCTGGAAAATTATGCCTGTCTTTTGATGGAGCTGTTATTCATAACATTTGCAATTTTGGAAAAAGCGGTTGTTTTGGCATGTAGTTTGGAATAGAAAGCTAACTTCCAGGCGGTTCTCGGCATGGACAAAATCAGAGTCAGGTTACTCCTTTGCTGCAGAATGTGCTTTTGTTACTGAAAAAAAGGCTACACTGCAAAGTTTTCAGGAGGTTCGCAATGTGGTCAGAGTATTAACTAAAGAGAAATGCTTAGGTAATTGATGGTGGATTTCAGTGAATGAGCCAAAGGAAATAAAACACGGGGTTTCACCATCAGTGGCAAAATATTGCCATGGCAATGGGTAGCTTTGCCAGGAATAAACAAACAAACAACAGGCCTCTTCTCTTTCAGAAAAAAAAGTTAGAGAATTTTCTGTTCTTACCTCACCAAGTCTGTGCCATTGGACATCTGGGAGGGGAGAAGATGGTGTACCCTACTTATGCAAGTCCCACAAATCCAGCTCCCTTCTCAGTTATACAATTAGATCATTTCCAGAGCAAGAAGTAACCTTTGTATGCAGGGGAAGGCATTGACATTTGCTTAATAATTATTTCAGTGCTTTGGTTACTGTAATTCTGTACCATTTTCTTACAGCAGGTGGAAGGGCTCAAAAATAATACAGGTTTCTGTCATTCTTAGATGAAGTCAACTCTGCTTCAGGAGAATTGCTGACTGCTGACAGGGAAGATTTTCTTAAGAGCAAAAACATGGGCCCTCACTTAAATTAATAAAGAGCTTTATAAAAAGACAACACAGACAGTGAGGGAGCTGAGAAAGCACGAGCTGCCCTTTCTTCCACAGGCACGGATGCCTGGCGGGAAGCCACGCACAGGCACTGCAGTCCTCTCCCAGCAGGGCCTTTGAAGGTGGCCGTCTGCTTCTGAAAGCTTTCTGGACATTTTTGGCTGCACCCAGTCCCTCAGAGGATGCAGCCCCACCACCTGGTGTGAGCTCTGTGCACCTCCTCTCATCCCAGGCTGACAGACCTCAGACACTGCCCAGTCAAGGATTCAGCAATGTTGGGGGTCCTGCCTTGTATCCATACACTGAGTTTCTTGCAGTTTGGTAGGCTGTTGTTCCCCTTTGCCATATGCACCCATAGCATATCAAATTCCTGCTGGGCACCCATATCTGGATATGCACTAGGGCCTTGCTGGCATTGTTCCTGAGGAAGACAGACATGGCCCAGTGTTGATCTTGAGATTTCATGGCCTGTAGAGCAGGAGTAATGGGCCAGAGCCAGGTGGTCCCTGTAGAATCAAGGGAGAGGTAACCAGAAGTGTAGAGAGATCTTATCAGGAGATCAAGCATCTCCTGGTGAGGAGACAGCATCTATGTGAGCCTGACTGTGTTAAATGTCTGTACCACTGGGTTGACCCTAGTAGGCTTTGTGAGCTGTGTAATGTCGACAGTCCTACAGAGAAGTGTTAAGACCCGTTAGAGTTTGCAAAACTCTTCTAATAGCAATCCTATATTGAAAACAAAAAATTATCCCATATAGCTTTCCAGCCATTTGGCATTCATTAGTTTTGTCTTACCATTCTTAATATAATAACACTTAGGTGCTGCTTAAGTTCTCTATGAAATATTTATTGTAGTTTACTGTAAAGTGGTCAAGCTGAGAACTGTATCTTACAGGGTACTCATCCCACACCTTGCACTCATTTCAATTGCAGCCTTCAGGCAGTATTGTAAAGATTCATCATTACCACCAAGATCCTTCCCTATCCTGTCACTTTTCAAAGAAGGTCCATTCTTAACTACATGTTTAACACAACTGGTGTTTAAATAACAATTTTCCTTTTTTCCATCTAAAATGATCAAAACAGTTTCCAAGCAAATAAATATTTTAACTTGAACTTCAAATTAATGTTGTCCATATTGAGCTGTGCTTGATCCACTTTATTTAACCAGTGCAGGAAACATGTAACAAATAAGAAGGGTTCTTTTAAAAAAAAAAGAAAAAAAAAAGGCAAAAAAAAAAAAAGCTGCAGTTACTTGGGGTCTTATTTTGCGTGAGAAAATATTTTGTTTAGGAATGACAGTCATAGGCATTCTCTCATACATTGTAATATTTTCCATGTGTGGCAGCTTGTTTTTCAGTGGTATAAATATGTGCAATAAGGGCTAAGGATAAAAATTAATCTAACAGCTTCTGCAGCAATGCTTTTGATGGTTTCACTCGATTTCATTTTCCTGTGGATACTGCCGTTAGTTCTGCTGCTTGAAATATGTGAAGCATAATTCTGAAAGGTTCACGAGGTTGTAGGGATCCAGTAAGAGATGACTGATTTCTCCCCCACACACATACACTCCACCCCACACCCACTCACCCACCCACCAGCAAAACATAATGCTGTACTATTTTTGGTAACAGGGAAAGGGCCTCCCTGTGAAAACAGAAAGCAGTGTATTTCTCAGTTACATCACTTTGCAATCTAATGCTGTGTTGTGCTCAGTGTTTTTGTGGTGATGCAAGTCTTTTTTTTTTTTCCTTCCTTTTTTTTTCCCTTCAGCCGGTTGGATTTTCCCCATCTTACAGCACCTCGCAGGTCTCTTCTCTGAGCAGTACGTTGCCTGAGTGAGTGGAAACATACAGATCAGCTGCAGGTTTCTGTCTACAAAAACAGAGTGAAAGAGAAAGAAAAGGGTTGGGAAAGCAGAGACAAATATTGACCTGGACTTATAGAAAGACATCCAATGGCTGAATAAAGAACCCTGTTCATGTTTTGGGATATTCTTTCAACTGGCTGGAACGAGAGCGGATCAAAAGAATGGGAAATGCCAGCAGACCCTTTAGAAGAATTGCTTATTTCTTATGCCTTTTATCTGTGCTTTTGCTGACTGAAGGGAAGAAACCAGTGAAGCCAAAATGTCCTGCCTGGTGTACTTGTACCAAAGATAATGCTTTATGTGAAAATGCCAGATCTATTCCTCGCAGCGTTCCGCCTGATGTTATCTCACTGTAAGGGCTGTAAGCATTTGGTTATTTAATTTATGATTTAAAATGAACTAGAATGTGTGGTGTTTTCAGTGCATACAGAAGGATGCTTGCTGCAGGGAGTACCTCCAGCATTCAGAATCATCAGCTAATGTGTTAAAATTGTGTTGCATCTTTGAATCCTGATTTTTATATCTCTTTCATCTGTCTGTCTGTGTATGTGCACACATCTCATTTTATACCTTCTTCTGTACTACATGAAACCTGCAACATTATTTTTTGAGGGGGAGTATTTTTTTTAACTAATATAAAAAGATTTCTCTGTGATGACCAGATCAGTATTATAACCATGGATATATGATGCTACATTAATATATGGTTGTTTTTTTCTTCTTTACAGATCCTTTGTGAGATCTGCTTTTACTAAAATCCCAGAAGGGAGTTTTTTGCTCACACCATCTCTGCAGCTTCTGTGAGAAATATTTATATGATACAGTTTTTGTTATGAAATGTATATGTATTCATAAATATTTTAGAAAGGGTCTCAGTATTAATTTTATAGGAAACATCAGCAGAAGATTCATTAGATGATAAAATACAAGACTTTTTAGCAATTTGAAAGTGCATGTTTAATTTTTTCAAAGTGTTTCTACTTAGTATTTTGCAAGGCTATCTGTTGTCAGTGCTACTTGGAATTATTACATACTGAAGCTTTTGGTGACAGAATGTTTGTTATCTTCATTATACTTTAATTAACATCATAGTAGGGACTTGAGCATTGCAACAACTACTCTTGTTTCTTTTCTGCAGTCCTGGGACCTGCTCCCAGTATAAAGCTCTCCATTTGTAACTCCCATAGACTGTGAGCTCAGAACCCCTCAGATCAGACCCCTCATTGCAGTGGGACAGATCCTGAGGTCCTTTTCCATGTAAAATTGCCATTGACTTCTGTGGAAGTTTAGTCACTTCAGTGGGAGTTTTGCCTTCATAGCACCTGGATTTGAACCTGTTTGTTATTTCATGCCTAAAAGTAATGAAGATTTTCTTCCAATTAAAAAAATTAAAACAGCTACTTCAAAATCAAATACTGCAATGAGGTATACACAGAAAAAAGAATATTTTGGGATGTTTAACTATTAGCTGCATTTCAACATAGGATTTTTACAGGCTCACAAGCTTTCCTAGAAATGTGGGCATATGATTATGTAATTGTGAGCTATACAGAGGTAGAGGGGGTGTAACCTGAACTGTTTATAGTGGATGTGCTGCCAGGCTGACACACACCCAGATTTGTCTCAGAAATCCGGCAAGACAGACTCCCCGATGTGATCAAAATGAAAATCGGATGTCTGTCCCAAGCTGACTTCCCGTGCACTCTGGATGTGGTCAGAGGTGTAATGTTGATGTATTGGAGCCCTATGACTGTTAAATTAAACGGCTGGCATACCAATAGCTGAAGCCCTGACCCTGGCTGTACTCTGCTACCTCAAGTGGAGCTGATAAGGAGGTGCAGACATACTGTACAATTTTGGATACAGGGTAAATAGGTAAATGCAGTTACTATGGAAACCTAAATGCTTTTCCATGGCGCTTTATTCCAGAGAATCTTTTCCCAGTTGGTCACAAATCACAAAAGGGACACATTTCACATAATTCCTGCAATGGGCCTTTCAAAGGAGAAGAAAAAAAAAAAGCAGCAGCATTGGTGGAGCTTGTGTCTGAAGAGAGTGAGTAGGACATCATCTCTCTTGGCTACGATATGCCACCTACACTTGGCGATGCCACTGCCAGGCAGGCAGAACTGGGTAGGGTGGAGTAGGACAGACACAGTCATCTTATTTTGAGTTATTATAGTGCCTGGCACAGTGGGGTCTGGCAACGGCTTTATGGCCTTTTGGTAATAATAATAATTTCCATTTCTGCCCTACAGTGAAATGCACGTTCTACACTGGGGTCCGTAAATGCTGCAACAAAACCTGTGACCCCAGAAAAGCAGTTTTTGTTCCACTATGGGCTCTGATGAGTGATCTGGTTTCCAGATATATTTCTAATATGGTAGTTGAGCTGCTTGCCATCTTTGAAATGTCAGGCTGCTGATCTAAGGCTAATGACTCCTTAACACAGACCATAGGAGCAGGATTGTATCTGTGGGGACAATACTCCAGTTTGTATATGAGAAAGAAAAATTTTCATCTTTGGCAGAAGATAGTAAGGGAAATAAAAATATAGAAAACTCAGGTTAATTAAAAATTACAGTAAGTTTTAGCTTTGCATGATTATAGCTGTTTTGGTGCTTTAATTTAGCCAACAGCAAAATTTAGAAGCCTGTATGTATTTCTATATTAATAGAAATACATATAGAAATAGTAGTAGTCTCCAGCACTACATTTTTGAAGTCCAAATGTAATTTGGTATCTCCAGTGCACCAGTCTAAATATGGAATATGTCTGCTGCTATTATTATTTACTACTATTTTTAATGTAGTAGTGGCAATGGTCTCTGAAAAAATCATGGTCTCATGCTAAACACTACTTGTAACTCCCAGGCCAGGAGAGCTTTTCTTCTTCTGTAGTATGGATGGTATGCTCTGTGCTCTTCATGTGACAACAAAAGTACGAAGAACCTACACAACTACCGTGAAGTGCCAGCAGGAGTATTTCCTAAATATAGAGAAAATCTCCCTGCTCTCATCTTCAGCACTTGTATCTCTGTGTATCAGCAACGTGCTGAGAGTGCCCTTATAAACTGGTGGCATGAAAGCCCATAGAAAGAAGGGAGGCAATCATGGCACCAGGATTCTTACCTGCTATCACTGTACAGTTCCTGCTAAGCCATATAATCCCTGGTTACAGTGCAGTGTCTTCAGTCTCTGGCCCCAGTCTCTGGTGGGTCTCAGATCAAGCAATCTGGTGTTTGAGGTCAGAGAGTGGGAGAAAAACCACTTGGTGCATCAAATACATGTGACACAGTCACTGGGGAGAGGTATGAGATGGGAGGCAAATGAGCTCACCAAGTGCAAGACCTATGCTATAAACCTGGCAATCTCTACCCTACCTATACTATTTAAAGAGATACCACCCTGTTCTTTAAATTATACAGTAGGGTAAATAAAAGGAAGAATTATCGAGTGAAATCACATCAGAAAAGTAAAATTAGTTGCAGGATTTACTAAATTTGTCTTTTGGTTCAGAGATTTTACAAAAATACTTATTTTCTCTAAATTTGAAGTATTTCTTATTTCTGACAATAAGAAAGAATTTCCTGCTTATAATTTTTCATACAATTCATAAAGGAACACACTTAAAGTGCAAAAAACATATTCTGTAACAGCCAAGTGAGAAAATAAATCAACTGCAATTTTGTCTTAATGAAAACTTCAAAATAAGAGATGAACTCATTAAGTGGATTAATTTGTACTTGGAAATCTTTAATTCCTGAATGTCTAAGGATGTCATAGCATGAATCTATTTATCCATCAGGTCCAACTGATTAAAAGATAGATGTGCCTCAAGAATTCCACTGGGGTAAAGTTCCCCGTAGTTGATGATGTCTCACCATATTAAATCTGTGGCAGTCCAGAGCTGAATTAAAATGGACAAATGCAAACATGGCTGATAAGCATAAATAATACTGGTAGAATCAATGCTAGTGCACTTTTAATACTTATAAAATTACATAAAATTAAATGTGGTTGCTGATATTTTTACTGTTAGATGCACACTAAGAGCTATCTCCAGAAGGTACAACCTGGTCTTAAAAATAATTCTGATTTGAACACTGCCTAAATGAAGAGATTTTCCTTTTTTTTTCTCAGTAACTTCTCAGTACCCTCAGGTTAAATAAGTTTACAAAGTTAACCTATAACTGAAGGGATTTTCCTGCTTGTCAGTGGTGCAAATTCAGCCTGATGTCTGGCTAACCAGCAATTTAAACCAAGAGAATTTAAACCTCTGTAGTACTTGAACATCTCATTGTTGTCCTAGTATATCTCCAGAAGCACTTGTAAAATCCCATTGTTTTACTGGCATGATAAACCCACGTTTACATTCCACAGAAGTCAATGGAATTTTATCAGATAGCCCCAGTAGACATTTTTTGGGTCCTTCCCTCTGCACCAGACTATGGTGCAGTATATCAGCCTTAGAGTCCTATAGTGCACAGAAAAAAACATGAAACCAGGCAGTGGAAATTTGGCCTACCATGGCTTGCTGAACCATTTTCTAAAGCTGGTCTTTTGTTTTGCACTTTTTTATGCAGGTTGTTTACGTCCAACACTTTTGATGTTATTAGTGATGATGCTTTCATGGGCCTTCCTCATCTAGAATATTTGTGAGTGGACAAAAGTATATTTCCTGGCATTATTGAGTAGAGTGGGTGGGCTTCCTAGTTCCAGGCATTGCTTTGACCAGAATGACTTTACGACCCATTACAGGTTCATAGAGAACAACAACATTAAGTCCATCTCAAGAAATACTTTCAGAGGACTGAAATCTTTAATTCACCTGTAAGTAAAGTGGTTGGATATATTACTTGATATATTTAATATAGTAACTGAACCACTGTGTTGCTGAATTTCTCATTTTGATATATATCTGTTCATATTTGTTTAAGTGGTATCAATAGCAATTTGATTAGCATGTTAATCTTTGTGTTTCCACCAAAGACTTCCAAACTATAGTATGTATAGAAGGCAATGACCCAAACAGCTTCCAAGCAGTACATGTTTGGCAGTAGCTCCCTGACTTTCTCTGCTCTGAGCACTGGGGATTTCCAACTGAGCATGTGGGAGCAGAGAGAAAGGAGTTGGGAATCTTGGCACTGATGAAGTGAGTCCCAGTTTGGGACATGGGGAGGAGGCAAGTGGGAGCTATGGTTAGGAAGGTGAGAGGCTGAGGCATGAACACATAGCTCTTCCCAGGCACCCCAGCCTGGCATGGATCCAGAATAATATTTACAGCCATTTCAGGGACAGGCCATCACTGCCTGTACCCATGTCCACTTCAGCCACTAACAGTATCCAAAAGACTTTGACTAAATCAAATTTGAAAATTCCCACCCAGAACAATTTTAAATCAAAGATTTGCAATAAGATGCATTTATTATGTCTTACTGATCCACTCATTCCACTTCACTGTAAAGTAGAGCAACCAGACTCCAGCAGGACTGGCTTCAAAGCCCTGCTCTGCACCCTGTCCTCTCCTGCACACAAACAGGAGCATCCCACAGTCAGGACCTGTCACACACTGACACTGGGGTCTGCATAACATTCCTTGTGATGCTGCTCAGCCCTTTGGTTGTCTTGGCCAACCCTTACTCTCTGACATGCTGCAGGGCCCTTGCTGCATTAGCCAATAGGGGAAATTAGTCCAAGGCACTCTGGATGCCAGTGTGGCTGTTGGGATCAATTCACCCTATGCCCACCCCAGCGAGGGAGTTTTTCACACTCTGCTCAGCAGGTGAAACACACACTGGCAACAAATACCTACAACATTTCACTGCAAACACAGGAGCGGCATCGTTGTGCTCTGAGCTGGTGAGACAGTTTCTAGACAGGCTTTTGTCTCTTACCTTACAGCAAGTTTATCTTTTAACAAGGAATAAATTTATTGAAAACACAATACACACTATAAGAAGACAGAAAAAAATACAAAAATAGTGGGAAAAAGGGAGACTAAAATGTGTAGTGTGCCTGATGTGGGTTTATACCCAGTTCTAAGCAACTGTATTCTGAAGCATCTCTGTTGGGTTGTGTGTTATAGATAGAGGAATGGATTCTGACCTTTTGGCCTTAACATGATGACTTCCAAGAGGGTTTTGAAACAGGGTCATTTAACTTTTTCTTTCCTATATTTTGACAGAGGAGAGAAAGCAAAGGTTACATTTTAAATAGTTAATGCATAAATATAATAGTGGAATTGCAATTCACCACATCCTTTACCACCAAGCCTACTGTGACTACTCATGTGGATAAAGTTACTTGTGGAATGGTTCTAGGTCTGAGGAAGAGGAAAGAGAGAGGAAAGGGAAAACGCTACATAAAAAGGTTGTGCACATCCCATAACAACCCATAGTAGAGGTACAGGCATAATTATACTGTTGTTAAAAAAGGTGGATAATTGGATAAGGCTGGTAACTGGGACCCTATCTTCAAAATAGTTATGCACATGAATAGCTTCATATTCACAAATGGGTCCAGTACATTATTTATTATATTCATTTACTTATTTATTATCTGCTGCTGCCGCCAGTGAAAAAATTGCTTTTCCAACACAGAGAAAGGCACAGTTTCTTCTCCACAGAGCATACAGTCCAAGAGTAACATCTTGTCTTGCCTGCTACATTGGTTTCTGGGGAGGCTTCAGGAGCCTCACAAGAGAAAACATATGCAAAAGACAACCACATTTGAGGAGCCACTGCCATTTGCACACATATTTTTGGGACATAGAGTTGTGCATCATGCTGCTATTGTCCATGGAGTGCTATTCACAAAGACAATGAGAAATTTGCGGAAAATAACTGCAAAGGCACCACAGAATGTGACTAGTTTAATCTGCTTGCAGAACCACTCCCCATCCTTCGGAGAAAATTGCACATACATTTTAAGAATAATCATTTGGCACCCCGAGACATTTTTCATTTAAAAAACAAGACAGTACTTGTGTACATAACATATAGTAAAAAGAATCTTAGTAAATAAGCATACAAATGAGTTTTATGAAGTTAGATAAGATGAACTTTGTTCTGTTTAATCTGTTCACTCCCTTTTCACAACATTACTTTTGCAATGAGGTAAGCTATCCAAACATTTGTATTTCTATAATGCCATTAACTTTGATAATTACAGTGTGTCCTTATTGTAAAAGAAAGACATCTAATATTTATTGTTATGCAACAGGATTTATTTTCTGATCAGAGTAGATTTAAGAAAATAAAAATTAAAGAAAAATAACTTCTTTTTACTAATTTACTAATTTGATGTCAAAATCTTACAGTTAGCATTGGACCATAATTTCTATGCCCAATATATAATTTTGATTGCATTTCTTTCAGAATTGTGATTGTAGTGTAACTGCATGTTGGAGTCAACATTTACTCTCTTATTATAAAGCCAATACCAGCACCAAACACCAGCACCATCTAGACAAGCCAATGGTTTCTAATGTATAAGTATGCTTTTTAACAGTGAAATATAAAATACATAATTTTCATTCAAAAATTGACAAATGCATAAACTTATTTAAATTTTTCTGTCTTATTTAAATTTTTCCCATGGCTGTGGTGAACCACTGCTACTTCCAGGTACATCATCCCTTTCAGTTTGCTATATAATAATATATAAAAAACTATACAAGGCATTTAAATTGTCTCAGCTTGCAAGTCCACACAGCTTTCTCCATGTGAGTCACCTGACTTTCAAAAATTGCTCTTGAGCATAAAATTACGCATAAGTGAAGCAGACGATACGTACACATACAGTATTGCAATCAGATGTACTTTGAAAATGGTGAAGTCAGAATGGACTAATGGAATCATCTCATAATTACTACTCCTGATAAGCCAAACACTTAATTTTAAATGAGGCAGCAGATGTAGTATCTCTAGGCCTGTTCCTGAATTTAAGTTTATGCTTAAGTGTCTTTGCTTGACTAAAATAATTGTGGTTAATAAATAACTTTTATGTTTACAAATTAAAACAGAAGAGGTTCCAAGTCCTACTAGTTGCAAATTCTAACTGGGATCTTAAACTGGAATGATTTCTTTCCATTTTTGTTTCTTCTCATAAGTAATAAATAATTTTGTTAATTGAAAGAGGTGTAAACTATACCCTACAACATCATTCTTTTTCTGTCATGTGCTCTAAGACATCTCCAAGACCTTTGGTGGACTCACACAGATATGCCTGACTGAAATGTTATGTATTGTTTGTTTAAAGCCTGCTCACATTTCCTCATCACTTTTACTAGCTAGAATACTCACTGAATTGAAATGAATTCTCCCAATATTAAAAATTGGGAATTAATGGCAGCTTTTTGCCGGTCCTGTACACACATACACACACACACACATGCACATTCCAGGATAGAAATTCATGCAATTTATTGTCTATTACTGCATATTTCCAAAAACTATGAGCTAAACCTAAACCCATCACAATGTAACATAGTACCAAGATTTTCCTTCCAGAAAAGATTACAAGAAAGTGGGGAAAGTGCAGTAATATGAACACCATGTATTGAGATCTCTTAAGGAAAACATCAGTAGATCCAATCATGACTAATTGTTTTAAAATGTTAAATGGCATTGGCAAAACACCAAAGGTGATTGCACTTTTTACTCTGCTAAGTGAGGTATTGTAAATGCTGCAAGGCTGCTGAAGGGTGTGAAAGTAGAAGGAGGCTTGGCAGTTTAACAGAAGGAAAAGTCACAAAGTAAATGAGCTAGCCTTAAAAGCAGTCTTTTACAATGAAGTGCTGGAGAATACCAGTGTTCTTTACCATAAGAAAAAAACCCCACACAGTATATTACACCTTGCAAAAATGTGTAGTTCCATGAACGAGTACTAATACCGAAGTGTTTTCTTTTGCAGGAGTCTTGCAAATAATAATCTCCAGTCCCTTCCAAAAGACATATTCAAAGGCTTGGATTCTTTAACAAATGTGTAAGAAAGCAATTAATTAATCTATTAATTATACTAAAAATATAAGGAGTTTATTTTAGAGGACATTCTTAGTAACCATTCAAACCAGTAGCAAGTAAGGAGATTTTATTACTGGATAGAGACTACACAGAATGAGTAGGATTCTTTTTTTACCTACTGTTGTTGAGAATTTACATTAGTTCTGAATATTCCACCAGTTATGAAGATAAGTAATATTGTTAGTAGTTATGTAATAAAGATGCATGTTCATTAATACTTTGTGAATAAGAAAGAAGTATCCTTAGGGATGCATGAGAGAGCAAGGCATGAGGGGAAGGTATTTAATGGAGTAACATTTTAATGTGCAAGCAATTTCTGGGAAAGCTATCTTGTATCACAAAAGCATGTGTCTTAGTAAGTACCATATCCCCTGCTAAATCTAATTGCAACCAAAACAAAACATCAGCTTGTTTAAATATAACCAAATACCAGTAAAAATACAAAGCATAGATAAACAGGTAAATTCTGTAGTTGCTTCACTGAAATAGATCCTGTTTACACTATACCACATCCCGGTTCATCTGATTTGGCATAATAAGCACAGAAAAAGCCTGGTCCCTGTATTCACAAGGTAGGCTGAATTCCTAGTGTAGAGCTGCAGTAGTAAGATGTGGAGATGGTCAGTGTATCTGGTAGCATTACTTGGCATGACTGACCATGGCCAGGTGGTTACACAGTCTGGTCCTGGCACTTGCCTGTTCCTGTACATACGATCGGAAATCTAACTCAAGACAGCTGTAAAAGACTTGAACAGAGCACCTTTGCTTGTGTCTCCTAAAGCCCTAAATGAGTATATCTAAAGGGGACAGTGAATACTGACTGGCTGACCATAAGGTTATGTTAATTCCTATTTTGTTATCTAGAATGCTCTTATAGAGAAAGTGTAGTCCAAAAGAAACAGGCGTCAATAGTTTGGTAAGCGTTTGAGTACCTGTAAACTTGGGGAAATCAACAAAAATGTCTGGCTGATCATGAAGTTAAGGTCTCCTTGTTTACCTTACTATAATTAAATCTGTGTGTGTGCTGGTATGTGGATTTAACTATGGGTCAGGACAAATTAAGCCAGGAAGGCATCAAGTGAGAATAAGCAAGAGGGCACATATTTAACATGAGCCTATTTTTTTGTTCTGCAAGGAGGAATACATCAGCTGACTACTTATTTTCAATGCATGATTGATTTGTTGTAGAGATCTTAGAGGCAATGCATTTAATTGTGACTGCAAACTGAAGTGGTTAGTGGAATGGCTGGGCAGCACCAATGCAACAGTCGAAGACATTTACTGTGAAAGCCCAGCAGAATATAAGAAGCGCAAAATCAATAGCCTCTCTCCAGAAGAATTTGATTGCTTTATTACAGGTAATGTGCTTCAAATTATTTAATCTTGTTAAATTGAAGTCAAAGCTATAGTTTTTCATTCTAGAGCCCATTTTAGCAGGAAGTCTGCATGCTGGATGGAACTTCCACTAAAATCAATATGAATTCTGTGCAGGTGTAAGTGTGACATGGGAATCATTTGCGAGCGGAGTCTTATATTGCAGCATCTACTCAGACTTTAATATGTTACATAAGGATTTGGAGAACTGGAACATAAAACAGCACCTCTTTTGATTAAGAAAGATTGAAAACCAAATTGCAGTGCTCCTTTATCAACAGAAAAATTGGACTAGTGATGAAACACTGTAATTGGTAAAAAATTGCTGTCTGATAAGCAGATTTTTTTCAGTACAGTATGTAAAGTATCCCTATAATTATCATCTGTTGTGTGCACTTTTGCAGAATTTGTAGTTTATCAGTCCCTGCCATACCAATCTCTGTCAGTAGATACTTTCTCATATATGAATGATGAACACGTGGTTATTGCTCAGCCTTTTACTGGAAAATGCATCTTTCTTGAATGGGACCATGTGGAAGTGATGTTCAGGAATTATGACAACATTACAGGTATGAATACAGCTTGACAAATAACATTCCAACAGCTGATCCAAAAGTGGTGCTAACCCTGTCTTTTACTTTTCTCTTCATAGGTACTTCGACTGTTGTGTGTAAACCTATAGTTATTGAGAGTCAGCTGTATGTCATTGTCGCACAGCTGTTTGGAGGCTCCCACATATATAAAAGAGATATTTTTGCTAATAAGTTTATAAAAATTCAAGATATTGAAATCCTTAAAATCCGAAAACCCAATGACATTGAAACTTTCAGGATTGCTGAAGACTGGTATTTTGTTGTTGCAGACAGTTCAAAGGCTGGTTTCACCACAGTTTACAAGTGGAATGGGAATGGATTTTATTCCCATCAGTCTCTGCATGCCTGGTACAGAGATACTGATGTGGAGTATCTTGAAATATCTGGCAAACCACATTTAATTCTGTCAAGTAGTTCCCAAAGACCTGTAATATATCAATGGAACAAAGGAACCAATGAATTTGTTAAGCGGTTTGATATCCAAGATATGGAAGATGCATATGCAGTGAAACATTTCAAAGTGAAAGAGGATGTATACATTTGCTTAACAAGATTTATTGGGGACTCTAAAGTAATGAAATGGGGTGGTTCAGCATTTCTGGATTTACAAAGGATGCCATCCCGAGGGTCAATGGTATTCCAACCACTTCAGATAAGTAATTATCAATATGCCATTCTTGGAAGTGATTATTCTTTTACTCAAGTCTATTATTGGGATGCGGAAAAGGCAAAATTTGTGAAGTTTCAAGAATTAAACGTACAGGCGCCAAGATCTTTCATACATGTCTCCATCGATAAATCCATAGATTTTCTCTTTGCTTCAAGTTTTAAGGGGACTACATTGATTTATAAACATGTCAGAGTTGACTTAAGCGCATGACACTCATAATTCTGAAATTACATGAGACTTTCTACCGTAAGCGGACAAAATGAACTAAATGCATGATGACTCTCTTATCTTACTTCCAAATGAATGCCTTTAAAAGTTGAGATTGCTAGAACAAAGTATTACTAGTATCTTCATCTTTAATTGTCAAGTCTAGTGGTGTTGGAAGTTGCATTTTTTAACAAAAGGAAATTAAATTAACTGTTCTTTGCATCCACAATATGTAAATATGTGTGCAACTGCATCTGTTGCTATAAAGAATATTAAGATGTACTTTTCCATTTATTTATTCACCTGTTTGAAAAAACTGCCAAATAAAATGTTTACATTTTGTGTCTTTCACATTCCAAATATTATTTGCAGGTGATACTTTTTATTTGTGTATATATTATACACATATAAAATAAATCCAAGAAGGCATATTGCCCAACACAATGTTGTACTGCATAGAAGATGTCCAATATTGAAGATCAGGTGGGTTTTACATACAAAAAGAAGTCCTTGATAAAAATACTACATTGTAACACAAGTCTATAAATTATCACCTGGACATATCCTTGCAGTTATGTGAAGCTTCACTAATTTAAACAGAACTCTACCAAGAAAAAAGTATTTAGTTATATAGATCTGGCTATAGGATGAAGGGTTCAGTAATACACATCTAATTGTAGGATGGGGCTTTGTACTGTGTATAGCTGGAAGCACCCAATTCTCTAAAATTTATAAAGAAATCTGCAGAATAAAAGACAAGGTAAAGGTCTGTCTTTCTCCACCTGATGCTGAAGCAGCACAAAACAAATCTCTTGTATAACACTGGGGCTGTTACTGTGCTGAAAGCTAGAAGCACAGCTTATTTTTCAGCTAGCAATATTTCTATAGCTGAACTGTCACACATCACTTGCATGAATTCTGTGTGTCCCTGTCAAGTCTTTTCACTGTAATTGAATTATTTAGTCTTCAATGAATTTATTCCTTATTCTGAATGAAGCTAGTGAATGTGAAGTAATTTTTTTCTACTATCCTGCAATGAAGTTTAGTAACAGATCCTTCTGAAATTCAGGGAATTTTGAATTTGGCAGGATAAATTCAGTTTGTATAGCATATGCAACTCCAGGAAGGATACCTATATCTGTTAAGCTGTGCCATATTTGAATTTGGCATCAAAATCTATTACAAACTCAAAGTTAAAATAGTCTTTTGTTTACATAGATCTAGTGCATCACTTGTGAGAAACCTACACTGCTGCTGAAGATGATTTGGTAGAGCTCAGGAAGAGAGCTCAAGTTTATTTTAGAAACCTCTGCACTTCACTTGAAGTTATCAAGCATTGTGGCTCCAGTGTCATCTTTAAAATATACACATGAATAGCATGTATATTTATACACATTTCTAACATTTCTAACATTCACAAATGTTGACTGGCAAATAATACTAATCATATGCATGGCAGCTAATCACATGAGCTGATTAATGTGTATTTTAAGAAGCCAGTCCTAAACACTATGTTTCTATTATAAAGAATGGAGGGGGTTTAAATGTTATTTGAAAAGAAAAAATCCCACTTGAACAATAATATTCTAATATGGTAATTTTTTGGATACCTTTTTATTCATAGCTGCCTGGGTTCTGGTCAGTAATTGGCTTAATAACTACCTATTCCATAAGTATTTACAGTGTGTCTAGAAAGATTTTAAACTATGTTTCACAGCTGAAACGTCCAAATTTTTTCTTAATAAATACATTTTCAAAAATCATCTTGATAAATCATCTCTTGTCTGACAGGTTTCTTTTATATGTCAAACCTTATTTTCTTTATATATTTTTAGCTTTTATATGAGCATGATTTCAAACCCCAGATGAACCCAAATAATCTTTTTTAATATTTCTCAGTGTTGGCTGCACATCTGTGATTATGAACTCAGTTTGTCCATTTCTTCTTCAGTGCTTGCATGGCAAAGAAATGAAATGCAAAGTCATGAACCCATCTCCAATCTACCAGCAAATCATGAAGTGTTTTCGGCTTCATCTTGTCTTTTGTTTCAGTCTTTTACTTAAGGTCCTATTGAGTTACATGCGCTGACTTTGATCTGATTTTTCCCATTATACTTGCCTACATGCACTCTCTATCAAATTATAGAGGTAATAGCTATGTATCCCTCTTATTATGGACATATTATGAATTTAAGTGGAGTCGGAGAACCTTGCTAATCTGCTACCAACGTTTATTTACAAACACTATTGCCCAATATATTGTCTCACAATTCTACCTTGAGAAAATTGTTTCATGGAGTCATATTTCAGAGCCAGCCAGCCATGCTGGCTATGCCCTATGCTACAGTAGTGCTGTGATTGTTTTCCTGAAATAACATGACAGACTTATGGGAATTCACTGTTACTCCTGGATTTAAAAGAAGAGTTTAAAAGCCTGCAAGGGTGTGAGTCAGTAGACTTTTACATTCATGATGTCCGTAAAGCTAACAGCAGTACAGTGGAGGGTAGCAAGAGATTAAACTGCTGGAGTATGTAACTGCATTATTGGTTTAGTTGTTCCTGCAGAAAATTTGACCTGCAGTCAAGTACTAATTCTTTTGGAAAGTTTTTAATGCTTATATCCTTTCTGGAAGGTCAACTAATTACTATAAAATGCTGAATATAAATCTGTTCTCTTTTGAAAATCCCTTTCTCTAGTCAGTTTATGTCAGGTGGATACTCACAGGGACTACAGGCAGTTTCTTATTGTGCAAGTATAGCATTTCTTTGCACCACATGAGGAGCCGGGTTATTTTTAGAACGAAACTCATAATCCTTAATGTAGAAGAGTGTAAAGGCTCATTAGGTGGTTCCCTATGCTGTTTCGTTCTAATTTCAGAGACTGGGCATTTTAACAGCTCATCTGAGCATAAGGCCATATTCCATCCTGGCTCTCTGCTCAGGATTCCCTCTGGTATCAGTGAAAGACTCAGACAATAACTAGAATAGAACCTTTTATCATATATACATTGATACTTCTTAAAAACGTTGTTTAAAAAAACCCTTTTCTTTCAGCAAAGTCTATCTTACTTGTGGCTGACTGGTTGTCTTCTGTAGTTGTAATGGATTTTCTAAACTCCCTAATTGTTTTGTGTATGACTGACAGAGTATGTAAAGTACTAAATGTATTACAGAAGACAGTACTGAAGGTTATTAATGAGTACTGCTGATCCTTGATGCTGCTTAGTTGTGTTAACGTTTAAGACATAAAAAAAAGGTTAGTGGAATTGTATTGTATTCCTACAACTACTTCATTATTTTTAATAGAGCAAAAATATAAAAGAATATACACCTCTTTACTCTGGAAGAGATATATAAAATACATTCAGAATACCTGACACTACACCACGTGTAACTTTTTTTATTTTGTCTATTGTAATGTCTAGGACTTGCGGGTTTTTTGTTTCTACTTATTTTCCATTGAAAAAGTATTCCAAAATGCACTCTTCGTACACTCTTTCCTTCAGAAAGGAAAAATCTTGTTGTGTAAGGTAACAAAACAAACAGAAATGTATTATTGGTTTGTATTTAATTTTAACTATAACTTCTCTTTATTATCTTAATTTTTTTACCTTTATTTGAAGGGGTTGTAACAGCCATTCAAAGTACACTTGAGGATGGGAAACAATTATTGGCATAATTAATAAGATGTGTGATATGCTTTGATATGTTTTAGTGGGAAGCTCACTGTCTAAAACCTGTATTTATGTATATGAGCATAACAATATATTGTATTAGCATTCAATGGAAAATAAAGAATATTTAAACCACAGAAGTAACGAACGGTCCTCAGACTTACAATAGCACCAAGAGAAAGCAGAGAAGTCATCATGCCCAAAATGTTACAAGGGACAGAGTATCAGCCCACAGCAAGTCTCAGGAGTCTGGAAATTTTCCCTTTCAAGGAAGTATTTTCCTTACTGCAAAACCAGAATGTGTTCTTCCTCTGTGGGGACCCCTGAAAATCCAGACAATCACCCAGCTCTTGCAAAATGTAGTAAGAGGCTTACAAACTTAATGCACTACATCCTTGATCCTAATATGTGGAATTTTTTCCTTTTGACACCTCTTTGTTACATTAGTCTCGACCGTGGTGACACATATGGAGTGGTAAGCACGCTACAGCCCACCACAAGGGCCAGGGCCCTGCCAGGACAGAAGTTAAGCCAGGTTCAGCAGATGGAAAATACAAACCCAAACACTCAATTCACTCAGCTGCTAATGCCTCCCCCACTGCCTAGCAGGCTTTCTCTCTGATTTGTTATACATATTGCCAACACTTGCCACTACCTTTCATATGTCTGCAAGCCTTCTCCTCACGTACTCGCTGATCTGGAGACCTGAGTGTGGTAGTAAAGCTGTGATTTAGACTTCTATTGATTAGAATGGCTGAATGTGTTTTTGTGGCCACGAGCTGACCGATAAATGTCGAGGTCTCAGGGAGTTCAATTCCTCAAGACAGAGCTGCGGTACACTGCCTGACTTACTGCTAATGGCAACTTTTCTTCGTTACTGATGACTCTGAATTCTAATGGCTGGTGTTACAGGCATGTCTCTGTTTATAGTTCACTTAAACAAAGTGCTCAGAGGCGAACCTAACCCTATTTCTATTCAGGAATTTTCCTGAAATGAACTATAACTACAAAGACCTCCAGTGTGCTATACAGAAGTAGTGTTGTATTTGCGCTTTGAGACTTTGAATCTCTCCAATTAGTTATGGCAGTGTAATACTTCTGTCTTCAAATTTGTTACAGTAGAAAGCAATTTGCCCCTAAATACGCATATTTATATTCATATAATTGTTTATTTATACTCCAAATAAACTGAAGTGGATGATGGCAATAATTATGTTACTGTTCCCAATCTCCCATTCATCAAATCAGTTTCTGAATTCTCAAAAGTTGTTTTCAACTCAGCCTTACTTTATGCCTCCTACTGAATTATTTCAATTGAAAAAGGACTTTCTGACCCCTTCTCACTTCCTGTTTGAAGGCCTGGATAGTGACAGCAGTATGTTAGCAAGTTGTCAACCTGCCCAGATGGTGAGCATCCAAAAATGCTGAAAGAGCTTCAGAATAAACAGGCTGATCTGCTAAGAATACACAGTCCTTCATTAAAAACCATTTATGTGCAAAAGAACTGGAAGTAATAAATATAATGTCTATTTTTATAAGAAGTTAATTGGATAACCAGTGGAGTTTCAGTCCAGTAAGATCCACGTTTATCTGAAATTATAAATGAAAATGGAAGTGTAAAATTTCAGGAGAAATGAGGTACCTCATGTGGGACAAGTTGAACAGTAAGTTGAGGGTCCAGAAATGCAAAATATAGGAAATAAATCTTGCAAAGTTTAAAATTAGCAATAAAGGAAGTCAACTTGATATTGTCCTGAGCAACTCAGCAAGACACTGATCTCAACAAACAACAACAGGAAAGAATAAATAATGTTACCAAATGTGCAGGGTAATAGGGGGAATACAATACTACATGTCATGGCAATTCAATGGTGTTGCCTTATCTGAGATGCTGCATGAAATACTAATGTAGCCATCTCAAAAAAACACACTGCAGGATGATTAAGGACTCAGAGAGATGTGGAAAAACTCATTGAAGATGTGGAACAAGATGACACTTGACACTGCTAAACACCCAGCCATAAACTGAAATACCTTCCCCCCTAAAATAAACTGTGGCATTTGTTGTAATAGCCAGTTGTTGAGTACAATAACATAGCATTCAGAAAATCAAACATGGACAAATTACATAAAAATTGTAATTCTGTTTTTTTAGTACTGAACATAATTGCTAGGAAAGAGGAGGTTCTTTGCACTTCTGTCAGAAGCATCTGGCTGTAGCCACTTTGGGTGAAAAGCCAAGAAGTGGGATAATGAATATACTCCAGTGTGGTATTTCCCATCTTCATTTCTTGAGGCACATTGTTCAACTTCATTGCTGAGGTCCAAAAAATAAAATATATAAGTTGTACATATGAATTATCTGTTCAGAACCATTTACAATACTGAAAAAATCTGGAAGATACAGGCAATGTAATTCCTTGAAATTATGTCAATGATTAAAAAATTTTGGCAAACTATTAGCAAACACTTGAGAATGTAATTGCACAACTTGGGCCATATTCAGCTGTTTTAGTCCTGACCAAAGGAGACTCCCGTGGGAAGAACAGAACTTAGCCTTTTTAAAAGCTTATTATTAAGATCTGAACATTAGAGCTCCAGGAATATTAGCTGCAAAGTACCTTATGATTAACCAGGTAATAGTATTATCCTGTGAGGGAGTAATTTCTAAATCACAGGAACAGATCACGAATTTTGGGAAAACAAACAAACAAACAAACAACCCCAATGTCACAATTTCCAAATAACTGAAATTTGAAACCCCTATCCTGCTCCCTTTTTGTCCCCCATATACAATAACATAATGATACTGCCCATTCAGGAAAAATACCAGTGAATATGTTGCTCCAGAGTGTGAAACAAAGGAAGAAAAAGGACAAATCTGGAACAGAAACTTTAATTGCACCTGTGAATCTCTAAATTTTCTGAGATATAGATTATTCCTGAAAAGAGAACATCCTTTTAATGTTTACATTTGAAGGCATTAGCTACCTGGCTTATAGACTGCAAACACAAATAAAAATCCACTGCTTTTAAATAATTCATATGCCCTGGCACTAGTCCAGTCTTAAATCCTATCTCTAACTTTACCTTAGCATTATTTAAAATAACAATAACTCCTTCAAACTAAACTCACTTTAAGAAAAAATATCTGGTACAGCAGCTGCTAGGAAAGCTCTGCCTTTCTATACAGGGTTCTGGAGTTCATCAAACTGCAACAGCAGTATGATAATCATATTTTATTATCTTGAACCAAATTGGAAATGAATGTTTGTTCCAGAATTACAACTAATTTCAGAATTTCTGTAAAATTATTTTGAGAACAGTGACAATATCAGAGGATTTAAGAATAAGAAAAACGGAAGATAATTTCAACTGTTTCTCAAAAAATCCTATGGTTGTGACTGTTGTCTAAAAGCTGCATAAATGTAACCAAGTACAGTTGCAAAATAATCTGTTAATTCAATGACATGAACTGTAAATTTTACCTGGCAAGACTATTACATATCAACTATGCTAGAGCAGTATCACTGTTTACAACCAGAGCTCTCTTAAGCCAGTAAATTGCAAAGGTGTCTCCTTCTCTGAGAGCACCTTGTAGCCCTCCTTGTGCCTGTGCAAGGAGCAGACGGCCCAGAAGCTCCATGCAAACCTAGACAGCGACAATTTCCTGGAAGTACAACCACAGACCAGAGGCATTCCTCCGGGTGACAAGGACAACTCAGCAAGGTCTTGAGGGCACCAGCTCTTGCATGTCAGAACATTCCCAGTTTTGCTGGTATTTCAGAGGGAGTAATCAGCTTGTGTGTGTCATCAAAGCCAAGCTCACTTAGCGTCCACTTGCTGGGGAGCCAAGAACAGATTGCAGAGATCAGCACACTGCGCAAAAGCTTGGTCAGCCCATTCCTGAGGGGCTGCCACTCTGGCACTGCTCACAGGATCTAAGCTAGCTGAGGTTACAGGGACCAAAATAACCATTGGAGTTAGACCTGGGTTCATGTGCTCCAGTGTCTTGCCTGCTCGGAAGTGATGCTTAAAAAAAAACCCCAACAGTATGGGAATTGCAGCACGATGATTTCCCAGGATACCCCGTCAGCCTCCAGCAAGGAAGGAAAAGAAACCATGCTTCTTGCCTTAAGGGGGTATTCTTGTGGACAGCAAAATGCCTGGAATAGATACATTCTGCACGCATGGCAGCAGTAGGCTTTTTTGCTATAACAAGGAATGCTCTTCTGCATTGCAGCTCCTGGAGGTAATGAAGCCCCCACTTATGTCTGTGACAAAAGGAAAGGGTTTTAAACCTGTGTTGCAAGGTTTTCTTTCCATAAAAACAGTCGGAGTTGCATTTCAAATCACTCCCCTTTCAACATACTACTACAAGCAAACTGAGAGGAGTAAGCATTGCTCTAGCTTGTTGGAACAAGGTGAGAGGTGCACAGGCTGAATCATGTTAGTGTTTTAGATAATAAATAGTGTTTTATATACTTATATATTAATATATAAATGTATGATAGCGTTCCAATACAGTAACACTGATCCATCACCTGTGACAAGGTTATGCACATTGTAATTTTTGTTCTGGGAACAAGTAGAAGCTAAGGAACAATAATTTCCTTCAAGTAAGGCATGTAAACAAATGCTTAATAATTCATAGGAGTTGCAAGTAAGGAAGTTTCCCCCTTCCTGCCCTGCAGAGCAGCCCCAGGCAGATAGCTTACAAAATAGGAAACATACTGTGCCAGCGCCAAGAAATGCAGCTGATTGAAATAGTTCTCTCCCTTTCCACGAAGAGAAACTATACATTCAGCCATCTCTACTGCTGTAAAAAGTCAGTTAAAGTGACAGTGAAAAAATGTAATTGAACAAGTTACCTTCTTTTAACAGTCACAAAGGCCATTATAGAACAGAACAAAACAAGTGAAAATAGCAACTTTGATCAACTCCCACTTTTCTCTCTTCTTCTTTGGGAGCTCTGATACTCAATGGCACTCAAGCTGTACTTCTGCTTTCTGAGTTTTGTACTGCGCTGCCTGACACAGATCTGTGCAAAGTCACCACAAAGTTACATGATTTTTTTTTTCTCTTCTCTCCACAGTGCTGAGTGCCATGAAGAAGGAAGAAAGCGCTTCCCCTCATCTACTACTAATTCCCTAACCAAGTAATTTAGAGCATGAATTTCATTATTACATTATTTCTATTCAAACATTGCAGAATGATAACTGATAACCTGCTGCCTGCTCCTATTTTCTCTGTCTGTGGTTCAAAGAATATCTGCCCTCCCTTTTCCAAGCCCTTTGGCTTTTGTACCTATGTTAAACAGGCTTGTTGAACAGGCTTTTATAGTAATCTCAGCTATACATAAGCAGCAATTTGCACTAAATAACAGGGCAAATTCTTAGGTGATTTCTGAAACCTCTCCAAGGAAGAGGTGGAAAAAAACAAGCTAAGTTATCAAAATTGCCAAACACAATTTTTTGAAAGGTCCAGAAACAGGGATGGATTTGGGAAAGAATTTTAAATGAAAACTATGTTGGAGGCTTATATTGTTGAAACATTAAATTTAGAAATTTCAAAATAAATAATTTTATTTTGAAAATATTTAAATTTAAGCACGTACCAGGAGGAGATGCTTATCAGGAGAAGCACATACCCAGCGGTGTATTTAAGCTATCTGAGGATAGAAGCAATGCTGCATGACCTTTATGTGACCAAAATCAGTTAAGCAGCACACCTTGAATACTGGATTGAAAGCACACTAACAAGTACAGAAGCAGAATTTGAATATTGTCCTGCTTATCCATTATTTTTCAATTCTTCAGAAGTAAAAAAAAAATCATTCTGAAAACCACAGAATTTTTTTTTTTACTTCTTACTTCTACCTGAAGGTACTTTTCTCAGTACTTTCAGTCTCTTGAAGAGCAACTGCTAATAGTGCAGTCTGAAAAATGCAGCTAAAAATAGCCCCAGGACATCACCATTATATTGACCATAATTGCAGGATTCCCTATTATTACAATGATCCACCCCGTCTCCTGTTTCATAGCACTATTCAGTACAACCATAAGCTCAAGAAGAAGAAAACTGTGATACTCTGAACATACTGTGGCACAAGATTAAATGTTTGTGCAACAGTCTTTTATATATATATATATATACATGTGGAAACAATTTGTGGTGATGGCAAAACTGAGAATCATTCACCATCCACCTTAACAGGGAAGTTGAAAAATATGAGTCTCTTCTAACACATAAGACGGTCATAAAGCCCACTAAGACAGGCACTGGAAATTTGATGGAGAGGCAGGAGCTTATATGGACCACATTTTCACTGGGCTGAAAGACTATAAGTGCTTATTCATTTTACGCATAACTTTTTTTTTTTTTTAATGTGAGTGTGATTGAACACAGGAGCATGTTGCACAGGGAGGTGGTGCAGTCTCCATCCTTGGAGATATTCAAACGCCCAAGAGACAGTCTTGAACTCTAGCTGACCCTGCCTTTAGTGGGAAGAGGGGGGGGAGGTTGGGCTAGATGACCTTTCAAGGCACCATGTGACCATCAACCTCAGCTATTCTATGATTCCCAAACAACTCTGGGTTGGCCAGAAGTTTGAATGACTAACCAGGACAATGAAACTCCTTGGTGCTGCCATAATGATCTGCTTTATGGCACTCAGGTGCAGAGGTAAATGGTTATTACAATGCACTTAAAAGTTGGATCCATTTCAGAAGCTGATAAAGTAATTCTTATCTATTTTCTTGTTAAACCTTTTCAGAAGGAAATGAAAAAATGCAAGTTTATTATTTATTGTTCCTTCCTCTTCATTAGTCTCTAGTAGTTTTAATAAATTTATTGCTAGACAACTTAAATCCCAAATTAAGATCTTAAAAGATCTTTACAGAATTAGCATTTTTACAGAATAAAAGCCATCAATACGGACTGCTGTTTTGATTTAAATCTTCTATTTTTTTTATAGCTTTAGCAGTACATAATTGTGCTGACACAGCTATGTTCATATCAAACTGGGATAGATGTCACCAGGGTGTTCCATGTGCAGTACCAGGAGTCCATCCTGCCATCTTTGCCACTGGAGCTCTGCAAAACCTTTAGTGCTGCCCTTAAGTGAGGTGAATAAGGGCTAGGTCAGTTCCAGGGCTCCCTTAGTTTATATTATTTAGTTCTCACTAACCCCCCAAGAGCAGCAGTGTTCCAAAAAGCTTATTAGGGTATCTCAGCGGTGGATAAAAGAAGTAATGTGATAGTGGATAAAGTTCTTATAATCTCATAGAAAACTCCCACGGTTCTCCACAAAACTCACTTAATTGCTTTGTCATTTGTGCTTGTTAAAGTTTCTGAAAAGCCACTCTGAGGAGTCAGAGATTGCAATTGCAGGCAGGGAGATGAAAATAGGACACTAAACGGTCCCTTACCAGACGCACAGACCCAGACCAGTGACTTGCTACAGTACTTTAAAGTACCTGTCAGGTTTGTATCTCAACCTGCAGAGAAGTACTGGCTTGTTCCTGGCATATATAATGACATAAAGTGTCTGCCTAAATTCTGGATGAGATGATAATATTCTTCCTTTGAAAAAGAGTAATCCAAGAAAGCTCCCTTTGGGGAGAGTGGTGACTGTGCAGGAGGTATCTCCCTTTCTGCACCTATGGTACTTTGGAAACCAAATAAATGCCATTCTAGCTTGATGCTGTAGTTTAACTTTTAATGATCAAATTGCCCAAGTTTAATAAAGCTTTTTCTTATACACTTTGCACTCAGGGAAGAGGCTATAGGAGGTCCTTACTGCTTTACTATGGCAAGCTGGTGATGTACTGGAGAAAGGAACAGCTAGTTCTAGGCACAGTATTACACAGACAAGGCTTAATCTGTACTTGAAAGGGCTACATAAAACATTAACCTGTCACATTAATGCACCTACTTAATTTTCCAATCTAGGGCATCATGACTGCAAGTTACATTTGCCTGCTGGTTAGTCTGGGCAGCTGCAACTGCTCTGACTCCTTGCTCAGAGAAGAGGGCTGTACTTTACAAGGAGAACTTGGAAGCTCTCAAGCTGAGACAAGTCTGGCAGTTTGACCAGGAGCAAACAGAACACTTTATGTATCTTGGCATAAACAAACACTGCCCTTAGATGGTCCCTTTTAAACCCAGACGTGGAGGAGTATGGAGGGGGTTGTTGCAGTCTCTTTGAAACTCTACAGCTCAGTACTTGGCGTTGTGGCACTTAAAAAATTTACTTTAGGTTTCATAGTGGCAGTATTATAAAATAAATATATAATCTGTGTATTTTAACAAGTTTATAGACAAATAGCCAGAAATGGTAAGTACTCACTATATTTTGTTCTGTGTCTGTACTGTAGACTATGTTCTAGCTCTAGTTTTCTTCACAGAAGACTCAAGTTAGCCAGCTGCTTCTGCTGTTGCTGCCTACAGAGGTAACTCACCTAGTGACTGTGACGATAGGCCACAAAAATCTGTGTGGGTGCGCTCTGCCAGCCTCTTTCACCCTTGCTGGGCAGGGGATGTGCCAGGTCTTCCTCTGAGAGACCTGCAGGATTGACACCCCAGGATGGCTGCTGAGAAACAGAATCTCCACTGTTCTCTCACCAAAACTTGTCTGGGCAAGGCCAGCTCTTTGTGTTGGCAATTCATGGAACACTGACATGTAAAAGCTGCCTTGGAATACAGAGAAGTTTAAGTTTCTTGGGAAAGCAGCAGGCTGCCAGGTTTATTTGCACCTCCCTCTCTAAATTAAACCAAGCTCTGAGGGATAGGGAAGTGCATTAAGAAAAAATAACTTCTTAATTAAGGCTCTCTGTTTGGAAAATTTTGCTGGCCTGCTTGTCCGCTCTGTGGGACAAGCAGCTGCAATTGCATCTCCAGAGGAAAGATTTAGTAAAGCTTTCAATATAGAATTTGTAGAGGGCTATGCTGATAAGAGCTTTAATAAAAATTATTTATAACTAACGCACCATTTATTTATTTATTTATTTATTTGTTTATAGCACTAGGAGATCAGCTAATGTAAATATTTAGAAATAATTGTGATTCCAATACGACCTTATTAATTGACTTATCAGTTTAATAATTGATATAGCACATCTAATTTTTAGTTAAGAGTAATTTGTGAAATAATTCTGGTCATATTAATCAAATGCTAGCTCCAAGATAATAAAATACTTATGGTTTATAATGAAATACTTATGGTGGGTTAGCATGGACTATAAAAAGTGCTAAATTAGTGGCAAGGAAAGCTTGAAATAGCTTTTATGAGGTAGCTGGAGGAAAAACTTAAAACTTTGGGTGAAATAGTTTGTATTTACCATTTAGTATTCATTTTGCTAAAGCTATATATTACATTTCACCTTGTTAAGAATAAAGAAATAAACACAGATTAATTTATGCAGTTAAGAGATTAGTGTGAACATAAGTGTCTTCTTTGAATAGAAATGTAATTATTGATAACAGCTCGACTTGCTCGAAAGGGAAATTTTTTGGTATTTGAAATTTATCCTGCTTTTTTACTCTGCACTTTTTGATTGGTAAGGAAAAAGGGCTATTCTGTATTTCTTTGCATCCTTTTCGATTCCCCGACCCAAAGACATAGGCGGCATTGTTTCCTTAAGGAGAATACACCACGACAAGGTGGTTAAGTGATTTCTGTACCCTACTAACGATCCTGAGTCGCCTGCCAGGTTCCCATCTCCACTTGGACCCCTGAGCGCAGCCGGTGCAGGCAGCAGGTATTCCAGGGAGTGATGCTCTGCCCCTGCTCACTGACACGGCAACGCTGACGGGCCCACGAGGGTCTGCCTGGCTATTCCGATGGGGTGGAACCTGGTCCGGCGGGATCACACTGAGACACCCGCAGAGGCCGTGCCAGGTGCCGCCTGTGCTGATGAGCCCGCAGGGGCTGGGGAGCGCCCGCTGTGAGGGGTCAGTCCCGCGTACCGGAGCAGCGAGACGCTCGTTTCGGGCGCGCACGTGACGCAACAACGCCCCTAAAACAACTTCGCGTCGCTGTTTCCCGGTGTTTTGCCTCCTCTGCTCGCGGCAGCCGCGCCTGTGCGGCCCCGCCGGGTACCGCTCTGCGGCGGGCAGAGCCGTCCCGCCTCCCGAGGCACGCAGCCTCCTTCCTCCCGCCACGGCCACCGCTGCCGCGCCGGGGTCCCTTCGCGGGGCCGCCGGGGAGGAAGCGGCGGCGCTGCGCTCCTGCCCCCGGAGGGCCGCTCGCGGCCGTCCGGGCACCGTGAGTACGGCGGGGGAGGGCACGAGCCACCCGCTCTTCCAGCGGGCCCGCGGGGAATGGCGCGAGCCGGACCCAGGTTCGCACCCCCCGCCCCGCGGATCCGCAGCGCTGCGGCGGCCGAGGGAGGCGCGCGGGCGGTGTGGGCGGCGCCGCGCCGCTATGCGCAGCAGGGCAGTGTCGCGCCGGCAGCCGAGAAACGCCGGGAGCATCGCGGCAGCCCCGCGTCCTCATGGTGCCGGCGTCAGGGCGACGAGGCGCCGCTGCTCCGCGCGGGCGGGCAGGAGCCGGAGGTTGCAGCCGGCCAGGAGACGGCGGTGCGGGCAGCCGTCCCTTGTGCCGGCGCCGGCATTGAGGCGGCGGCGCCGAGGAGGCGCCGCGCTTGTGACTGCCAGCCGGGCTTGCTGCCGCGCTGCTGCGCGTCAGCTGCGTGAGGAGGAGGAGTGCGGACAGGAGCGGCCAGCGTCCTGCCCGCTGTCGGGTTGACTATTCCGGCGCGGGGCACGGGGAGCGCGCCGAGGACCGGGCTTTCCGCACGTGGCGGCGGCGCGGAGCCCGACGGGCTCGGGCGGCCGCAGAGGCGCCCGGCACCTGCGGCCGCACGCCGCTGCCGAGGCGGGTCACCGACCTGGCCCGCCGGGTCACCCGGGAGCGCGCTCGGCCCCGCCCGCTTCTTCCCGCTCCTCTTCCCCGGGCAAGCCGGCCCCCGCGGAGAAGTGCGTAGGGACGGCAGGCACGACCTCTTCCGTGCCCCTCGCCCCGGGTGCCCGGTGCCACCCCGGCAGCGGGAGCGGGCAGAGCGCTGGGGCCGCTCATCCCCAGGGGTGGGCGGCTCCTCTGTCGCCTCTTGAGAGCGCTTCGGGAGCGATTATCCCTCGGAAAACAGTACTTCCTGTTGTCAGAGTTTTGAAGAAAGACCTGACAGTTTCGGGTAAATAAGAGGCACCTTCTGGCAGTGTGAACTTCTGGCACTGTTAAATACGTTTGAGCAGGGGCACGAGTGCAGTTCAGCAAGTCCACGAACTTGTGGCTGTGACTTCCTGGGCAATTCTTACCATGCTTTAGTGTGAGTGTAGTCTTTGTTTGTCTTAATCCATGTTTCGCATCTTGGTCATTTTCAATTGTTAAAGCCACAAACTTCCTCTGAAATACCCAACGTGTCAGTTTTACATGGAGTCCTTTTAAAACATAAATGCCATCTTAAAATAACTTCTGAAATTGTTATCTGAAGTTCTTTAGCATGTGTAGTTTTTAAACAACATCGCTGAAAATGCATTTGTCATTAAATTGAATCTAATTAACTTTCTAGCGGAAAATAGATTTGATAGTGTCCTGTGGAGAGCTCAGAAGAGAAGAGCGTACTTGACCACTGAAATTCCCATTAGTGTCACTTCTGAGGCAAAGCTGGGGGGGGGGGAAGCAACCAGTGTTTGAACTGAGAAACTTGCATTAACTCACCAAGAAAAGTACTTTGTTTTTAAGTAGTCTGTCTAGCAAAATTTTTGACAGAGTCTATGACTGAACTATATGAATCACCCTTAGATCCTGTTAGCATGACCGTGATTAGTTCATATGCAGGCTGTTGTGCTCCTGGCACTTAACAGAAGACTGTAGGAGAGCTGTTCTGCTTTTTATTATGTGAAGAATGGATCACAGTCTTCTGCCTTTCCTGAAGGTCTGGGCGAATCATCTTCTTGCTGACCACCTTCGCAATAGCCAGTACTCGTCTGTCTCTGCTGCTATTCTTGAGATGCATATATGTGAGAAATGTGATTTTCTTCACTGTATGCATTTTGCAAGTATAAAAACTTTTTAGAACAAAGCATGGCATTAAAACACCAACAGAATTTACACATAAAACGGTGTGCAGTGGGAGGCATTTGCCTAGGACTTAAAACAGGAATGGAAAATTTTTAGGAAGGTTGGAGTTGACCAGAGAATAAAATTGGAAAACCAAATCTTTAGCCACTCAAAAAAGATGACTTGGGTACTGCTTGAAACTTTTTTATTTCCAGGCTCCTGTAGTCTTAAAAAAACATGAGTGCTTGAGTGTTTTGATGGTTTTGGGCTAGTATTTGGAGGCTTAAGATTTTGTGGGGTGGGAATATTATCTTAACCTAACTTCTCCTTACAACTTACTTTGAAATAAGTACTCTTCAGAACTGCAGTTCTTGTTTTTGGTGGAAGAACTTGTACTATTTTATTTTTAAAAGGAAATAAAACACTTTCTCATTGCAGTGAGTACATGCCTTGGCAATGCAAGATGTTGATGGTTTAAACTCTAAAAATGTGGTTTAAATGGTTTGATGGTTTAAATCTAAAAGATTATGTTTCTGGTAGGCTTGGTATATTGGGTAGCTTACAGAAATGAGTTCCTTCTGCTTTTTCTTTGTTCCTGCCAGTGCAAAGCTTAGCTCTGGGTATAAGATCCTTTCAGCATATTTTGCTTTAATTGGATTGGTTTTCCATTTCAACACTTTCATTATTTCAATTGGCTTTGTTCTGTAGTAATCAGACAAGCTATCATGCCTGAAATGAAAGTTAATAGTTCTGTTTGTGCTGTGTTCATCCAAAAGCCACCATGGGTTTGGATTTCCCATTTCAATTACAGGCCAGTTTGATTCCTCTTGCTTTAATATTGAGACGTTGTTGATTTTGTAGTTCTGTTGTGTGACTGTGTGGATTAGGACATTACATAATTCATGAACATTTTTGAAATCCACTGTTTCATAGTTGGTAGATGTCCCGGTCCAGTATTGGTTGGTGGTAGTTTTTATAGTCACTTTTATGTAAGTGGCTGTTGCTAAATGGAAATATTTCTAGTAGAAGCTGTAACACTTTCAGCTGCAGTGTAGCAGGATCCCTTGAGAAGCAGGCCTTTTGCCTACTTCAGATCTGTTTTAAAGCCTGGGCCTCTAGAACTGTGTCAGCCCACAGTCTCAGCTCTTAGGTAGTAAGATGCAGTTTCTCAGCCTTGAGTGCTGATCTCGAGGAAGATCAAAAGAGTTTGTGACAAGTTTTGTTAATTAAAAAAAACCAGCCACACACCCAAAGCAAAGCAAAAAAAGCCTCTCAAAACCATATTTAGTTGCTAAGCAACTCACAGCAGTACCCTGCTGATTATGTTTTAGAGGATCCATAAGGCTCACAGGCTGCTGCACGAATGTGAGATGAGGCACCTTTTATCAAAACACTGTCTGTGGGACATGGAGTTCTTGCTCCTATCTTTAGAGAGTGTTGTAGAAGAAAAGGTAAATCCCAGTGTTTTAGGCAGACAGAGAAAAAGAGACAGTGAGGTAACATCCCACTCAAATTTTTAGATGGGTTCTCTTTTTCCATGGTGTTCACCTCTAGGTTCAGTGAAAAGGCTGTTCCTTTTATGAAACAAAGCAGTTAACAAAAAAGGCTAATTTCTTTGGAGATGGTGTTGAGGTCAGCAGCAGCAGTTCTCCTTCTGTGTTGGCTTTTTTTTTTTTTTTTAATTGTTAAGGGTGGAGAAAATGAGGAACGAGGAAGAGTATGTTGCTAAAGAGAGCCTGAGGTAATCAGGAAGCTCGAATAGAAACATTGGACTTGGGACACTATTTCAGGAAAGACAAGTATGATAAATAAGCATAAACTATGGTCTTTGTGGAATTATGATAGTCATCAGGCCTATGATGCTTTACCATTAGTCACGAGTTTATTCTGTTTAAAAATGTATATGTGATGCCTATTTGAAAAACATATTTGAATTTTTACAGCAAGATAAAAATGTTATATGAAAATTCTGTAGGTCTAGGTCATATTTAGGGTGATTTAGGTACAAAGTAAACATGAGGTATAACAAAAGTGATGTTCTTTACACAGCTTTTATATGTGTGGATTGGTGAGAAAGGAAATTAAATACTTGCTTGTGAACCTTAATTAACTAAGGCAATAAGGTAATAAGTTTCAGAATCTGACCATGGGCCATTTTGTAGTCAGTTACAGACCAGTTTACTGGTCCTTGGGCAGAATCATAACTAGTCCCTATAGTAAATCACCCATACTAGTCTGATAGCTACAAGAAGTAAAGCTAATTTGTGTAGAACTATGAGAACTTTTGTATCCCAGGTGTTAGAATTCATCTCTTATGCCTTGTGTTAAGGAAAAAAAGACACCTGTGGTGGTCAGTGAAAAATATTTTCAAGATCTGGTAAATACATGTAATATTTGCATTTGTTTCTTTGATCCCCCTGTCCTCTACCACAAGAATTGCTACAGATGTATGGAGCACTGCAGTGGAGAATTACCTGATCAGAGAAGTTTTCTAATAGATCCTTATTAACTGTAGTATGTCTGTTGCAGGAACAAAGAAGAAAGCTGCGTGTCCAGGACTTGGTCTGTTTTATACCGTACTGTCTGCCTTCCTTTTCTCAGTGGCCTCTTTATTTCTTAAAAAACTGGAAGATATACATTCAGTGGAAGTGAGTGCATTTCGATGTATTTTCCAAATGGCATTCGTTCTTCCTGGTTTAATATACTACAAGTAAGTATAGCAAATGTTTAAATTTAAAGTTATTTCTTAAAAGTATATCTACGATTATCACTCACTTAAATCAGATTGCAATATTATTTTAATTTGAACTTCAGTTGCATAACTGCATTGTTTTGGATTAGTTGGTAGTTTCTTAATACGATTCAGAAAACTGAAAATCTTTGACTCCCTGAATTGTAGCATTTTCTACAAGGATTATCTTATCAAATGCTTTGATCTTCCATGAAGTGGTGATCTTAAAAAGAAGATAATTTGTAGATACTCTTGGCTTATTTTGCACACAAAAAATTAATAGCCAGAACAGGTTCTGAACTCTGAATGTGATCAGGGATCATGATGAAAGTAAATTGTTCTGTGATCAAACAGTTAAAATATCTGGATATCGAAGTCCCTTATCTAGAAAGGTGTGTACCATCTGGATGGATGCGTACATCTAAATGTGTTTGAATGTTAGTCATGATATAAGCAAGCCAGTGACATTAATGTGACATTTCTGTTTTTCAGAACAGGGTTTTTGGGACCAAAAGGTAAAAGAATTTTTCTTTTCTTCCGAGGATTCTTTGGCTCTACTGCAATGGTTCTTCTCTACTACGCTTACCAAGTCATGCCACTGGCCGATGCCACTGTTATAACTTTTAGCAGTCCTGTTTTTACGTCATTGCTGGCATGGATCTTTCTCAAAGAGAAATACAGTCCTTGGGATCTTCTGTTTACCCTCTTTGCAATCACTGGAGTGATTCTTATTGCTAGACCACCATTTCTGTTTGGGTCACGTGGTGTGGGGATTGAAGGAACTTACACAGATCACCTTAAAGGAACTATAGCAGCAGTTGCAAGCACAGCATCTGCAGCTTTGACTATTGTTATACTAAGGAAGGTGGGAAAATCTGTGCATTATTTTTTGTCAATTTGGTATTATGCAGTCATTGGTTTAATTGGATGTGTTATAGTATTGTTTGTTTTGAATGAATGGCGTTTACCACACTGTGGTAAAGATAGAGTTTTTCTAATATTAATAGGCTTGTTAGGTTTAGGGGGTCAGATATTTCTCACAAAAGCATTACAGATAGAGAAAGCTGGACCTGTATCCATAATGAGAACAATGGATGTGGTTTTTGCTTTTATTTTGCAAATTCTTTTTCTCAATCATCTGCCAACTTGGTGGACTGTGGGTGGTGCCCTGTGTGTAGTAGCCAGTAGTTCTGGAACTGCCATTCGCAAGTGGCGACAAAGTGTGAAAAAAGCTAAACAAAGTGAAATCTAAGAGTATAGACACTAATTCGTTGCAGAAACAAGCAATCTTGAGAGAGATATATATACACAGTATTTATTTATTTTAAGCATCCCATTTACCAAACTGTAGTACCAAATTATATCCAATAAAATAAATCGATTTTTTTTTTTATTTTAAACCAAAATTGAAGATGTTTTAGTAATTGATTAGGTATATGCTCTTCTTTTTCATATTTAGGCCTGAAAATATGAGCAGTGGAAAGATACTTTAAAGTTGTTGCTTCCTATCAGAAGTGGACAACGCTCTCAGGCACATGGCGTGATCCTTAGGGTGTCCTGTGCAGGGCCAGGAGTTGCGTATGATGGTCCTGATGGGTCCTTTCCAACTCTGCATATTCTGTGATTCTATGAATATTTATTTTCCTAAAGTTCTTGACTCCCCACTTCTTAGACCCTTTCTTTATTCTTCAGAGCAGTGGAAATAGTCTCCCAGGCTTATTTAATACTATTCTGTGCTTGATTACCAGAGAGATTGCAGTAAAAAGTTAGAAAGGAATGAGAGTTAGTAATCTTTAAGCAACCAACTTTTATAGAACAGATAAAGCTTGCACATTTACAAGCTATTTTTTTTTGCACAAAACAGATGTCAAATGGGGATTGGTTTTTAATTTGGGTTTTAAAAGAACAAAAGATATTTCATCTTTCCAAGTAATATAAAGAGAAAATTAACTTACGAAAATTATCTATCAGCTTTACATTCTTTTAAAAAGAATGTTAAGTGTGTGCATTTGCTTTACAGACACAGTGAAAGAACCTAATCCCCCTTTTTTTTTTCCCAAATGTGATTTTCTCAATTGCTGCACTCTCAATGATGAAAGACAATGTTTAATTGTATACCACTTGTAAATTAGCCATTTCTTGTGGTATGGAATGTTACTCTGTAGCTGCACTTTTCTTTATTCTATGCAAAAGATTATATTTTTTAGGTATTTAATAGAGGTTATTTTTAATGCTGCTTACGACCCTTTTATTTAGATTCTTCTGTATGAAAGTTCTTTATGAGACCAGGTTCAAGTCTCCTTGGCCTTCATAAAGTTAGGAGCATTTACAATAAAGCTTTTGCCTACTTCCTAAGAATGTACAAGAGTGCAGGTAGTTGCAGTTTCACAGAAAATGCAGGTTGGCCAAGGCCGTACAGAGATTCTACAGAAAAGGTTTGAGGAGAGCTTGGTGGAAGGGTAAAGCTATGCATACACATCACATTCAAGCATCCACACTACATCAGGCAGTGCTAGTGGGCAACTTCAGCCCCATTTCTCCAGCTGGCGCTTTTAAATCTACCTTTATCACTTTTCTTGCTCATCTTCTCACTTTTAGAGGCTTTATCTTGATAGCAACAAACACTAAGAAAAAACACTTGTGTGTCCTTCACGTTTGAGGAGGACTAAATGTTTAGTATCAGGAAGTGGGATTTTCCCAAATTGAGTCTTATGTACTTTCAGGTCTTGTCTCAGTAGAGTTTAAAGAAAATTTTAAGTTGATCTTTGTTTGGACATTTGTATCATGAGGAAGTTTTCAGTTATTTACTCACTGTAGTGTTTTTCTAAAGGAAAATGCAGTGTTCTATACACTTGATACACATTTGTTTCAAAATCACTGAAAGTGGTGGATGTTTCCTTATTTTGATTTGTAGATGTCTAGTCATGTGTCTTTTCCTTTGTCAACAAGCATTGCATCCTGTCAGGGCAGATCCAGGGACTTCAGTCCCAAAGGGCTGGAATGCATATAGTACTTTGGGATGTATCTGGTGTGAGGAGCCTCTTTGTGCGAGTTTCTGTACGTAACCAGCACCCTGAATCCGTATGTGTTTATGGGTATGAGCAGATTCCACTTGAGTGAAAGAGTCAGTTCCTGCTCAGAGTTATGTGTTTTCTGCTTCTCCTGAAGGCTGAAGTTCAGCTACTCCTGAAGGGGTCAAGAGTAGCATGAAACTGCTTTCCTATCTCTTTAAAGCCTCATAGTAATAAAATTCCAGTTTGGCACCTATTTTGCTTAATACTTGGAACTGTGAACTGGGATTGTTTTTCTGCTGCTCAGCCATCTCTGCCATTAAGCAATAATTTTCAGGGAAGGGAAGGAAAACAAACTGCATTTTTTACTGCTTCACTTCATGTTTAATATGCATATGTTTGAATTGCCACTTATAAAGGTGTGGTTCCAGAGCAGTTCAGATTGATGTAAACTTGGATTGTCAGCTAGCCTTGTTCCCTCCTGTTGGCTCAGTGCTTGTGCTTCTGTGGTTATGTGATGAGTTAGACGTGGGAGCTGATCCAGCTACGTATCTCTTTAGTAAGGTTGTTGGAAAGAGCAAAACCAGGGTAACCTGAACTCGATGACAGTATAAAAACAGTAGGAAGGGGAATTAGATAATACTTCAAATTACAGCATATGAATGCTGCTTTGTCAGTACAGAATAAAAATAATGTGGAAGCTTACATCAAGAACTCTTTAGCTCATATGATTTCAATGAATCTTGTTTACACCTGGTAGAGAAGAACAGGCTGCTGAAGAAAGGATTGTTTTCTTGCCCTTAACATATAAATAAATCTGGAAAATAAGCTGATCTGAAATCAGAATCCAAATATAGTGACTGGTAATTTTTATCTCGAGTTTTTGCAGAAACTCTTTTGATATATTTTCATACCTGTGGTGCCAAAAAACCCAGATGACTATTTTTTTTTCTTTGTTCAAACCTATAGGGTCTCCTTATGGCTCCATCTGCTTATTTCCTCTTGCTGTTCCCAAACCTTCCTAAATATTTAAGTTGTTAAAATAATTATCTAAACAAGATCCTATGTTGGAGAACACTGTATGTGTTGGAACATTATTTTGATTTTGGTCCATCTTTTAGAGAATTATTTAGCTGGTAGGAGAATGAAGGACTTGACTAGGGCTTCTCTAGTCATAAAGTATAACAAGCTAGTTTCTGTAATTAGCTTTTCTAGATGATATTGGGCATGGAAGATATTTAAGCTTTAAGTTTTTCAACTGCCTCAATTTTATATTTTTTCTTCCTCTCAAAGATAGGTTGAAAACCTAAATATTAGTTGTAACCCTTGAAGATAATGAAATTGCAAAAGTATGGGTACTGTGAAATGATAGGGGTTTTTTAATGAAAAATATTTCTTAAAATTTCTGTTAAGGTGGTAAAACTTTTCTTCAAAGCTTAACAGTGTGAGAATCTGAAAGGTAACTGGCTGAGCCTTGATCCTTTCAGATTCTGATCTTTTTTAGCTTTTAAAGTTTTAATACAGCAAGTTTCTCAGGGTCAAAAGATATTTTTCTGAGCTTCGAGTCAGAAGTATATTAATGTCCTGTTGTGATCTTTACTTTAAAGTTTGATAAACATACTTTTCTAATAGAAACTTCTTCCTTTATAATACAAAGGAATATTGTTGCATTGCAGTTGCTGTGTTATAAAGTTAAGTTTCTCTTGAATTTCAATATATTCATTCAATGTACTGATTTCAGTGGATTCTGAGTAGAAAGAGTAATAATTATTGATTGTTTTGCACATAAACATAGGGAGGGTCAAAAGATTTAATTGTTATTGATGCATCACATGCATGGTTCTTATGTTCTTCACTATGCAAGACACTGTAATTGTCTGTAGTCTTCAGTGGGACTTTATAGCCTTAAAGCCTTATGTACCCAACTCTTCTATAGAAAGCTGATGGCAGAAAAAGCTATATACTGTTACTGTGCAGCAGCCAGTTTCTTTCAGGTTAAGTTGGTTGTCAAAAGTATGATCTAAAAGCCCTTTAAATACATCCACACCAAGAATTTGACAAGCTCATTGTGTAGACAAGGGCAGTCTGCATAATTAAAATGGATTTCCTGCATTTGTCTAACACTAGGCATGAAGTAGCCTCACCTTATCAGCATTGGTAAAATAGCTGTTCAATGTGTCATTTTTATTCTGAAACTTGAAACTAGGCTCTTTCCCAATTCCAAAACACCAAGATGGAGCCTCCTGTAACTGGCAGTGACAAGATGGATACTACTTGATCATCATTTAGAATAAACACTTTCTCTTCCTTGAGCTTTTGTTCAAGCTGTCTGTTGGAAGAAGGTTTATTTCTATAGAGGTAGCCTCTTTAGAAGTTATTTTCTTGCTAACTAGCAGTAGTTAACCAGGAAGAGTCTGTTTCCTATGTAGCCACAGTAGGCTCATCTGTGGCATCAGTCCCACGAAGGCAGTAGAAACATGATCTCTGTCCCTGCAGGGCTTCAGGGTTGGCAGTGCTGACAGCAGATGTGCAACACTGACTTCAGCAGGACATTGCAGCTACCAGCAGAATGTTTTTGTGGTCCTAACTGCCTGTCCATCCAAAGAAAAGTTTGGCTTTATATTCCTGCAGATGCAGGTGACTTCAGGGTGGAACATATGTAGACTTCTATGGTGATAACACTTTTGTATATCAGAATGAGTAATTTCCTATGTTATATGAGTTACTGTATGACAAAAGGGGGTAAAAATACCCTCAGCGTTAATTAAAGGATTTTTACTATATCCTATGTATTGTTAAATATATGTTGAGTTATATGTTTTGTAGAAGGTATTGGCTTTGTTATGTAGTAGTATATTTTTATAGATAATTCTTATATATTGAAATGTTAAGAATATTTTCATAAGAGATTTATATTCATCATTGCTAATAAAATGATCCTGAAGAATTAGTCTCTGGTTTTGCATTGATTAGTGGAATATAACTGAATGTAGTGATTGTAAAAGCTTTTTGAAAGAACTGTTAATCAAACAGTCCCTGTTAAACACGAGCATATGCCTTAAATTCTGCTAATACTATCATGCTATGTCATTTTTTGTGCCTTGCAACTGGCTAGAAACAAAAAGAAGCTCCATCAGCTTCCATACAGCAGTTTCTTGACTGGAAACACTGTGGCATCGACAGATCAGTAAAGTTAAATTTTCCTGTGTGCAAGTGGTGATTTGTTTCTGTGTATTTTTTTGTTTTGTTTTATTTCTGTACACCATGATTTGAATTCAAGTCTTATCTCTGTCACAAGGTGATACTTAATTCATCCTGGTGCTTCCCATTATTTAATGTGTCAATAATTAACTTTTCACCAAGGAGGAAAAAGCAGGGAAAAAATCTCATGTGTAAAACCGTCATCATTGATAAATATTACAAAAATATTGGAGTACTTTTTTTTATTATCCTTGTAAGCGCTTCTTCCTACAGTGTCAGTGGACTTCTGAAGCTTACTTGAGAGCTTTATGCATGGAACAAATTTTATTTCTGGGTGCGACTTGAAACATTAGAGAGGGAAAAATAGATGGGGAATGCTGAGTTACATAGTGGGAAATAACTAGCAGTGTTAGCCTGTCTATCCAGCACCCCCTTCTTCACTTAGTAGGCTCAAAAATTAACTTATTGTAGGACAACTTGATGCCATCTGTTTCACAGGCATCAGTAAAGGAAAAAGCAAGGTACTTCAAGAGAACTTACTGTGCCAGGCATAGGCAAGGGAAGATTAATTGTAAAAGAAACTTTGCCACTTTCTCTTGGCAGTTTTGTGGGTTCTCCAAACAGCTAAAAATATGTAATAGATAGAAATTTAAGCTTTAAGGGAAGGGGAAAAAGATTTTTGGATAGATAATATTGAAATCTTCCTTATTTACAAATGGTAGGTGACATAGCATGAGAGATGAGAGCTATTATCTATTGCTAGATAATAAATCTCTTGAAACAAAATTTTAGAATTATGTCTATTCACTAAAAAAAACCCCACCAAAAAACAAAACCAAAACCCCACAAACCCAAAAGAAAAAGCACTGTGAGTTATCCCCTTATTGATTCAGTAAAGCATTTTTACAGTCCTGAGCACAGGAAGCAGTACATGAGATATGATATGCAGATGAATTGTTCAGATAGGTTTCAGTTGATACTTTGTACTCTTCAATTAGCTTCTATTGAACTGAATGAAGTTCGTATGTTATCCTGTCGAGGAGCAGTGAATTCTGGAAAGGATAATGAGAAACTAATTTGTCATCTGAATTTACATACTGAGCAAAGGAAAAAGGAGAGATTTGAGTTTTGGCTCTGCTGAAATGAGGTGATTCTGAGTCTCTGTGAAAGAGATGGAAAGAAGACCCGTGTTTTCTGGTTGGCAAGTATGAAGTTCTTAAACTTTCACTCTGTACTGTGGCTGTTCTGTCGGCAGGTGGGGCTGTTTTTCTTAATTTATTCCTTAGTGCATAAGCTTAAACCCTCTTAAAAATCCAAATCCGCAGCTCTGGACAATAAAAGTTTCAATGCAGTGTGATGTACACACTGTAAATATTACATTTAAGTAGGAGTCCAAGTACCACTAAAGCATTTAAATGACTACACAGAATGCTGCTCAGCAGATCCTTGAATAATCTCTTTGATGTTTTAAAAGGTATCATCCACTCCCTTTCAGAGCAAAAGATACTAGAGGGTACAGGAGGACTTTGGCAACACTCTCTGAAGTTCTGGGGAGCAAGGAGAGAGTGGGCCTGGTCCCTTCATGTGAATGTCAATGAATTAACAGGTAATGAAATTGGACATCTCATTGATAATGATGTTGCTGGGTATGAAACAATCTGTATATGTAGCTTATGTCCTAAGCATTCTTTTTATTAAAAGAAAAAGAAAAAAGGGAGAGATAACAAGTACATTCTTGCTATTAAATTCTTTGGGGCAAGAATCAAAGTGATGAGCTAGAATGAATTTAGGTTACTAGTTCTAATTTTGCACAGATATAGGGCATGTATGCTGTCTGAGCAGTTATCAGCAGGTTGTAATTGTTGCCCACTGTTTTTCTCCTATTTGGCTGGGGTATTAAAAAAAAATATTTCTGTTCCACTCTAGATTTTTATTTTGTGGCTGGGGTGAGACCCCTACATAGTTCTTGAGCAGGTTCTTGGTGCAAGTGCTGAGGCAGGGAGGCCCTATATATTATCTCATACCTCATCTCCAGGGCCCTGCTGCCCAATATTTCCAATGCCAGAGTTTCCCAGTAACTCTCTTGCTCTGGTCACCACAGCACAGGGCTATGGACAGGACCAGGTGTGCTGGAAGAGCCTCTTCAGTCAGAGCAGTTGATTAAATGGGGAAGTCGTGCAAGCTGTTGAGCATAGGTGCACTGTGCTGCGCCTAAAGCCTGGGAGAGTTGAGAAGGGTGGTTCCAACTTAATTTAAGGGAGAAGAATGTTAGAAAGGGAGGAGGTGACACAGTTAAGTACTACAGTAAGCTAGAAAAAATACTTGTCAAAATGTTTTCCATTGGAAGGTTGGCTGGAGGATTTTTTTGCTGGTGTTAACTGGCACTGGTAGGTGTTATTCTGCTTAATAGGAAGTACCGGACAGTTTTTGGGAGGCTAAGTAATGCTAGAGAAAAACCTTTTTAATATTATTTGGAAAGGCTACGTGGCAAATCCATTTTATTTCATAAAAAACCCTCACAGTGCACTGTGAATCAGATATTAATATTTACTTTCTACTTTCCCATTTGCTCTTTATTTCTTAAAACAAAAATTCCTTTATATTACTATAAAAACTGTTCAGTCACTACTAAGTTTTGATGAGGAAGTGAAGGAAAAAGCTGTTCACTTCTAAAAGGTAACCCTGATTTTGTTGGTTTTTTTTCACTTTACCAGAAATACTTCATGCCAACCAAAGCCTTGTAATAGATGTGTATTCAATTTCTTCATTAAACATCATCTTTATGTAATATGAACAAGATCCTATGTTCTGCTGTTTGTAGTAATATATGTAGGGGTTCCATACGAAAACACTTAGCTGATGTTCTTTATCCTTGCCATATGACAAAACATTTTCTTCATTATTAAAATCTGAAATCTCCCATGGGAGCACTGCAAGTAGCCAGATAGCCTTTTCTACCCTGGAAGCCTCGTTTGCTCATGTGATTCATCTCCCTTTCCTGCTTTGTCTGCCAGAACCATGTAGCTTATTTCCTTTGCAGTTCATTAGTTCTTAATTTGCAGTAAAGGTGGCTGATTTCAGTTTATGATATTATCAGCACACTTAGGCTATGTTGTTTTTTCAAGGAAGGGAGGAAGGTGTGAAACATCTATGTACCCATATCTATGTATACACATATAGATTTAAAGACTGTAAACTTCACAGATTAACCATATTTTCTGCATCAATAGGACTTGTACATTTTAATGTCGATGTCTATCATGAATCATCTTGACCCAGCTTTAGAGAACAGCCCCTTGTATCTGCCATTCTATAGGAGGGAGGGGAGAGAAAACAGAAAGGAAAAGTCTGGGGGATAATCTTCGTTCTCTTACTGGCAAGTACTCTGCAGCAAAGCTGTCCCACTGAACCCTGTTTGTGTGATTGGGTACAGATTTAAGGAAGAGAAGGAACGGTTTGTTCTCTGCTGATTATATAAGAATACCCTTGAGAGCATGTTCCTTGCTTCAGATTACAGCCTGTATCCCATGATTAGCTGGAAGAAAATAGGAAAACTAGAGTTATACCCACATTTCTGTTTCTTTAGTATGCCTTTATTGAAACCCGGAAACCTTGGCCTTGAGGTACTGGATGATACTTTATATTAGTTAGCTTTTAGCTCTCTAGATGTCAGTTTTGATCAACAAACTTATATGCTGTTTTCCTTGAGAGAAATATACTTGCCAATTTGATCTGCTCTTTTAAATTTTCTGGAGGACTCTGGTCTTTCCAGGTTCTGTGATGCCCTCAGATGTTTTTGTAGCATATTTTTCTATTTTGCCTTTTGTATCATTTTCTTGGATATTTAGAACTTCATTTCAAGATTAATAGCTTTATTTTTGCAGTCTTTACTGATAATTTTTTGTGACAAAACAGATTTCCTCAGATATTGGGTGTGCAGTGACAATGCACAGAAAAGGAAATACAGCACTACAGATCAGTCAGGACAATGCAAAACTCCTAATCCTGCATATAGTGAAGATTAATGTGGTTTGAGGTTGTCCACGTTACGCTCTCTGTCCTCTCAAATGCTCACATCGATGGGCTGTTCGCTGGAAAGCCAATGGCATTTATAAAACACTGGCAACTGAGAAACTTGAAATTGGGAGATACTAATACTGTACTGCCTTGAGAAATCCTAGGAATTTATGTTTTGGACAAATGGTTTATGAAGATCTTCCCATACCAGCCTCTTTCCCAAACCATTTAGTTCTTAAGGGACAGTTTTTCTGTAACAATCTGGTTGGCAAATTTTCTGCAAGTGATCTTAGTCATTAATTTAGAATCTGGTGATACTTGTGTTTAGTTTTATTATTTACTTTTTCTTTAACTCTCAATTTTATTTTTATAATGTCTATGATAATTTCATGTGTACTTTTATTGGTATGTTATCACACTTGAAGAATTTTTGACTAGGTTGTTTGGGATTTTCAGTATTCAATTCTTCATAACCACACGTATTTATTTTCTTAGCCTTAGTATATATATGACTCCAAATTGTAATTAGTGACTCAGTGTTAAACTCTACCAACATGTCTATAAAGCACAGCATTAGGATATTTTGATGAAAGGAAATTGGGAGATACTGCTTTTATAAATCTAAAAGCTGCAGAGCAGATGTGGAAGGAATTACTGCAAAGAATCTCAACTGGCATATAAAACAGAAGCTGAAGTTTATTTTGGTTTTATTATAAAAGAAAAAACATTTTACTAAGGTTCTGTTGTATTTAAAGTTACATAAAATTGAGTTGTTCAGGACTAGCTGTGAAACTATGCACTGATGTGACAATGGAGTAAGGCAATTTTTTTTTCTTTATTTAATACTAGAATTTTACATGTTGATTGTAAAGTACGTATTTTTAGAATTTACAGTAAATTTAATAATGTTCCTTTTTAGGGGAGAGGCTGTAATAGATATTGCAAAGTTAATATCCTTTTTATAATTTCATGAGCAAAAAGCAAAGTAATTATTACCTTTTTTGCAGTCTGATTGTCTGGCTTCTCCCATGGAAAGTCCTGGTCATATATGCTCATTCCTGAATAACTGTTAACCACAAGCATTCCCGTGCTCTCACATTTTCAACACCTAATCAGCCAGCCTGACTTTGTAGAAAACACTAAATTATTATTTACTTATTACTATTATTATTATTATTATTATTATTTACCTTTTACAGATTTCAGCAATGCATTGAAGTGCTCACCAGGCTAAAACATGGGTGCTGTTACACTGCTAAAAGATTTTCCTCACTTTATTTTCCTTTTCAATGAGTCTGTTAGTGTAATACTACGTTAGAATTACACTACACATGGAAAACAGTACAAGATTTTGAGTTAAACTTTTTACAAAGAGGGTACTTGGAATCATCCAACATAAAGTATCTCAACATTAAGAAGAGCAAAAATACAAACATACTGGGTACTTACATGTTTTCTAATATCATTGCCCACTGTGTTAGCACCCAAATTTTTCAGCTATTAAAAATAAACAGTTAAAATATCTTATGGCTTTAACCATTCTGGTTGGTTACCTAAACAAATTCTTGTGTCGGTTCTTGAATTTGGTCAAATATATGCTATGGCAGGTTGACAGTAAAGGAACTGAATGGAGTTAATATTAAATTAACCTGTAGAGTCATTGTTGTTTAGATATGAGCATTAAGACAATATAGATTTTATAATTTATTAGATTAATAACTCATTGTCCTGGCTGCTTGTTTAAAGGGATGATGGAGCACAGGCAAGTCAGCTCATTTGTTGTTTTACAGATGAACTGAATCTGTGAGTACAATAATAATTAGGTATTCAAACTAAAGGCACAATTATGAGGCAATAAAAAACTATCTTTTGGTGAAGCTTCCTTGAAAATGTCACTCAGGAGAAACAAGCCTAGAAATACTGTTCAACAGGATTAATTAGCTGAACTGGAACAGTTAATGGCCTTATACAAGGACAGATACACGTAATAGATTACATAAATCAGACTTTATTGTTTAGGTGCTCAAGACAATACTCCATCCTGATTGGACCATGTAATTTCATATAAGCAACAATTCATTTTATCATTATGAATATATTAAAGACTTTACTGTGTATTGAGGAACTTTATATGAGGAAAGTAATAAAGCAGGCTTCTCAATACATTTTCATCATGACTGTATAATATGATCTGGGATGTGTTTATTACTTGCCACTTTAATATCACTAATATTTATGTATTATTAATGACCCATAAACTCTCATAGATTAATTAATAGCTATGTACTTTCCATCTTCTGGGGTTTTATTGTTTTCTTCTAGAGAGAATTAACAGAAAATTATGGTATAGTGTTCAGTTTTATTACATTTATTAACTTTATTCAATTACTGGTATTAATTTGACTTCCATTGTCCCTGAATTGTAATATGAAGTAAACAAGAGTTATTGGTCCAATGTTTTGAAGACCTGCATTCTAATATAGTCTCTAACTTTTAAAAAACTGTCATATTTTATGATGCCATAAAATAATGGCATACTAAAAATATAGCTAAGTTATACAATGGGAGTACACCTAAACTGTCAGTTTACAGTTAAGGTGTAAAAGGCTTTCTTTAATTTGATCTATATTAGAAGTTACTCCACTGATATATGAAATTTCTCAGAGTAAAACTTGAATAGCCAAAAAAGTGATATTGCAATTATTCCATATGTATAATTAATTATCCTTATCTTAGAGATATTTGAAAACAACATATGAGTTTTTTTCATGTTTACTACAAAACCTTTTGTATCTCTTCCAAAGACTAATTGGAGGATGACTTTACTAATGATTTGAAAGTCAAACAGCTGATATCAATTCCAAAGGTCATTGTTTCAGTCTTTTTTAACAGTTACTTGTTTTATCTTGTTAAATTTTTTTCTTCCTAATTGAAATGTCAGAAAGTCATTGAGCAAGTTCATTAAACTTTCAGAGTTGCCTCCATGAGTGGTGATGGTTTTAGTGGTCAGATATGCAAAACACCTCACATTACATCACGTAAAGTAACAATAAGTCTGTTATGCAGTTACAAAGCTGTAACATTCATAGAATAGCAGGCTTCATAAGAAACCTCCAGTCCAGAGTTAATAATTTAAAAACAATTTCTGAAATTCAAGTAGTTCATATTATTTATTTATTATTTTGAGAATCAGTATAGAACTTGTACTTTGTGATTATTTATCTAGCAATAATAAATAGCCTCAAAATCTAGCTCTTACTAAAATAATGGTTGTCTCAACTGAAACTCTTAAGTAGGGTTGTGTTTTATAGAGAGAGCTGAGCTGCCCTGCCTCCATGGGCTGTAATTCTGTAGGATGATAATTCATTTAATGGAAGCAAGGAATTAATTGCAGATAAGGCCTGTGTGTTACTTCACAAGAAAAATTCTATCCATTAGTAAATCAATGAAAATTTTGCTGTATTGAAACCAGAGTGCAGTTAAGAAAACATTCTCAATCCTTATTTTCATATGTTTCTAATTTTCTTTTAGAGTTTCTGTTTGCATGTGTGCAAGTGTGCGTGCTTTTCTTTAGTCCTAGCTGAAGGGTGAATTTTGGAGCAAAGCCCAAGGAAAAACCTTTTGGCTATTTTTTTTAAATTAAAAGCATATTTTAAGTGTTTTATGTAATTTGTTAAATAAATTGTTTGAAAATTTTGCTATATAATATCATGATTGAAAACAAAATATTCCTTTATAGATTATACTGCAGGGTTTAGGCAGGTGATGTGCCATTCAAAGTGAGTGCAGAAAAAAGCCAGGTATTCTTGACTACTGATGCTACCACCGTAGTTACTTTTTTTTCATGATGGGAAAAATGCCCAAGTAAACTCACATTGCTTTAGTTTCCCCATCTGTATAATGTTAATAATACTTACCATCTCACAGGAATGTGTGGAATTTAATATTTATGCATCACTTTGAAGTTCATCTCTAAATCAGTTTTGTAACCCAAACTCCAGAATACATGGTTGGTAGAAGACTGTTAGCTGATAAAAGAGCTAAAAGACACATCAAAGTTTTCTGAAAGTCTTGTATTTTTCTCTGCCTTTAAGTACTGTATTTGAGCTGGATGTGTTGTCTTTCTGTATTGTTAAGCCTGATGGAGTAGCAGTACAGTGTGATGATTAACAGTGAGTTCTCATGAAAACAGGGTAGACACTGATGGACAATGGGAGAGAAAACTGAAGCATTCTTAAGGCACTCTCTGCTTGGCTGAGAATGTTAAAAAGAAACTGTGACCCATGAGTCAAGTTCAGCAAAAAAATATTTTCTTCATCTGTATAGCACTGAGGTTGCCAGGCAGCTCAAAATTCACTTCTGTAAAGCTCAGGCATGGGAGTCCCCAGAGAAAGTGGAGGTCTGGGTGCCTGCAGCGTTCTTCCACCTTGGGAACAAATTAATTTTGAAAAAAGATCAGTGACTTTGGTTGAGGGGAATTATTTCTGTTGTGTGTACAACCAGGGAGAGAGGTCCAAACCCAGTGAATCTTACCATAATGGAGACAAACAGATTACTTGGGTTAACTATCCTAACAGGCAGCTTTCTAACCTGTCACCAAGGAAATGCACTTCTTCCAAAGTAAATCTGCTTGCAGCATCGCAGAGGATCATGTACTTCTGTTGGAATGGAAAGAAGATGCCTTGTCTCAACTGCAAATGTGTAGCTGGGATGCAATTTCATCTTTCTCATCAGCTGCGTGTAATTTTTGACTTGTTTTTAAAGAAGGAAATCACATTAAAAGTAGCAACTTTATTAGATATTTCTAGGCATCATTATTACTTCATATTCAAATTTTTCTCATCCTCCAATGCTTTACAGGGATGCAATTTTTGAACTGTTAATTGCATAAATACATTTTAGAAAGAGCAGTGCTGAAGCTTTGTTATACTGGTAATTTCTTCTTTCCTACAGAGTTCACAGAAACAGATGTCATCCTGGAGGGAATGAGCATCTAATTATTCTGTACATATCCCCTGCCACTGTTGTATCTGACTTGTCTCTTTCACAGTGTTCAAAAATCTCACTGTTAAATAATCTTCCAGTGTCTCAGTGAAACAAGGAAGTCTTCAATTTCCAGGTCAGGAGCTGGATCTCAGGAATAAAATCCTTAATACAACAAAGTGCCTGAGCATGTTATTGATCCCTGGTATGCCAAGTTGGCCCAATGATGTGTGCCTGAAGTTTGACAGATGCCCTAATTTTTTGGCAAGTCAAGGATATGGTGATTTCTTCAAGTTTTCCATTCTGTAAAAAGTATCACTTTCTTTTCAGGACGGGATATCTTTTATTGTTGGAGTTTTGCAAACTGAAAAAAATAAAGTGTGAACACATTGCAAAGGAGAAATTATATATATTTTCCCTTGGAATAATGCAATAGTAACTTTCCTGCACTCTTGAAAAAACATGGAAAAGCAGAGAGAAACTGGAAAAAGCTTCCATGGAAAGGTTCTTGTTGCCTGTGTGTTTAGAGGATAGTTTATTGTCAGTATAGTAGAGCTGAAAACCTATTGCAAGATTTGATGTGAAGCAACTAACACTAAGAAATTGTAGAGTACACTAGAGTATTATGTAATGTATTTTGGGCCAGTATTCAGTATCTACATATATGAAAGTACTGAAAAATATACAGATCACACAGAACATGAATTGGAAAAGATTCACTACTTGGATTTTACTTTTTGCAAATATTGTATTATGGCATTTTTTGGGTACTATATGCAGTGAATGAAATCCAGGCCATGCTGGAGGCAAAGGGAATATTAAATTTTCCGTAGGACCTGGATTTTATCCAGTCTATACTGTATTTCAGTGTAGAATGCTCAATATTATGAGTTAATTACCTGAATTAGTTCAGACTGGCCATGTCTCATGTTTCTTAATAAAAGATTTAGATGTTTCACTGCTAAAAATATCAACGTGTTTTACTGTAGTGGATGCATTTTTTCTCCCTATTCTAATAATCAGAACCTGTAAGCCATGGAAAGAGTCAGAATAGATAATAAATGTAAAGCCAGGAATATATATATGTATATAAAACGTTGCTGCTTCTTTTGATAACACATGCAGAATCATTCTTGAGGAGAAAAGACAACGCAGAAGGAACTGTGTCTTGCCAATACCGCCTAAGGAGACTTTCTGCTGTGCCTTTTGCAGCCGGACTTGCCTATCTTGCATTGGCCTTTTTAGCCTCCAGCACGCTTGTAGCAAGTGTGGATAGAATCCTTCTCAAATCTTTGTTCGCGGAGCCTAGCCATGATGATGATATATATAACACACTATATCTGTCCTAATTTGCTTAAAAATCCAAATAACAACATATAAAGTTTTTGAAAATACATAACTCACCACTGGGTAATTTCACTGGCTTTTTTAATGTATTCGTTGAACAGACTTTGTGCTAATAGACTTTCTCTGCTATCATCAGTATCTACAGGGCATCAGTACTCCTGTATTATGGTCACAAGACTATTGCAATGAGGTGCTGAGTGTTTGCTGAGTAGAATATGTAGGGATAAATCTGACTTTCAAGTGGTCGTATAGAAAATAGTATGATGAGTTCCTTGCATTGGAAGAGAATGAAGTAAATGAACTGTAAGTTTTATAGCCCCTCACTGGGACACAATCTCCACATACCTTTGTTATGACAATCGTTGCTCTTCACGTAAAAATGTCCTAAATAAACCCGTGTTATCTATGGACAACTCTCGCCAGTTTAAAAAATGAGAATGCTTTCTTTAAACTAGAAGTTTATGGGGCTCCATTCCTTCTTGTACTCCTTATGGAAAAGCTCGTAAGCAAAAATGCACTGCTGAGTTCTCCCAAACCGCGTTTTTTCCGCACCGCCGATGGAAACCACGCCGCGTTCCCCTCCCCTTCCCCGGGCTCCGCGCTCTCCCCGGAGGTGATGTTCCTCGAGCCCGGCCGCGGTTCCCGCGCTCCGCTCCGCGCCCGGGACGCTGCGGGGGATGAGCAGTGCGGGGACGGGGGGCGCGGGCCGACATTCCGATGCGGTGGAACAGCCCCGGCCGGCCCGCCCCCGCGCGGCCCAGCCTCGGGGGGCGCGCCGGCATGGCGAATGGAGGCGCGTCCAGGCGCACGGGGTCGCGGGCTGCCGGCGTCGGCCGGCGGCGCTCGCTGGCTGGCGTAGGAGGAAGCTCTCCGCGGGCTCCAGCTGCGAGTGCCAGCGGCGGCGACGGGAACCCGGGGCGCTCGCCAGCGACTTCGAGGATCCCCCTCAGCCGGCGCCGGCCGTGCCCTTTATGAAGCAAGTGGCGCGCAACTGGAGCCGGCAGGGAGCGGTTCAGTTCCCTGCTGCTGGCGGGTGACCGCGCCGCACTTGCCGGAACGTGGGGTGCGGGCTTGCCCGGACCGCGCACCCCCCTCTGCCGCGGGGTTTTATTTTGTTTTGTTTGGCTGCAGAGGAACCGCCCGCCCTCGCCGCGGTGCCTGCGGGAGCGCGGGGTTCTTGCTGAAAACAGGGCCGGCACAAGGAGGAGCTGCCGCACCGCCGCCGGCCGCGTGTGCGGGTATCGATCGGGGCAGCGACCGGCCGGGGGCAAGCTGCCGCGGCGGGAGAACCTGCTCCCCAACTACGACGAGGGGCGGTCACCGGGCAACCCTCGTGGACAGCCCCGCGCCTCTGATTGCGGCTGACCAGCCCGGCGGCGCTGCCTCGCGGCCCTCCCCGGTCCGCCGTCACTGCCGGGCCCGGCGGGGCGGTCCGCGCCGCAGCCGCGCGCCCCTGGCCGACGGGGACGGCCGCCTTGCTCCCTCGCCGCCCCGGGCAGCGGCCGGCCGCGAGCCGCGGCCGAGGCGGGGCGGTCCGTCCGCAGACCGTCTCCGCCACGCGAGGCACTGCCGCCGCTGGAAGTCACGCGCCCGACCCGAGGAGGAGGAGGAGGAGGAGAAGAAGAAGGAGAAGATGCCAGGGGGACGCTGAAAGGTGCGTCCCCTGCTCCCCCCGCCCGCTTTCCCGGGCTCTTTCCCCGACTCCCGAGTGAGGCTGGCTCTCCTCCGGGCGCTCCGCGGGGCAGGGTCCCGGCACCTCCAGCCGCTGGCCCCGGCGGGGGGTTGCGAAGGGCTGCCCGGTGCGGCCCGAGCCCGCGGGGCGGGCGGGGGCTCCCTTTCGGCCATGTTCGGGCAGCGCCGGCAGGACCCGCTGCCCGCGCCCTCCTGCGCCCTCCTCGCCTGACCTTCGGCTGCAGGGCTCCCCGCCTTCCTCCGGGAGGGTTCAAGAAAATCCCAAACGCAAAAGCCAAATGGGATGATTGCCCTTATTCCACATGCTCTCTTCCACTGCGATTCTACAAACAATGTTTTACCTTAAAGTCTGGCAAATTGTAGTCCAAAAGTGGTGCAGCTTATCGGAGATGTGGTGTTGGAAGGACCCCGTGGCTATAAATGACAAGGGTGCTCTCAGTGGGTCTCAGCAAGCTCCTCTTGCGGGCTCTAGGCGCTCCTTGCAGGTGCTGCAGGCCCTGGCGCCCAGGCATGAAGGTGCGAATGCATTCCTTCCAGCTCCAGACTTCTCTTTGCCCCACTTGGTGAAGTGTCGTTGAGTTACAATGACTCAAAGTCTGCAAACACTTAGAGAAGTAGTTTCATTGAAGTGTTAGTCGAATCAGGACCAAGGTGTCTGAGTGCGATGCTTGTCCATTCCGCTGCACGCGCTTGGGACGCCACCAGCACAGGTGATACAGAGGAGAGCCTAGACAGGTGACTGCAAACTGGGCTTCTGATAGAGGAAGTTTAAGAGCTGGGTTAAGAGTGCTAGAGAAATGCCTGAAGGATCGGCTGTACTTCAAGGAATAGTAAAATGTTTTGTTTCATAGCGAGGCATTTGTGTGAGAAGCAGAATTGGCCTTGCTGTTGTATTTAGTTTGCTACAAGTTTGACAAAAAGTTTGCTAAATACTTCAATCCTCTATGTTTGTATGACAAGTGTTTGCTAAATATTTCAGTCCTTTACGTTTGTATATTTGAAAGGAGATCAGAGAACCTGCCAATTATGAAGACGCCACTTAATAATCATTGCAAAGCAGCGACCATTATGTAGTCTGAGAAGGCATGTGTTTCCATCTACAAATAATCATCTTTGATCTGTGGTATCTCATCCCCTGAAAAGTCAATAGCAAACAACCGATGTTTGTGATCATTACAAAAACACCTAAACAAATCTGTGGGCAGTGAGACAAAGTGAAACAGACACAACATTTTGTGTATTAGGAAGTGCTTGACGGAGAAATTCCCAAGACTGAAAGAGCATGTCCAATCGACATAAATTGGCAGAGGATTACTAAAAGTCTTACTTTTTTAGTAATCTAAATAGATTTCATTCTTGTTCTGCCATATTGAGGTATTAATCAGATTCTGTAGTGTGTTCATTCCTGTTTTCATACGTGGTAAGAAATTTTTTATTAAGACTTTGTGATTGCAGACCAGGCAGTGCAGTTCCTGTCGTCTCAGTTAACACAGATTTCATGTGATACATCTTGTACAGTGAAAGTGTGGTGTTCAAACCAGAGTTCCAAGACATTAAGAAGGAAAAAATAATTCCCCACAAAGTAAAACTTTTAGATCAAGAAACATGAAAGCCCAACTGCAGAATAAAAAATTTCTGAAAACTCTGTTTACTGGAGATCATAGAACAAGTTCATGAAAGAGATGATAAGATAATTTGAAATTTGGGAGTTTTTAATATGAGAAAAATAAATTCTCTATATTTAGGTTATCCAAAAAAATGTAATGGAAAAATCTGAGCTCTATTTGTAAGTACCCATAGAAAAGAATATTTCTTCTATCAAAAGGGCTGTTTTAGTTAAGAGAAATATGCAGGTTAAGATCCACCAGTGACTAGAACCTGCACCAAAATCCGAGGCACGTATGGGAAATGAGATCAGTTAAAAAAGTCTTCAGTTATAAAGGAGGCAAAAAGTAATTAATCTATTATTTCATTAGAAGTTCATGATTTGCGTAGGGATTTTTTTCATAAAGTGTTAAAATTAAGGTTTTTTTAGTGATCAGTTTAGTTTACATGCATGTTTACAAAAGTATTTCTTGAAGAGTGTCTTCCTTTAAAACACTGAAGACCACGCTCCAGAACAAGGGTTGTCATTTTGTTTAATGTTTTTACAGCACTTAGCACAAAATGGATCTTGGGTCATGACTATGACTCTTAAACTTTATAAATTACAATGGTAAGTGTTATTAGTAATAGTTTACATTTTTTTTATTTTATGTACTTCTTGAAAATATCGCTAACTGAAACACTGGAACAAGTCATACAGCTCCAGCATGGACAGACTTACTGTCATGCCTGTTCACAATGCAGCCATTGATGATTTCATTTGAGCGACGACTGTCATTTGATTATGCAGACAGCAGGTTAATGGCTGTCTGTACCTTTAATATGAAATCTGATTAATTTGTAAATAATACTTTTCATCACATCTTTCTTTTAGAAAGCTATTAGCATGCTAACGTGAAATCCATGTTTTTCCTTAGGTTAACTCTGTCCCTTCTTGAGCCTTCTTAATCATTTAGAAGAGAGTTGTTGCACGTGTACTTGAGGACCTACATGATTGAGTACATATTATGTGAGAGCAGTCCAGCTTACTCTGCACATTGCTTTATTTGTCTTGGCAAACCTATACATATATCTGCTTGTGGGTGGGGTTTTCCGTAGTCCTGGTTCTGCCAGATATTGGTCATATTTCACTCTGATTTTTTTGAGCAAAACATTCATCTACTGAAGTGAGACTTGTGTTTAAGACCTGAGGATAAACTGGTGACATTTTTTTCTATGAATTTCCTGTATTGGGAGGTCTCTAATATTTTTCTTCTGTTTTGAGGCACAGAATTTTGATTTTATTTGAAACAACAAAGTTAATTTGTAAATATGTTGCTGTGAGATTGAAGTCTGGTCCTCCGGTTTTATATACTCTGTCAAGCTGACATCTCTTTGCAAGACATAATTAATGTCACTGATTTTAAAGTAGGCCATCCACAATACTCTTTTCTTGATTGCCCAGTCATTCATAAATAATCCAACATGTTCAAACAAGAGCTATATGTGCCATCACTTACTGAAAACGGTAAACTACAAGAGCTAGAAGGAATGAGCTCAACTGTCCACCAGAATTATCCTTCTGTCAGAGCCCACTACGTTGCTCCAGTTTATCAAGTGTCAATGATGGTGCCGCAGGTAATCCCAGCTCTTTCAGTAAATAATTTAAAGCAGCAGGGACACACACCTTATGGCCTATGTGAGGTGCTCCATGGAGCTGTCTTTTGTGTTCTTTGCATCCAAAACTGGTATGTATTTGGTGTAGCTTTTGAGTAGGGAGAGTATTGAGCAGGCTTGAGTCTTGTACAAGGCAGTGTATTCTGTGGGCCAGTATATTTACTGTAATGTTTATTCACAGTAGTCTGAGGCACATCATAGTAGTTTAAATAGGCTGTCAACTCTGGCCTACTTTTTATTCTACAGTGCTATCAGTAAGTAAGGTTTAATAATTTGTTACAACATTTTCAGTGGAGCCTCTTTATTAAATTGAATATATTATTGTGTTTGTCAGTTGTAACATTTCGTAAGTAATTAAAAATTAAATACTCGGGTATTTTCAGTATTCTTTGTGTTGCTCACTTCAGTGTTTTAAATGAGACACAAAAGTAGAAACGCTGAGAGCAAAGTCGAAGCTACCATTTGAAAACATTTATTTTTGGGGTAATGGTTTTATTCTATCAGTATGCACAAGTGCTGCATAACTTGCATCTAATAATAGTGTGTTTTCTTAAACAGATGACTCTCCAGTTGCATTGACCTTGCCTTGTGTAGTAGGACCTTGCTGTCTGCTGTTTCAGACAATGCTCTGATGTGAGACCTCTCCTCCCACAGTATTTTTCTCTGTCTGTGCTACAGCATACGGCAAGAATGCTGCTGCAGTGATCTTTGGTATTTGAGGTTTTTGTTACACTGCATCTTCTTTCAAACATTTTCGTGATGCATTCCTTTACTCAAATACAAAACTTAGTTGCTTGGATTAGGTTAATTTCTTTCTGTAGTGGTACAAATACCTTTCAGCAGTGTTTTAGGGAAAACCAACTTGGTTTCCCTTTGGAATTTAGCAAGATAAAAAGGGGTCATAGCAGAGCAGCTACTGCTTTGTGCACTACCAACAGTTCACATCAAAGAACAACCTGTAGATTTCTTCTTGAGGAACTTTCTTGGCATGAATGCCTCCTTTTTAGTTCCTTCAGGGTTGCTACAATTGTTTTGGATTTCAGCTATGTACCAAATTGAAAGGGAAAAAGAAAACTCAGTGTTTTAGTAGCCAGGCTGAATTGTGTTTTGAAGATGGTATTCTGCTTCTGTTCTAATTTTAGTTAATTTTCATACTCTGACATTTTTCAGAGATAGATTTTCAACCAATTAGTTATTGTTAAGTTTGGACGAGTATGGTAAAATGCATTTATAATCAGATACTTGCATTGGTGGGCAGAGATTTCTAATAATTGCTTAGTATTTTTCTAGCTTTTTCTAGAAAAAGCAAACTTTTGGTGACTTACGAGCGTATCAGGTGTTCTCTCTGAGTACATGCATTGTTTCTGCTGAAAGCTGTGGGAAAATAATCTGCAGGTATTTCTTGTGAAAGCTCTAAGTTTCTGATCAATGTGCATGTGTTTTAGTTCAACGAGCTTATGAGGAGCAGTAAATGTAGAGGAATATCTATGCAAGGCTGGAACTCCCTAGATTTCTGCTTGCAGGAGAGGCTGACAACAGGCTGCCTCCCTGTTTGGTTCTGTAATTTCCGTTTGCTCTTCAGCTACACTGCAGGCTGCTTTCCCATAACATAGTGAGTGGCAAAGATGTCAAAGAGTACCAGGCAGATAATGCTTCTTGAAGTCTTTTGTTTTATGGTACTTCTGCATTATTGCAGTACTTCTTGCATTTTTTAGATGAAGAATATTTCTTAATATGGCTCCTTCAGAGCTCTTGAAGTTTTTCAGTGTAGCATGAATAGTCTGTTGTTTGCATTTTTTCCCCCAAAAGAACAAAGTGGACATACAGAAAGGGGTACATCTTGCATAATTACCTTTGTTTTGTTGTGATTGCACCTTCTTGTTTGTTTTGTTTTTGCTTTTCTGAATAGTCAATTGATGGAATAGACAACAAAAATAGAAACGATAAAATCAGTTGAACACCTGCTTATGTTGACAATATTTTTGTCTTAATAACCACATAAAATGTCGCTGTTATAATAAATTTGAATATACATCTGCTCTTATTCTGTGCTTTAATTCAGCAAAGTATAGGCAAGAAGTTCCGCTTCAGTGGTGGTTTTCACTCAGTAGACATAGAAATGGAATATGGAGAAGCGTTATAAAAATGGATGATTTCACATGTGTGTCATTTACTAAACCTCCGTGACAATCCCATTTAGCAGCATTCCTAATATCATTAGTCTGGGTAATTTAAATATTTAAGTACAATTATAGCTTTTTTAACTTTTATTTTTGTAGAAAAATTTAGAAGATAACTATCACTGTTTCAGAACCTCATGAAATTATATTAGCTTAGCCCAAACCCATGTGACATTGGGTGCTGTTGTTTTCATTGTGATACTTATGCCTTTTAGCCCCCTAATTAAAACAGAGTTCAGAGACTGTAATAGCAAGATTCCACTACATGGTTGCAGCATGAAACAGAATTGTTTATTTATTTTTTAATTACTTGGGTTTTTTTTAATAAGTTGAAGAGGAACGTGGTTTTTTTAACTAAGCCCAACCTGCCTTCTTGATACTTAACCAGAAAACATTTGTAGATGATGATCTAGAGTTTAAACTTATTTGAAAATGCAGTTGAATCCCAAAATACAGTGTTCAGTTGTTTCCATTCTCATCTAGCTTTTCTGAAATAAAGTAGAAGTTAAGTATATATATAGTACCCTGGTATAAGAATGTTGTGATCATTAAAAATCTAGCTTTAGCAGCCACTTTTGCTGTAGAGAAAGAATATAACGTTATTACTGTCCTTTCTTGTTTATGTTAAGCAGATATTGTCAACTGCCAATCTATTTGCACAGATTAAATTTGTTTATATATATAGTCATGGAAATATTTTTGAGTTGCTATAAGGAAAGAATATGCTTTTAGAATGTTAGTTTAGGCCAATGAGCAAGAGGGGTTTTATGAGTCTCTTGAATTATTCAATGCCTTTTTTTGGTTCTTAGTGGTCAGCAGAAGTTTTTTCTCGTTCCAACAAATTCTGAGCTATGGCAAATGTTTTACCTAGATTCCTCTGTCACTCAATTATGAACACTTTTTGGAAGAATGTTTTACTTGCTGTGATTATGTGAAGCAAATTCTGGAACTCCGTCTTAAAACTTCTTTTTTCTTTATTATAAGAGATATAATTACTTGAGATCAGGGAAAATACGAACCCTTGTTTAAAATTTTGAAGATTCATTTGTATAACGGAATAGGAATAACTTGGAAATCAGCAACATTTTGAGTTGTAAATGGTCCTTCTACTTTACCAAGATAAGGAAATACTAAAACTTTAGATTATCTTTCATAGAATTGGAAAAAAAGAATGGGTAATATGTTGTATTAATAAGTGGATAATATTTACAGCTGAAATGTATTTTCACTGTTTTTTTTCTAGTCATTCAGATCCATGGGGCATGCCAGCAACTGATTTTATTATGAAAACTGTGTTGTCAGCACCAACTGTTCAGAGCATCACGTACCAAATCCTTATTATCCTTCCCCTTCTATGATTGGTATGGCTTAAAATTAATAAACGTGGAACCTTCCTTTTTCTCTTAAAATTCTTAAACCTTAGTTGTTCCCATTTTCATCTTGTTTTTGTAACTAAAGGATATGTTTTTAGAGCTGAGATTATGAGTAATTACATAGTAGTACAATTAGGGGCTTCTAAAAAAACAGAGCCTTTCTTACATGACTGTAAGAATTAGCAATACTGTGAGGGCTCTTTAGAAATTAATTCTCCATACTATTCAAACTGTGATTTTAGATTTGCACGCCAGGTTCAGTAGTGGTTTGTAGAAATAGACAGTTCCCTAGACAGCAGGCTATAAAACAGGTCAGTGTTAAAATATGCAGTAACATCTTTCAAATGTCTGTGTATTAGACTACTATGCCTGCTTGAATTCTCTTTCAGGATTCAGATCATAACATCTATTTGGAGTTTCATTACCTGATACGCATAGTAATGGTAGAGATGCATAGACAGCAAAGGGTTTTCTGAAGGTCTTCACTTTCAACCATTCAGAAGTGGCAAGTTGATGTATTCTCTTAAAACTTGCAAATGTCATTCTACTTGGCCAAAGCTTGCCTCCATGTTTGTGTCATCCCTGATTTTGTTCCATATCCTCTTTATTCTGTTATGCAAGGTGATAACAAAAATGTTTATCCTTAACAATCAGTTGTCCTGTTGGCTGGGTACATAAAGCTGGTTTTGAGGCTAAAATTTCTGAGGACAAAAGATAACATTCCACAGATACAATGGTACAGCACAGTATTATCCTGACCAGCAGCTTCAGTGCACCCCTGAACTTCGTTTCAGCTGTGGTGCTTTATAGAAAGCTGCATAGAGTTGACTTATGAGTTAGTGGGAGAGCTGTAAAAATATTTGAGGAAGGTGTGTGCACAGATTTAAAGCAGCGAAAATTGTTTGGTATGACAGCATTAGTGCTCTGAGGATGCTGTTTAGAAAAGTGGAAAGTTCTGAAAAAAAAAAAGGCAACAAACCCTTCACTTGCTTCTTCTTGCTTAAATTTACACTTAGCAGAACTCTCCCATACATTTTACGTGCATTTGATTCAAAGAAATCAATGGATAATTAAAAGAAAAAAAGATAGCTTTTGTCTCCTGGTTTTCCTGCCTTACCCATCTTGCTTACAAAGCTCTGTTCTGCGAGCAACCATATGCATCCCAATAAAGGTCTTAAAGTTTGAATTGAGACAGAGACTGTCTCAGTTTTTGGCCAGCAAATGCAAAGAAAGTTGGCCATGTTCCCTCTACTTGCCAGAAAAGCATGAAAGCTGGGGCCTCTCCTCTGTCAAAGAAAAAGGGAAGCTCTGATCTTTCTGCATACAGATTTTTGCAAGTATTGAGTCCCTGATACATTCTTGGTAGGACTTGTCTGTCTCTTGCTTGCTAGATGTGGCCCAAAGCCCCCAGGAAAAGATCTCTAATTTACAGTGAACTCGTGTAGGTCAACCTCAGCTTTTTCCTCTGATTATAAGTTTGATGGTAATTTTCTTTCTCCATTTGCAGTTTTAAATATCAACAAAAAAATCCCATCTCTACAGAATTACAGTTTTCATGCATGTGGCTTGTCTTTCATTCTACTAAATCTAAAGACCTTATTTTTTTAAAATACTTGATATAAAAATGAGTGTTCAATTAAAAAAGCATAGGGGCTGTTATCATACTGTTTAGTGTGTGTTTGGGTGTAGGCACTTCCAGTACTTGGTTCTCTCCTATACAGGGCTTTAAAACTTTCAGTGTTCAGATAATCTGACAATCTGTTGAATGATGTGTGACTATGTAAAATAAGAGTATTATGAAGGAGATTATCTATAAAATTTAGGCTTACTTTTAATATATTCTGTTATGGTCCAAAAATACTTAATTCATTTTTGTCAAATATTTGAACTTAAAGTATTAAAAACCAGAATTAGAGTTTAGAAGTAGTAGAGTAATAATACCTCTTACACATTCTTTCTACCATAACTGTACCTAAGACTATGTAGAGGTTGCTATGTAATTTTTTTCTGGTGAGTGAATCATTAAAACTAAGCAAGAGTTTTGGGTTTTATGGTTATTACAGGCAATAATTATGCACACCTAGATTATGCACAACTGTTATGCAGTTATATCAATAATGTACACCTCACTGTTGGCTTTTTCTCTATACTTATAGCATATTTTCTGTAGTGGATATATTCTTTATTTTTCAGAGAGGTCACATGTAAAATCAGAAGTGATGAAATGCATATACTGTAATTTCAAAAATATGTTGAAATGTTGTAGTACTATTAGCATTATTCCTTCTGTAGCTGTTTCTGCTTTTATAAATGCGTTAAAATGCTTAAATAAAACCAGCCAGCATTAATGAACAGGTAATAAGCCAGAAACCTATCTGTGAAGACTTAGTGTGAGGACTGTGCTGTCTGGTTCCAATTTAACCTGTTCTCAGATTACTCTCATGAACTAAGTTTGTGAAATACTTTGAGAGGGTAGATTTTGACGGTAGAGCTTGTCTTTCCTATTCTGCTGATTTTATTTTTCTTAAAGGTAGGTAAAAAGGGAAGGCAGATAGTTTTGGAAATCAATAAAAAAGTGTCTTGAATATATAGTGGGTCTGAGTGTGACATGGTCCTTTGTAGCTTGCAAGATAAGCTCATAATAAAATAAGAGGACTACTGATTAAAAAAAAATTTAAATAAGGGGGAAAAAAATCCCTAGAACTTAAGGGATGCCAATTGATTTGGAAAAGATGGAAAAGAAATAGGTCTGCAGGAGCAGGTAACTGTTTTGAGGTGTGGCAGTAGCATGCCTACAAAGACAGATGAACAATATTTAATTTGAAATCTCAAAGGACAGGTTAGTCTGCATTCATTTACGTATGCTGGTTTTATGTGGTCTTTTTTCACAGGTCATCTACTGTTATCCATAAACTTCATTCTAGATGTACAGGCACTGTATTTCTTTTCCTCCTTACCACATTCCTCACACGACCTTATTTTTCCTTCTTGGCTTCCTAACAAGGAGAAAGTACCAAAGAGGAAAGTAATACCATCCACATTGTAAACTGTTAGTATTTAAACAAAGAACCATGTATAGAATGCAGAATATTAATTGTGAAAAGGGAGAGCTTCGGTCTGCCCATTGCACCTTGTGAGTGCTGGTACTCTGAGTTACCTTTTGTGAACACTTTCTCTTTGTATCATCAATGAACTTGAGCAGTTGTGGCAAGCCCCTGATACGCTTCGTCTTGCAAACTGTCTTGAAACCATTTTTTGTTTTTACACTGTTTTGAAACATTGCATAGGTTTTTGTTGCATGCAGAGCACTGTTGCCAGCATAGGCCCTTGTTTTGTTTGAAACTGTGTAGACTGCACAGATCATTAGTTTTCATTGCTGCTTTACCTCCCCTCAGGGATCTTTTCTCCTGCCAGTTATTACTTCATAACGCACTCAGCTGCCTGGTAGGGTCATCACTTGTTTGAACAGTCTGTCCTGCAGGTGAGCCTCCTCCTGCACTGGTCTGCAGGGTTTTCCCCTCAGTGGGATGAAGTCATTGTTGTCATCTTGCCCAAGAGAAGCCTGATTACAGGACCTTGGGCTGCTCCTTATCTTTCACTTTGCTGCCTCAGTACTGGCCTGATAGTGTTTGATTCAGCGTTTCAGAGTAACCTCCCCATCCCTGCTCTTGGCAACATAGAGAAGTTAGTCATTGTGCTGTTTGAGAGTTACTTGATCGTTAATTTTCCTCAACTTCTTTTTATCATTTTTGGTGAGCACATGGTTGTGCCTGATGGTGAGGCCAATGACCTGCCTTGCTGGGGAGCTGCAGGAGATGTTAGTGGAAGGATGAGCCACAGGCTGAGGCTCTACTCCAGTCCACCTGTATGAAGACAGGCATCAGCTGGTGAATTGGGTCCTGATGTTGATCTGGTAAGTCTGGTCAAAAGGTCAGGAGCAGCAAAGAGCAAGGTCTGAGCCCAGAGATGCCAACAGCAGAGCTCAACCCAGAACTGGGGGACAGTCTTGAGCTGAAATGGCTCCTGGGCCTATTGTGGGGCATCACAGGTGGGGCTGGTTATGGCATTTAAGGACTTGGTGTTCTTGCAACCTTGACAGTCCCTCTGATAGACATCTGCATTGATCCCATCCTCGGTTAACATTGTGTGGTGGTGTTGTGCTGCTTGCAGCACTGGTGTGTCGTTATTGTGCCCAAGTACATTACAGAAAATGGAGTAATTTCACCTTCTTTAGCTGTTACAGCAGAAGTAACCTTGAGTGTTCCAGCATGCGTTCGCTGGTTCGTTATCTTTTACAGTCCTGTTGTGGTTGTGTTCCTTGGCTTGTTTAGCTGCAGCACTGTCCATGTCCTCTCTGGTGCTTTCCCTTCTCTGCTCAGGCTTAGGGCATACCTCAGGGATATGTACATGCCTCCTCCCTTCCAGGACCTTCTTCACCTAAATGTTAAGTAATATGTTAGCAGCAGGGATTCACAGTCAAAGGGTTGCAAATAAATCTTTTCGCTTGACTGAGAAAGTATATATGTAACACTCATTTTTACATAATATGTTATTACTGAGGTGTATAAATATTGGAATGTATGTCTAGGGTTAAAAAACCCAGCAAGATTTCCTAGTAGCATTTTCAGATTTTAATGAAGCAGTTTTGTTCGGATACTATCAGAGTCTCTGGGCACATATTGCCAGTTAAGTCAAGTGAAAAAGGGTGTTCCAGAGAAGGAAGTGTAACTTTCCGAATTATAACTGCAGTTTTAGACATTTCTTATGGAAATGACTTTGCAAAGTCACACTGTGTGTCTGTATATATTTCCTTCCAACTTTTAACTAGCCTGTAACACTTGGGTTTATTACAAAGTGCAGATCTCAGAAACATGGAAGACTTAATGAATTTCATGCAAATGTTACTCAGATGCAAAAGAGAAGTTTTGCAGAGCACTCCGGCTGTGAAGAAGTTGCTCTGAGAGTTCACACATTAGTGGAGGGTTCATATAGGAGAAAGTCTTCAGTTATACCACAGCTGTAAGAAAAGCTTCAGTTGCAAGTGGCATTTCCTTAGACATCATGATTATTCTGTATTCATTACTTCTAGAAGCACTAAGGTATATATTGCTTGGTTATTGTGTGTTCTTTTGTTTTAGATTTTACCTTTAGCTACTCTACATGAACATTAAATATCCTCTGAAATACTTGCCCGTTAATTTTACCAACAACTTCACTGTGTTAAAATTCCCTCTATTCATCTGAAAGTACAAGAACTTTTAAGAAATGTAAGAAACTTTGAAAAAGTGATTGTTTGCATTAGATAAGTATAGAATTAGCTTTTGCCACACATTCTTATCCCAATTAACTATATTGTGAAGACTGAAGTAGACTAAAAATCTGGCATGAAGTCCCATCTTATCAAGGGAGCAGATTTTCATATTTAGAATTCCAGATTCTTACTATTCTTGAAGCAAGGAGCTCAGGAGTGAGCTGCTTTATGATGACTGAACTTAATTTGAATACTTGCTGAAGGTTATCTTTTTATCCCAAAATAATGGGTGAAGTACAAATGCACATTTTTAAACCAGAGGTTGTAAATACAGATCTCACAAATAGTCAGAAATACTTAGTGGACTATTTTCGTAGACTCTCTGAAAGATAACCAGGAAAAGCAAATAAATCTCTATTTCTTTAGCAAGGATGTAGACATTCATTGCAATAAGGATCCTCAAATAAAGGATCACCTGAATGTGTCACAATCATATATGAAGACATGCTGTGTGATCAGGCGTGATTCTCCTTCAGATAGGTCAAGCTGTTAAAAAAATGCAAGTGGAGCTTGAGGAACATGGAATTTGCTGTGTATATTCTCTGCGTCTGGTTAATTTTACCTTGGAAGATGTGACAGTATTTTATAAAAGAAACCTCCTAACTTTCATCCTGGTTGTCTTCCTGTCCTATTTATTTATTGACTAAGATTGGATAAGTAGTATTTATAATGTGAATTACAATGATGCCTGCAGGAGTTTTAAAATATTAAAACATTTTATTTAGAATGATCACTTAGAGGTCATTAGCAACATAATCAGTTTTAATGTTAGTGTAATAAACATCTTGCAACATCCTGAAAAAATAATTTGCAGTTATGTGCTGACCTGCTGCTTGCACAGTTAATTTTGGCAAGAGCCAATATCTTAGAGATTACTTGGCTTGATTTAGTCAGATGTCAGGGTGGGCTTTCTCCCAGAGAATGATGTGATTGATAAAGCCATCGTAGGCAAAAAACAAATGTAGTGTTGACTTGCTGAGCAAATATTGTTTGCTATATTTGAGTGGTTCAAAACTGGAAACCATTGTTTTCAGTGGTTCACTTCAGTACTCAATATCTAACAATATTAGAACAGTAGCAGTAGTATAGAAATTGTTCATGTATTTTCAGGGATGCTGAATCAATAATCTCCTGAAAATTACATCTTTCTAAAGCAGGTAATTAATTCCCCTCTAAGCAGACAGTTTGTTTGCTCTTGCCTTGTTTTGCTTTTGCCCTGTTTTTACTCTTATATTCTCTATTAGGCATGATAATAATAGGCAGATGAAATAGCAGATGTTCAAAAGAGAAAGAGTAAGAGACTAAATATTATGATTCCTGAATGAATGACATGAATAGGTCAGGAATGATATACAAAGAAAATGCATTTTGAGAAAATGGAAGAGTAGTGCAGTAATTTAATAATGTTAGTTTTCAGTATTTGAAATATTTTTCTTTTCTAGAACTATAGTGTAAGTGCATAAGTTGACAAATGACTGAACTTTTTTCCACATACAGATTAGTGTTTAGTTTTCATTTGAAACATATACTGAGGTTTCAGACTCACTCTTGTTGCAGTTATGACAGCTGAGCAATAACATATAGATTATTATTCAAGTAATGTTTTAAGTAGGGCTACTGTGGCTTAGCATACTGTGAGTAAAAGTGTTAGCTTGGGTTTACAGAAGATAAATTGTAGTGATATATGTGCCTTTAACATACCCTCAGACATTTTAGTACTCAGAAATATTTTTATTACAGGTTTATTCTGTTCTCACCAGAGTGGCTAGAATTACAACTAATATGGGACAGTGAGAGAGGGAAATGAGAGAAGACTTGAGTGCTCACATGAGAAAAATGTTGTAAGGAAGAATGAACAAGACAAGTTCTTGTTGCTTATTCTGTCCCCAGGATTGGAGTAGTTTTAAAACTTTGACAGGGTGATAGTTTCTTATGGCAAGGTGCATTGCTCTTTATTGAACTATATGTCAGTGTGCCATTTTAAGTACCTTAAAGGCATGATTTCACATTGGGTAAAAATGCTAATGAGCTCAGACAGGAAGACTACTATCAATGGCACTTTGTTGTTAACTAGAACTAGACAAGAAAGAGGATTGCCAGGGCTGCAGATTCCTGTTGGAAGGGCATAGGTTTTTGCTTTGTGATGCAGACCTCTCTGGTGCTGCTTTGAGAAAAGGGAAGATGAGAGGTAATGGTGATAGGATATTTGGTAGATGGTTCTTCACCTCAAGGCTGAATTGTCACTCTGTTACCAGTGTCCAGGCAAATAAACCTACTGGTGTAGAAACTACTGTGCTGGAGTTGGATCCCAGTACAGGGAGAGCAGCTTTGCTGGGTGGCACAGGTGGTGCTCCAGGCAGGACGTGGAGTTTGGTTGGTATGCTGTGATACCTGAAACCTACTCCGTCACTACTCTGAAAGAATCAGCCCACTGCAGGGCTTGGTGATGGCTGGCTGACCAAGGCATTCACCTCTGAAGGCTTGAAGCAACTGACTTAGACAAACAGTATCCTTTGGTCAAGGCAGCATCTCCAAAAGCATCTTTCCCAGGTGCAGTAGGAAAAGAATGGGATCAGAGCGTGAAACACCCACTTATGTCACTGGTGTGCCATTGTGAATCTGTGGTTGGATTTTTTTTGCAAGTGAAGGCCTGCAATCAATTTGCTACTTACTCTCCCTTTGCATTCAGGAAGTCATCTGACTTTCAAATTATGTAATTTTTCCTGCTCACATACTGAGTTCATATGTGCTAATGACTCTTCAGAGAAAGAGTTTGATAAAAACTAGAATGAAGGAAGTATACCATGTTTACAAGTAACATTAGTGTGTAGTCCCAGGTTACTGTTGACTTTTTAGAGTTGTAAACGGTTCATATTTCCAAGTGGCAGATTTTGAATGTGATAACCAAGTTCTCAGAACAGTAATGCTTGTATGTAAGCATTCCATTTTGTTTTAAGGCCACAGAAGTGTTTGGCAAATGATAGGAAATACATACAATCATTTCCCCCATATTTATTAATTGTATTTTGATGACAGCAATTGTTTTCATCCATAATTTAACAGAAACACCATTCGCAATATTTTAAAAGTAATTTGTAATTGAGATTCATTGTACACAAAACACCCCCACTTCTGCTTCTTTGCTTTTGTTAGAGCCCCAATCACTAGAAGAGCTTCCTTTTATTTTCCAGCATATTTAATACCAGCTGGCCTTAATGAAGGAACTTACTGTGCTTTATCAACTGAGGAGAAATGGCATAATTTGACTAAAGAGAAACCACGTAAAAGAAGGGTGTGTGTCTGTAGAATGTGAGAATTTGTTAAAGGATAAAATGAAGATATGAATGTTGACATTGAATTCAGAGGAACCATAAAGCCTTCAAAGGTGGACAAAGCCTTGAAATGGGATGATGGCTGAATTATTTCCCAGTCTGATGTTACAGGTGTTTTAAGGGATCTGAATGCCTGATTGTTGGTACTCACATATACACAGAGCATGTGGGCAGTGCTGTGAATGTGTTACTTGCTGTTCACTGCAGATTATGTAAGTAATTCCAGTGAAGCAGAGGATAACATCTGAATTCTGAACACTTCAGCTGGTACTAATCTTACTGTTTCTTATTATATTTGAGTAGTGGAACTTGCCTTTGTTTTGTTGTGGTCTAGCTAATTTGTTAGTTATAATTGTGTTGCCTGAACCTCTCAGATTTTTATACTTACATGTCTCTGTTCCTACAGATTGATTTTTAGGATGTATTTTGGTGACTTAATAAAGCTGTCTCAATGTGAGATGCTGCAGATACATTTCTACTCTGGTCTTGGATTCTCCCTCAGTCTCCACCCTGCTTTATGCTTATGCTGTCTCTGTCAATTAACACGATTGAGTTGTGAGGGACATCAGATAATTTTACCTGAAGACTCTCTTCCATTCTTCCTGGGTTGATTTTCCTCTGGATTAGTTGATTCTCCTCCCTGCAGGAGTTCCTGTTCAGGAGATGGTGAAAATACCTCACTGAAAGTGCCAGGGAATGAGGGATCAGCTGCTTTGGCTAGAGCTTGCCAGTAGGCTGGCTTAAACCTTAAACCTGATTTTTAATCATGTTTAATTTTTTTGCATTGTTTGTATAATTACTTTTTAAATTCCCAGATCTTAAAATAAATCCTGATGCACTAGTCCATTTATTTTTTACCTACTTTTTCTAAAAATTTTTATTTTATTTCTCACTATATTTCCTTTTTTTCTTCTGCATGATCATTATTTATCCTTGTCTTTCATATGTTTTATTAATGTCGAATCTTTTGTTTTCTGTTATAGTTTATCTAATCTTTCTAAGAAATCTACTTACTAGTGACAAGTTTATTGAATTTTGTGTTTTGAAGATTTTTGTTTTAAATTCTACTGCACTCCCGTTTCCTACGAATTTGAGACTCAGTGCTCGAAAATCTTTTTTGTGCATTTAAGACTGTTTTCACAGTTCCTCAAAACTTTAAAAAATTTATTCCAGAAGCACTTGTTCAAAAAGAGAGAAGAATAATCCTGCTTTCTATCTTATACATCTCAGATAGAAGGACTTGTTCATCCAAGTGTCAATGATGAAATTACAGCTTTCAGATAAGGTCACTTATGAGGAAATTCAAGTAACCACTGAACAGAAAGTTTATTTAAACAGCTCATTGCAGATCAGATCTAAAAAGAAATACAGAACTGACCCTGACAGTAAGATAAGTGCAGTTTTGGGTTCTCTCAGTGCATCTCCTCATGCAGAAAAGGAATTTCTGTAAAGAAATGAAGAGTGAAGCTGTTATCTGGCAGAAGCTTCAGATTCTGCCTGATGCAGTGATGAATGATGAAGCAATTGAGAGGGTTCACCATCTGGCAGACATTTGCATAGTTTGAGACATCTAATACTTGATCATGTTTAGATAAGTATTCTAGAAATTAGAAAAAAGACTGTAATGACAAGATATATAAATACTGTAGTTCTTCTTTCTTGTTGTTGAAACGCAGATGCTGGTTGTAAATCTGAGGTTCCACATGATGCTGTATGCCAAATAAAATGTTGTTATAACTTGCTTCCCACTGTTCAAATAGGATTTGTGCACATCTTGAGTGATTCTTAAGAGTCTAGCTATTTCCTGCTTGCTGTTTTCCTGTAAATCCCTGGGCAGAAGAGGACTTTAGAAAAGTGATGACACATTGGTGCCCTGTTCTTGTACTGGTATCTCCTGCTCGTTTCCGAGATAAAACACTGTAATGAAATGTTTTACCTAGACTGTTGTAGACTTTAATTCCAGATGTCTGGGGAATAAGAAATAATTAAATATTATTATTAATTATTATTAATTCTAACTAGAACCAGTTTGTACTTTAAGTTTTAGAGTGTATGCAGTCAGTGTAAATGAAAAAAAAAAAGTAGACAAATTAGTTTTTTGTCACATGTTTTCAGACTTAATACATTTTGTGAATGTGTGTGCGCTGAATGGTTGCCAGACAGTTTATTTTAATTATTCATTTGTCTTTGTTGGCTGACCTCTGCATCCACAATGATTCACTAATGCTGGATCTAGTTGCTTATATTTTTACTTCCCTTTGCTGATAGAAGGAGCACACTACATTTCTGACATAACTTAGGCCTTGTAAAATGAACCAGTGTAGTTATTAATGGATTTCATCAGCTAATCTAGTGGCTTTAGAAAATGCCAGCACGTATTGAATACATTGCAGGCTTTGCTGTCTACTTTGTATGCTTTTATATTCAGATTTAACTGTGAATCAGTGTGTTTTGAGTTGAATGTACAACAGGAAGAATATAGTTATGAATAATTTCAGCACTATTTTTATATGCAAGTGCATGTATGTGTTTGTATGAGGATTTTATATGAAGATCTAGGCTTTGGCCACCCATATGGAGATAGGCAAGTAAGGGAAGGCACAGGGAGTGACAATTCTGCAATTTTACAGTAAATACAAAATACAGTTTTATTGGTTGAGCTTGTGAGTTTTACACTTGATAGCATTTATAAAACTGTGTTAACACACTTCATAACATGTCTAATGAATTCCATCAGTTTCAGGAATTTGCTGGGCACAGTAAATTGAAATCTGTTGATTACAGTGGAAAGCAGAGACTGAGAAGTGTATAATGTGGGACACATGAAACCCTTGTCATCTGTTCAGCAGAGCCACAGCTTCAGATATTTTTACAGTTGTCTGTAGATCAGCAGCTCTACCATCATGGTTTTCACTTACTGTTTCATGAGGTTTTACATACTTGTACACTAGACATAATAGACTAAAAGAAAAGTTTAGGGTGCATTTAGACATCCTAGCAAACATGATCTAAACTGAAGCTTCTAATGAGACGTGTGGTCCCTACCGGGCATTCCTAATATTTTCTTTTCGTGGAATATAGTGATCATGTGACCACAAGGTGAGTCAGTTTGTTTGGATGAGAAGAATAGTTTTGTGACAAATCAGCCAGCTGAATTAACTCTGTGGACTCATGATCTCTAGATGAGTGAGATGGGGGGAATGGGAACAAAAGGTGAAGAGTGAGGGAAGGAGCAAGTCTGCCAGCTTTGGTGGCAGTTACCTGCTCGATTGACGTAGCTGAAATACCAAATTACATTTGCAAATTGCAGAGTCTTGTAAATCACCTTAAGCAGAGTTTTCCTCCCTTCCCCATGCTGGTCATTTTCTCCCTTGTGCTGTTGTGGCACATGTTAGTACAACCATACTATGAACTGGATTGGGAAGATGTTCTGGCTGTGAAGTAACTTGAGTAAAAGATTCTTGAGATGGATCAGTTCCCTATCACATTGCGGTGGTCGCAACAGTATGGGAACAGCTGGACATGCAGTGGGAGCTTCTTAAGCAGATATTATTCTTGATGAGTTGGATTTCAAACAGGCACAGACAGATAGAGAAGACAGAAATGGGCAGGCATATAGCCTCAGGGGTTGAGGAGAGAGGTGACCAATGCTGGGGAAGATTTGAGATAGTTCTGTAGAGAAAAGAAAAAGGTCTGAGAGAAGCTGTTTGGGGAGGACACGTGTGGAAGAGCTTTGGCATAAGAGAGAGATGAGAAAATTATGTGGAAGGAAGGAGGACTGTGAAAGATCACTTCTAGCCTCTGAAGGAGCTTTGTGGGCACTGTATGATGTAAATGGACTTCTGGTTTTAGCAAAAAAATTTTTTACTAAAAAAATTCAAGTTAACATGCATGATCAGTTTTGTGATCTCAAAATCATCGTATGATGTTAAAGTTGCATAATAATGTTGTCTTTTTGCCTCGTAGCGTGATGTTTTGTGAGAATTTCATTTGGCAAACAGCATAATTAGAGGTATAATATTTGCAGTAACAATCCAGTCCATTAATTTTTGTTCTGGCTTAGCAATATTACAGGGAGTACATTTATGACTATATTTAGGTGGCTTTTATTTTCATTTGACTGTCTGGAAATCTTTGTTCTGAAACAGGAAAAATAAGTCAGTAGATTGAGACATTTTGATAGATCACAGAATTCCTTAAAAACTCAGTACTGAAGAGCATTACTAACACATATACATGTTTTATACCTTTACAAAGAATTATTGTTATTGATATGGAAAGAAAGAAACTTCAGAGATCAAGAGAAAAAAAAGCAGCTTCTCCTTCCTAGATCTTTCTCCTTTGATCAGCATCATCATATGTAGATTTGGACTGAAAGGCATGGAAGGTTGCCAGAAGAAATAAGATGGGATCATTTCTAGATGGATTGCTTGCAGTTTTTGTCAAGTGTGTAGTGGCAAAAAGTTATGTAAGCTGTTGTCTGGGAATTTGAAGAGGAAGGAGGACAGGGAAGAGGAAAAGGAAAATAGGAAATGGTAGAAGAAAATTGCTTAAGTACTTTCCTTTTTCCTGTGCATGTGTGGTGGTGGTGGTGTTGGTTTGTTGTTTTGTTTTTTTTTAAATGAAACAAGTAAGATTGAAGAAAGTGGATTAAAATGAATTTAAGGGTACAGTTTAAAGATATAGGGACTACCAGGGAATGTAGATGCAAAGAATTGCTTGAGTGTTGCTTTTCATTGCACATCCTCTACAGTTGTGCTGTTGCAGTATTTCATAGGGTGGTCTGTGAACTGTGTTGGTAACATGACTCTAGTGTTAAAGTCCCATCCCCATCACTCTATCCAACTACTGCTATCTCCCTCAACTTTTCTATGAAGTGTAGCTGTTATTTTCCTTTCTGGTGCTAAATCTCTCTCATACAGGATCTGAGTTTCTCATCCTGACTCTCCTCTGGCTGATCTGGCACCCATTTGTAATGGGTGGAGAATGTGAAACTTGTGGCTTTTTGCTCTATCTCGGTCACTTTCCTTTGCAACCCTCCCAGTTGTTAAAGCAGTAAAATTGAACTTGATTGAAGTGTTAAATTGCAATTTTTACCCTTGCTAGCTACTGTCTGAAGAAACAGTGTTGTTCTCTGTGTAGTAAACTTTGAAGCCAGAGATTTGTAGCAAAATGTAACTTTTTGTAAATTTATCTTTCCCTTTTTGTGACCCCTACCCTACACCAGCAAAATGATACGTTTAGTTACACTTTCACAAGTAATTGTGTGAGAATACAGCATCTCAAATATCCTATTACCTAATGAGTGCGTTTCACTTTTTGATTGTGCCAGACTGCTTTTGGGTGAACGTTAGTAATCGATAAAAATTAAACCCAACAGTCTAAAATGCATTAAAATAAAATACTTAGTTACTTGAGAAGGGTATCAAAATAGATTTTACACTTGAAATTTCTTTGAGCTTTCCTGATTTTTATCCCTCCCATCATTCCTAGGTGTTTTATTAACTATAGATGACTTAATTATTATATTTAGCTGAACCACTGATTTCATCATTTGCCTCAGTTTTGTGATATTTTTTGCTGCTGAAGTTTCAAAGTTGAGGGTTTATTTTCTTGTTTATATTGAATTTAGACTGTTCTAGTATATTTAGGTCTTAATATAACTTTCTGTATTTTCCATATTTTTAATAATACACTTTAGATTTTTCAATGGTAAATATGATAAATTGAAATTTTAAGAGCATATTTTTTTAATTCACTGTGATTTATCTATGTGTGTTTCTTTTATTTTTCTGATTCCTTTGTTGAGCTATCTGTAACCTCATATATTCTGATTCCAAGTTTTACTTCTACCATGCTGTTTGCAGGAAAGAAGCTGAGAATTAATGGCAGTGTAGAAGGGCAGGTTGATATTTTAGCTTAAAGCATACAACTGGGGGGAGTCAAAAAGATTATTTCTGATATTTCAGTCTTTTACCCTAATCTGTCTTCATGCTTTTTCAGTTGTAAACTTGAGGCAAAAATACTGTGTCTTCATGATTTTGTGGTATCAACAGAAAATGTAATGAAAGCAAAAACCACGTAACACCAAAACAATTGTAGTTGTAGTTCTGAATAGGGAAATAATAATTTAAGAAGATAGTGTAGGTTTAAAAATTATTTTAACTTAGCTATGAAAAAATATTGAAAAGACATCTTCTTTTTTCCCTTTGTATTTATCTTGTATGTTCAATTTCAGTGTTACAGCTTCAGTAAAATTAGTTCTCTGCAGTCATGTGGCTTTCCACAGTGAAATGAGAACAGCTATTAAAGTGTGTAAAATGTGACTATAATTTTCCAAAATTGTTAAGTGAGATTTTAAGATGGATTTAAATGTGTATTTTGGAATTCTCTTGGTTTCAGTATAATTAACTTACTTTGTGTGGTCATCCTTTTTACGCAAAAGAAATTTCTTTGTATATATTTCAATATAAAATATATATATATATTTCTTTCATTACAGAAAACGAACTTTTTGGATGCCCTATGGGGAGATGCGTCTTTGACATGGAGCAGATGTTTGGTCATCTTCAATCTGAGGCAACAGAATGTGTGCTACATATAACAGAAGAATTAACTGTGGAAAGAGACCAGCTGAATGGCTATATCACAATAAGAAATTGGTCTAAAAATGTTGGTGTTTCATGCCACTAATGTAAGGTTGGGAAATCCTAGTAACCCAACAGTCAAAAGAATTACTTTTTTGTAAAAGCCAGTTCAAAAAGAACAAGCAGTCAATATATATTTGACTATGTGTTCCCTGCTTATTTAGCACTGAATCTTTTATTACACTGAAATCATGGTGTGAGGATTGGTGGACAGTGTCCCCCGCCCACCATCCCCAGCATACATCTGGTAACTAAAGACTGTGTCAAGATGACCTCTGAGGAGATGAGAGCGTCTGTTCTCCTCTCTGTGGTACGGGGTAAAGTGATACCTGCACAGTCAGCTGGAGATGAAAATACTGAAAATGCTTTGGACACCAGTGTTATAAAAAGACATACTGCCAGTTCAGGAAGGCAAACCACACATACTCTGTCATACTTACACAGACTGGAAGAAGAAAGTCTTCAGGGCTCAGTGCCCAAAATATTCTCTCTGGCGAAAGAACAACTGACTAATGACAAGAGTAAGGAAAACTTCTGGGATAGGAGTAGCTCCATCCCTGATCCAGTGGAATTTCTTAACATTAACTGTAACATTGTACAGAAAAACTACAAGAGCAATATCCCCTGCAGCCAGTTGTATCAGTCTTGTGATCCTTTAGCAGGGGGAGAGGCATGCCTGGAAACTGGAATTCCTGTTTCACTAGAAAGAGCTATGCTTGCTGAAATTCAGTTGAAAATGAACGGACCTTCATTAAGAAGCCAGACAGCAGTAAATGAGAATGACAGCGGTGATCCTGACGAAGTGGCCTTTTTTCACTTACATTGTGCTGGTGAAAGGAATATATCAAAGGCTTTGTGCAGTTTACACAACAGCTTCATTTTGGATGACTGCTTGCAGCCTGTGAACGTTGGTGATGGTAACACCTCTAGTTCCTCAGGCTGCACTTGCAGCATAATGGGGTTGACAAATAATTCTGGGAATGCAAATGGACAGCAGTTGTATGAAGATGCTTTAAGGGATAAGTATTTATGTCTGGAAAGAGCACCACGAAAGGTTAAAGTGGCATGCTCAGGTCACAACTTCTATGGAAATAACTTTACTGGAAGAATGCCCTCAAAGCCCTTTCTGAGCCATTTCGAAGACTGCAATGATAACTGTGAAGATGAGTTGGAAGAGGATTTTTTTCGAAACAAAAAGGAACGTTCTACTCTATTAATAAGACGTTTCTGTAAAAATGATAAGGAGGTTAAAAAATCAGTTTATACTGGAACGAGAGCAATTGTTAGGACTTCACCTTCAGGGCACATAGGAACTGTTGCTTGGAATTATGTTGAGCAAAGGAGAAACAATGGTGGCTTGAAGCTTTCTAGGATTACAACAGAACAGCTAACTATAATTCAGTCCTTAATAAAATGGAAGTTTAATTCCTGCCTTGAAAAGTCTTTATGGTATGAGGTAAGCTTTTCATAATGGTTTTTTTTGTTTGTTTTGTTTGGGGTTTTTGTTTGTTTTTGTTTCTTTGGTTTTTTTAAGTTTTCATAACCTGATGACCTGTCCATTAAAAAAGCACCTTCAACTAGTAAATACTTAGTAACACTGAACAGGATATTCCACTTAACCACATTGAGCAACCTTATGCTGAACACTGTTTTTTAGAAAAATGTATTGTCATCTTTCAAAATTCTTTAGGTTTAAAATGATATGGGATAAAAAGAATAATTTTATATGTGTATAAACTGTATATGTATATATGTACATACATATATATCTATATAAAATGTGTATAGGTACATATTTATATATAGATGTATGTATAAATTTAAATCTTGCTAAATATTACTTGTATATAAGAATATAACACCTATATACAGGTTAGAATGTATATGCATTTTTTTATATTCATATTTTAAATTGAAAAGGTATATGATATACATTTATATTTTTGCATATCTATAAAATAGATGTATTAATATGTATTATAGATCTACACCATCTACGTGTTAAAATGAATAAGCTCTAGGGAGGGGAAAAGAATCAAGATAAAGGAGAGTGTGGTCAGATAAGCTGTGCTTATGAACTGGTCCTGAATAAATGTAAATCCCTTCTGTTGGAAGAAATTTCTAGCAGTTAGTGCTCAAACTCTTCAGCAACTTTCATTAGAACTGAAATGGAGGAAAACTTACTTGTATAGATTCATAGAATCATTTAGATTGGAAAAGTTCTAAGATCACTGAATCCTACTGTAAAACTAATCAAATGGATTATATGAAATTTTGTCAGTGATAAGGGAGGAGGGGACTTGGTTGTTCAGGAACTCCGTGACAGTTGTTCCCTCCTCTAATATCCTCATGTCCTTCTAGAAACTAGTATTTTTTCACTTAAACAGTTGATTGGAGAGTTCTATAAGCATGTTTATGACATGTTTTTGTACCAGGCTGCAAGACTTTGTGGCACTGTTCATTCCTGTGAAGCTGGCTATACTAGTCAGTGGAGATCCAGACTTGCTGGTAGAGCAGATGTACTGCACAGTGCATGGTCGTGCTCCCACGAAGGGATGAACATGATTCTGTGTGCCTTACAGAACATGGTGTATGCTTGGGACGCTTGTATCATTATAAGTTTTTGAGGGGGACAGAAGGGAAAATGTTTTGTAGCTGAGGTTGCTGAAGGATGTGTTTAGGTTTCTTCATTGGACATTTCCAATATGATATGAGTTTTTTTTAGCTTCTATCATGTGTGCTTGTTTCCCCACTCTCCAGCGCTACTGTATAATACTGAACATAACAGCATTTTAGGGTGTGAGGGCTTTAATTTGAACATTTTTTTATAATGCATATATATGCAAACTCGGAAATAAATGTGATAAGTACTCACTGAATAATTATTTAAATAGGAAAAGGTCTGTCTACAAATGAGCAAAGATAAACAGGCACTGTAAAGCACTCTGCATAATTACAACACACAGAATGTTTTCACGTGGTCAGAAAAAGCTTAAAACTACTTTTCTTTCTTCTTCCAGATGGACAGTAAAACTATTTTTTTCCTTATCAACCTCTGTATTTAATCTCTTTATGTATAACATACATCAAGTACTCTCTCAACAGTTTTTCTGTTATTTTAGTGCCAAATATTGGTTCTGTAATAATATTTCTATGTGTTTGTGGCTTATATTATGAGCATTATAGATGGATTTACACAAACATAGAAATTAACTTAGAGGATGTGACAAATATATGGACCTGTTGAACATATGCACTGGGTTAAAATAATTTAATGAATTATGAACATTGGTAGGAAGCTTTCATGCTAATAATCAAAGGAAGAAGGAAAAAGTAGTAAATGAATGTGGTAATTTGTTCTTCCTTTCCCCTTATCTCACCCTTTGAGCATGCATTCTGTTTGGAACAGCTAAGTGAACAGTAGTTCTGTTCTTCAAGAGGAAAAAAAAAGTTGGAGAAATTAAGTTTTCATAGCAGTACTGGTGTAACATGGAACAATAGAGACCTTTATGTTTTAAGTAGGAAAATGTGGGTCTCATTTGTGCATATCCCTTACATAAAAATTCTAATGCTAATAAAGGAAAGGCACTGAACTGTTGTCTTGCTGAATGATTTTTTCTTTTTTCTTCCCCTACATAGGGAGATGGGAGTGAGGCTTTGCACTATATAGAAAATACATGAAGTTATAACTTTTTCCATGTAGCATATTATTAGTTTGTAGATATTCTATATGAGATTTAGATTCCTCTGCTCTGCTCTGGATGTGTTGTATGAAGAGAGAAGATGTTTATGTTGAACTTTTTTTCCTATGTTGCACATGGTTTTTGTAGCTATATACAGTGCAGCACTTATCAGATGGGTGTGTGTAATATGGCTGCTCATGAGACATTTGTTTGTCTGTGTTGGAACAGTGCAAGCTTCTCACATTAATACATGTTAAAGAAGTGGCAGGTGCAGTGAATCTGCCATACAAACAGCTAACCAGAGGGCGAGCTTTGGTGTTGGCTTTGCTTGGGCCATTACTTGGGTTGGGCTCAGCTGCATCATGTTAGCAATCTGACTAATTGCCAAAGTCAGAGTTTCAGGAATCTGTGAGACCTGAGGTTCACAGTGTTGAGGTACACCTCTTCTTTTCCTGATGCCATAGTGGTAATGTAATATGACAAAAGGAACCAGGTCCACTGTTGACTAAGAGATTAAATTTGGGCAGCTCACTAGACTTATCGCAGGGTCATTGTCTCAAGCCAGGTAAGTGACTTTGAGATGTCCAGATGGCAGCTGCAACAACATAGTTGCAGTGTGTAATAGCTGAATTCTTTAGTTAAGCTTATTTTGTAGGCGTCAGTACTATCTTTGCTGTGTCATTACATTCCTGGTGCCCATAGTTTGAGCTTTAGGAAGCAAGAACTCTGCTGGCTTGCTTCGTTCTGCTCAGATAGAAGTTAGCACTTGAATATATCTGCCACTCTTCATAGTTGCTAAGGCACTACTGAAATGCCAAATACTAATAAGGCAACAATTAAAAAAGCATTAAATGCCCCACATCTGTTTCCAGACTAGTGATTGTATTATAGAGTTTTCTTGTAGGAGTGTTTCATAGTTAATTTAGTGATTTGGTATAGTACTTCAACATTTGTTAGCATCAGGTTGTTTGGGTTTTTTCCATTTGATGTCCATGGTGTTTTTATGATTCCTGTGTAAAATCAATGTAATGCAAGGATTTTTGGTTATGCATGGCTAGTGTAAGGAGTCCTGTATTAGGAGTTCTTTATTTCTCTAATGTTGAGGTATAGTATGTTGGTGGTATCTATTAACAAGAAGTTAAGGGGAGAAAAAAGATTTGCAGGTAAACAATTTTTACTATTCCATTTTATTAGTGATATCTAAAATAGTCATCTTGGATAATATTTTTAAATAAATAGAGCCAGGCACAAGTTGTTTTCTGTTTAATAGATAGTATTTGAGTATTCTTTTCTGTTTAAAATTGATTATTAATTCTGAATAAATTCAGAATTAAAATAGATATTTTTTAATTAATAAAAGCACTAATTTTAATTCTGAACGTACAGAGAGCTCAGTTTCCTCCCCCTGCCATCCCCCTCCCTGCTAGAGTTGTATGAGCAACTCAAGTCAGTGTATCTTTGCTGCATGCTTTTCTGGCATTTCTGAAAGTATAGATAGATTGACTATTTCACTGTCCATCATGGAAATAATGTCTGCTTAGACTGTTTCAAGGAACACGTTACGTCAAATGCTAACATGTTTTTGAGCAAAGGAAGGGTTAGTAAAGCTGTATGTCCAGAAGAACATTTTTTGGTTGTTTTTCTTAGGTGTTGAGTTAATTGTAACCTTAATTTTCAATCTTTTGTTAGAATGAATAGCATAGCCTTCTTTTTATCTAGTAATATCTTGGAAGATACACTTTTTCAGTGTATTCAAAGCATAATTTATATAATGAAGAGGCCTATGTTGATCCTTAGGAAATGAAACAAAAGCTTGAAAGAATCCAACTCTCTTTGCTAATAATAATAAGTAGCATAAGAGTCCTTGTTTATATGCTGTGTTTCACTCAGATGACTGATCTGATTTAGTAGACACAAAGCTTGTGGAGTGTCCACATGAAATCACCTGGCCATAGGAGTCTTTTTAGTGAAGTTATTCTGCCAAACTGTGAGATTCACAACCCACAAGCAGCCTAAAAAATTAAATTGTTACTGGCTTTCACTTCTTGGTTCTTTTTAATTGTTTCTGTAGGAATTTCAGGTCTGGGTGTGTTGTCATACCATCTTTTTGTTAGGATTATGTGCTTTTCCCACAGTTTTTCCTTCTCACTACATATTTTAAAAGATGGAATCCTTTAAATAGAGTTTTCCTCTCTTCCCTTAGAGTTTTGCATGTTTACCTAAAATGTAACACTGCTCTTTATGCTAAAGTTTATGCTGTACTTGTACTTTTATTTAACAAAAAAAAAAAAGGCTAGTTTGTGATTCTGTATTGTAGATTACAGGCAGATTTGGGGTTTGAGATTTTTTGGTTTTCCATTCTGAAATAAAATTTCTAGTCCAGTATGTTGAAAGGAAAAAAATGACATAAAGCAAATAATTTGCAAGTGGTTGGCATGTTCCTCCACTCTAACAGTTTTTTTTATCTGACTGTGCATGAGTATTTTGCCAATTACTAGTGTTACTGTGTTTTTTAGACATAAAGGTTTATGTTCTTATGTTAAAGTAGTTGATAGGTATGGACAAGCTGGTTTTTATTCTACCTGGACCCTGTGTTTGTTGTTTCTTTGTTTAGAGTAAATAGTTCATGAACAAGATTGACTATTTGGAAAAAAAATCAGGGAAGCAAGAGAGAAGCCAAATAGGCATGAAATTATGTTTTCCCTTCAGTAAGTGCTGTAAAAATAAATTGAACTTTTTTTAAATGAAGCTCTATACTTATATTTGCTTTGGGTTGAGTTACTCCAGTTTTTAAGGCTAGCTTTAAAAATAGAAGATTTGCCTTTTGTCTGTAGAAGAAATCAGTTTTACTACCATACTGCATGATATAATTTGAGTAAATCTCCTAATACTTTGTATTATTTTGTACTTGCCTTATACCTTTAACAATATTGGGCCAAATTATGAACAATAAGTTTTAGCTGTGAGCACACTTAGGTATTTAGAGCCAATAGTGTGGGAGTCTTGGCAAGAGCAATATATTATGCCTTCAGTTTTTCCACATTTTCTGACTTTCCTTCTAGTGACTGTTCATTAACTGTAAGGAAGCATGAAGGTCTGGTTTAGAAAATCTCCCTGCAGCACATTAAAGAGTTCATTTTAGAGTGTTAGAGTTGGACACTTTTCTAAATTCTTTCTCAGTTGAAACTAAGTTATCTCCATTACCTATATGACCTGTTGAAAAGTTGGGTTGTTTACTCTGGTATAAGTGAGTAAAAACTGTGCCATATAAAGATCACTTTGTAGGTGAGTGAATAACTAAAATCTGGATTTGTGAGATTTCATGTACATTTCAATTTATCTTGCTTTTCTATGATCTTTCAGGATCTTTTAAAAAGAAAGTTTTCTAAAATGGAATAAGCTTGGCTGGACACTAATTGGTAGGCAGATATCTTACTGGTATGAAATTTCAAGGACCTAGAGGAAAAATCTCTACTGTAAAATTATACTTGCCACAATATCTAAGGCATCCTCCGTGAGATATGAGGCTATTTGGTTTCTCTGTTTGTGAAAAGTCGTTTGATACAGTATGGCTATGTGTCTTCTGGTCATGAAATTTTCTTGAAAATACAGACTGGTGGCAGCTTAAAAAAAGGAATAACAATTGAACATAACACAGCCATTAGGTACTGTCCAAGTACATCTGAGCTGGAGTATCAAGTGGCAGGGGAGCTCTTAGGGTGCTCCCACACCAACCAAAGCTAATGACATCAGTGCAGCAGTTGGAACCAGCGTGACTCAGGGCAGTGTGACAGCATACAGCTCTCATCAGGAATGTCGGAAGTGGGGCAGTGCTGGAAACACAAACATTTAACTCTGGCATTTGTAACGATTTTCTTTCTTTTTTTTTTTGTTTTTATTTTTCTAATGATTTTACTAGAAAATTATATATTTCGTTTAAAGTAAACAGTTCATGAGCAAAATTAACAATTTGGAAAAAAAATCAGAGAAGCCAAATAGGCATGAAATTATGTTTTCCCTTCAGTAAGTGCTGTAAAAATAAATTGAACTTTTTTAAATGAAGCTCTGTAACCAGATACAAAAGTTTTTGAACTGAGATTGAAGACTCACTTTTGAGATGCATTCATCAATCCCCCACATGAGAATGAGAGAGAAAAAAATGTTGGATTGACCTGTGGTCGTTCTCACTTACAGATAATATTCCTGTCTTCCCATTTGTTTGAAGTTCGAAAGAGTCTTTTCATCTCTGAAATTATAACACTTAAAATACATAAAAACTTAAAATTTCCTTAATATAGCAAATGCTCAAAGATGGAGACCTACAAAGAAGTGTGCTGTCATAGCATGGAAACAAGCAACAGTAATAAAAAATTCAATTTTATCTGGCAATCAGTACATGCACTTGTTGCAGGACTCTGAATACTTTAATTGACTCTTGTGAAAATAGGTTGGGGTTTTTTCCCTTAGCTTTTCCAGTAACTGTAATGCCTGTTGAGTGTTGCTACCATTTGGACTTTGAATCCACAGCAAAATAATGGGAACTTCTTTTAAGGTGATTAAAAGTGGTTCTTATGTACTGGTTATTTTTTATGCTCTTCTCCTAACACTGTAAAAATTGTTTTCAAGCAATCACAACAGATACAGACCTTTGTTAGTAAATTGTGGACAAAACAAAGGATGTATTATTGGCTGCTCTGGTTTCATGTTACATCATGTTACATTAGTTCTTAAAGTGTTTAGGAATTCCCTTCAAGTATTAGAGAATGGGTGAAATCCTGGTCATAGTGTAATCTGTTTAAAATCTCCTATTGGGATAATGTTACTTGGAGGGAGAAAAAGAAGCATGTGCAGAATGGAGCTATTGGCTTTATGGGAACCATAATTTTACGTCAGACATTTTAAGAGACAGACATATGCCGAATTTATATTAAGCGGTTTTAAAACTACAGTTTTAAACTAAAAATATTTATACTAAATATGCATAATGCATTGTAATATAACTTGGGTGGGATCATTAATAAATAAAACTTCCCTCAGTACCTTTCAGCTGCATGTGCTGTTATTTACTGTTCATGTTACCACACTGCTTGGAAGCCCTACTTCTGAATCCTAGCTGTATCCTAGCTGTTTTACACACAAGGGATGATCTCATCTGTTCTCTAGACATAGAGGCAGTTAGTTGTTAGTGAGCTCATTCAGAGTTTGGAGAAGATAAACTTCTCCCAAACACTCTCCATATGCTGTGGCTAGATTTTCTTTTATCTCAGCATGCTTAGTAGTTGTGTGCTGCACTGTAGTCTGCAGAAGAGACATATCCTAAATTTCCAGTGGGGAAAAAAAAAACCCATCAAACTTACCAACAGTTATAAATGTTATTATTAGGGAATTTTAGAGTTATGTGCATAAGAGCAAAGAAAAAACAAGTGTTTAAGAAAAATGTATATCAGCCAATCAACACTGAAATACTTCTAGGCTGAATACAAGGCTTGAATGATAATTCTGAATAGTTCATCTTTCAGCAAAAACATAAGAATGTGTCTAAACCATGGAGAGTTGTTCTAAATGTGATTGTGAATCTGATCAAGAAAAGACTCCAGAGAGAAAATTGTCCTCAGTATTCTCCATTTTAAATTAGGAATTTATCTTGAGTAACTTTGCAAACTTAGAGCATCCTGCAGCATGCTTGAGGCCATTATAATTCTGACCCTGTTTGTAAGATTTTTTGCTTTATAAAAGCACATTACCCTTGCCATGGGAACCGTAACATTGGACTTCGTGTCTGTTGTTTACAATCTTGGGACTGCACACGGTGGCCTGTGTACGTAAATTTATATATTTTAAAGGGAAAAAATATTGTTTCATGAGCATTCAGAATATTTTCCTTTTAGGAAATTAGCTTGTATTCTGGCTTACCTGTGTGTCCTTTTGAAACTTGCCTTACTTAAAATACAGTCAGGGAGAACTACAGGAGTGCAAAACCTTTTGCTATGTGAACATTTCATTGAGATGTAGCGATTTGCCATCAGCATAAAGAGGCTTTGGTCTATTCACACCAAGTCACTCAACAGGGTGGAGGCTGTAGAAGAGATAGGTAGAGGTTATCAACAAGCATGAAGTATAACATAGATCATATTTAAAAGAGCAGTGTATTATTTTTCTTATTCTCTGGTAGTCCAGAAATAGAGGGGAGTTTGTTTCTTTATTTTTTGTTTTCTTCTAACCAACAGATTGTGGATAGGCTTTTATAACAATTTGAATACTTCTTTTGAGCAATAAAGTTCTTTCATCTTTAGCAGGCATTTGTGAATCATTGCATATGTAATTTAGCTTGCACAGTGTGTCTTTGCCCTTAGTTTGTAAAAACTGCAAATTCAGCTGTTGTAAATGATGATCAGTTTTGAGTCATATTTTTTTTAGTTTTGAATACATTTGTCATCACACTTCAGCTTTGACCAGCTGTTTCCTGTTTTCCCACCCAGTGGTTCAGCTGCTGAGGAGATAAATGCATCAATGGTTTGTTTCAGAATTAAAATTACCTTTATAAAATGGTGAAAGAGTAAACCAGATAAGTTAGATACCATTACAGGTAAAGTTATGCTGAAATTCAAAAGATGAAGTATTGGTTGCTGTACCTAGATGTTTCATATATTATGAAGCTTTTGCTACACAGGGAGCTCACTTGATATAGAAAAATTAATCCAGCATCGGAAACATCAGGGTGAAGCTTTGTGTGGGGAATTTGGGTGTGTGTGATGGAATTTTTCAAGCAGTTCCAAGTTTTTGTATTCATGTGAGAATATTTTGATTTATTTGATACAGGATCTGTATAAAGACTTGACCATGACATCATATTTGTCCTGCTCTGCTCCCCCCCACCCCCCAGTTTTTGGACTGCTTTGGTTAGAGGATATGTTAATTTTTGTAATCATACAAACTATTTTGAAATTTTAGAACTGAGTTTGTATATGTATTCTTTCAGAATAAAGCAGGACAGGTGTGTCAGGCAAGACAGGGAAGAGTTGGTATATTACCTGTCTGTTAGGACTGGCTTGTGCTTACACTTCATTTCTTTTTTATTCACAGTGAACTTACTCCATATCCACACAGACAGCAGCTATGTTTTGTCCTGGTTTCAGATATCTTTCTTCAAAACCTTTAAATGAGTTAGTTCCTAACCCAAAGGGTGTTTATATAGATAGTAATGAAAGTAATGCCCCCTGTCTTCAGATTTGAGGTCATTGCTGTGTAGGATTGTGGAAGGATCTCTTGTTGCCCCTTCTTATTTTTGTTGCAAGCTGTTCTGTGGCATCCAGCCTCACCTGCATTGCTCTGCTTTAGTCCTCTCTGTGACCTAAGTGGTCAGATTTTATTTAGTCTGCACCCTCTGGCATGACAGAAAAGCACACAAAGATAGTTGATAGCATGCCAGCTCCTGTGGCCAGTGGTTCCCCCTGGATTGAGGGCTTTAAATATTCCTTACCTGTTAGGTCACTGAGTTTCTTACCCGTGAGTAGCAGAGGAAGAGCTGGGGCTTTGTCTACAGTGAAGGTCCTGGCTCCAGAACCTCAGAGCATGCATTTATTCCCATGGACAAAGTGCTGTATCCCTCACCTTTATTTTTTTTTATTTTTTTTTAATAGGCCTTATCCCATACCATTTTTAAGGGCTCTGCAATCTTCTACAAATGCCAGCCTTAACAGCATTTACCTCAGGATATGATCCAGCTGTTGCCATTTGAAAAGACTCACTCCTGCCTCTTGCACTCACTTCATTTCCCTATGGCTTTTCTAGGCTCCTTCTCCCCAGGTCCCTTTTTATGGATGACTCCAAGATCTGCTCTCTATTTCTAGTCTTCCTGACCTTGGAAGTCTCCGCAAGGATTCTCATTAAAATCAGTGATGGGAAGGGGGAAGCATTCTCCTCTCTCCCTTGAAAACGCTAATTATTTTTAACTCCTCCTAACTGGTTTTGCTCTTTTTACTTTAGGCCTACCAAGGAGCTGTTTGTTCTTGTCCCCTAATGCCATTCTTGAACGTACCCTGAGCTTGCTTACTATTCCCTAGGCTAGTGGTCTTTAGGGAGTCTCCTTTATCCTTCAATCTTTTATATGGAGAAAAACTTCCAAATATATTTCCTATTAGCCCTCTACTACTAGATACTATTTTTTCATAGTATTCATAATCTACTCTTCAGCTGAGTCTAATAGTTAAGGCTGAAGTTTCAATTGTATGGTCTTAATCAGCATTCCTGCTTCTATTGCTTTAAGTCCAGCACTGTTGAGCTCATATAAATTCATGTGTGGCATCTGTACCATTTATAGCTATTATATTTCAGTTTTAATTTTTTTTGGTCCTTTTTCTTTCCATGTTCTTTTTGCGGATCTTTTTTTTTCCTGTGAAGATTAGTAAACAGCCTTCAAACTTTACATTGGGTAATTGATATGCAAATTATTGTACTATTACACTTTTAGGCTGCGGTTGGCTTTCCAAAAGAGCTGGTATTTTTGGCTGAACTTTAATGTCCATTTCATCAAACTATCATGGAGGGTAGTACATTTGTTAGTTTTTTTTCTACTGCACTCATCAGGATAAAAAAGGAAGTATTTGCTAATTAGTATTTATATTAGGCATTAATGACCAGATTCCTCTGATCCTTGCTGAATTTAAATTTCTCCAGTCTGCAAACCACAAGGAAAACAACAGCCAAGATGAAAGCAGATTCACAGGACGTACCCATGTGGTTGTGACTCAGTGGATCTGAGAGAACAAAAACTGAAAAAACCCTTTTTTGTTAAGTAAAAGACGTGGAAATTGATTTAACACTAGTGGGCAGAATTTGCTAATGAGATATGAAAGGTAGTTAACTGAAAGAACTAATGAAAAGGAGTCAGTGTTCTATGAAAAACTTGGAAGGAAAATAAGAGATAGTTGACAAAGAGTCCTTTGAGTTTTGGGACTTGAAAAATATAGAGAGGAAAAACCAACAAAATCTGATTTCCAAACCTAACCAGAACTAACAGTTTTGCTGTTTTTCTGTGGAACTAAGACATATGTAAACCAGTGTTAGTGCTGTCATGATGGTTATATACAAAGGTTGCACTTTCAAGTAGAAATATAAACAAAATTAATAGAATTTGGAGAGAGATTATGAGTCATCATTTGATTTCTAAATCATTGTGAACTGAGACTCTCTGGCAAGGCTTGGTGTGACAAGGTCAAGCATGTGTGGCAAGGCTGAGTAGTTGGGCAGTTTTACTAGCTTCTTGGGGTTTTATTTAGATGATATTTTATAGTTGTTTTTTTCCTCAGCAATATTTTCTGCTTTGGAAAGTATCTGATGAAAATAACATGCTGCCTTTTTTTTTTTTTCAGACTTGCAAGCAAAGTTACTGAATCTCAAGTTTGATTAAAAATCCATTTCAAATTCTTACCTGGTCAACAAATGAGATTAAATAATGAAATAAAATGAAACTTTAAAAAAGCTTAGAGTAATGAAGTTCCTAACAAGACTAAGATGAGGCATATCAGAAAATTCAAGATTGCTGCTGATACCTTGAGTCTCTGTGCTTTCCAGAGACTTAGACTTTCACCTTTTTCCTCAGAGGAGGAGCAGAGGTCCCAGATTTTTCTTGCTCATTACCATTATCACGGTAGCAGCAGTATTTAACATGCACATACAAGAAAAGTTTTTGGTTGCTTAGGTGACATTTGTGTATCAGTAATAGTATATGCACCACAGCTTGGAAATCCATGACTGAATCCACCACTTGGCTGGATCAAATTCTGTAGTTTTTGACTGAGGCGAGATTATCTGTTTCGTGTTCTGCTGACAAATACTGTGTTGGCCCCCATGAAGACAACCTAGACTTAAATTGTTTTCATTTTTGGAGAACAGAAGAAAAATGAACAGTAATTTTTAAAAGAAATCAAAATGAAAAACCCCATAAGCATTGCATCATCATTCTGTAGCCTAACTTAAGCCTCTGCTCCAGCCATGTCCATACCACCCTTTTTCATTGCCTCCCTCTCCTCTGCCCAATGATGTGCAGCGCAGGTTCCTCTCAGTTGCAGGTTTGTCTCTTTCATCTGATCTTCTGTAGTTAGAGGATGTCCTTATTAATATGTCTGTTAACATATTGGTCCAGCTGTTGATCCTCTGCATTTATTAACACAAGATTTCGGTCAGAACGAAGGATGTACAATAAATTATATTTTGTATGTTCTGCCCAAGTCAAATTTGATGATGAGATTTGCTTGTATCAACTGGCTCTAGGACCATGAGGCTTTGCACATCCCTGGTTCAGAGGCTGGCTATTTGCTAATTGAGGCAAGTTGCTACTGTCCAGGCAGCTGTTGCCATATGGTTCAGTATGGTACCTTTGACTTAGTGGAATACCATGGACAGATACAATTGATCTGACTGACATCTGTCAAAGCATGAAGAATTGAATTACTCTTTGTCAGAGCTGATCCCCCAAAACAGGAGGGAGATGATCTGAGAAAGCTTTGTTTATATGTTACTTCTCATTATACTTTTCTGAAGGTAGAATTCATGCTTTAGTACTATTCAAAAAAGTTGCAGCCAAAATTTTTAAATGCAGGTATTTAAATTAGACACCAAAAACTCATAACTTGGATAAGGCTATCATGATTTCCAAGATGCTGAATGTCTTGTGTTTCTCATAATCAGACCAGCAACATTTATAAGTCTTAGGGATTTATAGGTTTGATTTTGGGAGTCCAATTTGAAAATTTGGGCTAAAGGTCCACTGAAACACTCTCTGGAAGGGTTTGACAGGGCTTCTGCATAACTGTCATCACTGATTTCCACTTAGACCTGTTTTGTATACACACATACGTGCACAAACAAACTTCAGAATCCTAAGTAACTGTGAATATGTGGTACGGTACCCATAATGATAAAATTATTGTCTTGCTAGAGTACTTTTGACAATAAAACTTAATTAAAGAAAATCATTCTGCTATATTTATGCTGACTCAGATCTTTGCAAGGATAGTTTTACAGGTATAACTTTCCTGGTAGAACTATACTAGCATCTCCTTGCTAGGAGAGCAAAGGCTAAGGTTTCAAAACAGCTCATAGATGGCTATATGTATTTTAAGTGTGAAAATAAACTAATTTTTCCATACCATGGTTGCAGCACATATATTTTCATATGTTGGAACTGTATAAATTCTAAATTATTACTAAAATTTGTACATTAGAAGAAAAACAAAGAGGAAACTGATATTCATGCCTGTCACTGAAGTTTGACTAGATTTGAAGTAAAATGTGAGGCACATGCCATCTGGTGGATAACACTGTTCATACAGTTTTATTGGTAATCTTGATATATTTAACAGGAGGCTTCTATTAAAGTTTTACATCCTCTTCTATTCTTTACTGCATTGTCACTTTTAATTGGCATTGGCAGATATTTCTTTAGTCAGAAGCAAAGGGAAAAAAATCCAAAAACTGAATTCAAGGCAAAATGGAATTCCAAACTTGGCTTTGGTGTTTGGTTAGACAACTGGATGCTTGGTTAAACAACCCCAAAACCCAAATGGAAAGGTAACCATTTTTCCTCACTTCAAATATTAATTCTGGAGATTTAAAATTTTGTACCAATTCATCAAAGATCTTATCTTGGATAGAGATCTCTCAAGCCTCTGCCTCATTATGATCTGTTTGACACGTTGGATATCGCTCTACAACAGGTTGGATAGGTTGGATATTGCTCTACGTCTGCACCAGCATGGCAGGTGAGGCTGGAGCAGCCTCTCAGAGCCCGTAGGCTCCTGTCATACGGCAGCATTCAGGTGTCTGTGCCTTGCATTTTGGAGCACAGTTTCATTAAGTACCATTTTGTACAGAAACCTGTGCTTTTAAAAATGTTAGACTGCTAGTAGATGCAAGTGGAGATGTGACTTACAAACTAGATTAGGCAGATATAGTAAAGAGTGTGGCCAGTGTTAAACATCTTCCTTTTCCCACAGTGCTACATGGCTGCATGGCTTCGTGATATACATTTCAGGACAGTTTACGGAGTAGACAGAGCATGGGATAACAAGTGGAGCAGATTCTGATAGAGAATTTCTGTTATATTGGTGAATAGTTTTTATTCTTTGCTCTTTTGTGGACATGAAGGAATTGAAGATCCTGTTATATACTGGAAGACTGATAGTACAACTGCCTTGTTTTTAATTTAAACTGATCAACCCAAATATACAGAACTATTTTTTTCTAAACTTATTCTTAGCATGTTAGAAAATAATTGAAAAAGTACTTCATAATGTCTTTCATACTGTGATTTACTACAGATTGGATCAAATAAAAGACAGTTTGTGCTTATATTCTGAAAAGGAAGAAATTATTCAAATACATTGTAGTCCGTGCATGTGTGAAATGGAATTATCATCACCACATTATGTCATTGTTCCTTCCATTAGCTGAAGAAAAGGCAAGGAAAGAGCTGAAATACAACAAAATGGAAAAAACAGGTAATACTATTGCTTCCACATGCTCCTGATTTCACAGAGCTAGTTCAGGTCTCTGCACTGTGCTGCACCACATTCCCAGTTCTGAAGGTTTATTAGTTCTGTCATGGTGCACAAACAAGAGGGATATTTAATTGCACATGGAAGCATTCATGGTTTGTTTTATTACTGGAAGCAACTGACTACTTTAGAAATATTTTAAAAGTTTCTTCTTGACAGTAAATTTCCTTACAGTAGACTCAACAGACTTATTATATGTGACTGCATGCTTCATGGCTCTGTTATTCTTCTTGTAACTAATTTATTTCTCAGCAGTCAAAGATAGATAATGTTTAAAAATGCAGAAGAACAAGCATTCACATTATTTGCAAAAATTAGAGTTGAAATGTTTTTGCAGCATGGTATAACAGAGCTTTTTCTGAACTAAGCTGCTTTGGCACTTTTTTGTGTCAAATATTACACGAAGGAAGAGAGTTTCATCCTCCTTTTAAATTTTTCACTGGCTAGGAAATGCATGTTCAGCAGAACATTGCCAGAATGTCCACAGGTTTGTGCTTCTTCACATGGTCCTGCATTCTTGCAGAAACATATTTATGCTACACTGGGAGTAAATTCTCAGGTTTGTACTATGTATCTTATTGTTTGATATGATTAAAATAAATGATAAAATGTTTGATATGATTATTTACCCTTAGAAAGCCCACAGCACTTCAAAAGGTTCAACAAGCACTGGTGTTTAAAGTTGCTTTAAAAAGATCCTTTCTCATAAGTTTTTTAAGCATTTTCCGCTATTTTCTTCCTGTGAAATGCTGAATGACTCTTATCATATTATATTAGGAAAAAAATATATATTTTTCCCAAAACTGATTGAATTATGGTCAGCCAAAGGAGAAACATAAGTGAATTCTGGCCCAAAACAGGCCTTTCAATTAAGAGATTAAAAAAAAAAAAAGAAGGGCACATTTGTAGATATGTTTTCCTAATGTTTGTTGGGGAGAGTGTTTTCATGGTATTTAAAAGGCATTCAAAGATTACTTCAGGCAGTTTGTGGTGAAGTCCTCTTCCACTTTAATTGTAGAACTGGACAGAAATTTTCTTAAGAGCACAGTTAGGGAGGCAGGTCTTTTTCCACCCTGTGGGACCAAGCAGAAGAGTTAGGTCTTTTCACAGGGTTTGTGATGTCATGTAGGTAATTGACCTAGAACCCACATTTTATTTAGGAGAATAAGGTCTGTGATGTATATGACATGCCTTAGTTTTCTAGGATCCAACCCCTCACCAGCTTGGGAATCCTCCCAAACTGCTATAAAGTTTGGTTTTGGTGTTTTACTGACTTTCTTCTACAAGCCAGACAAAATAATCTTTTCCTGAGGTGAATTTGCCCAACATGGAGCCAACCTCCCTTGCTTTTTGTTCTAATATGGCTTGAACAGAGATGATATTTTCTCTTGGATAGTCTTATTTAATGACAGTTATGTTTATATGAATATAAACAAAAAGAAGTTTTGTTCTGAGCAAATTATCTGAATATAAAAGATTTATTCAATTTACTTTGTGTTGTGATTAAAATGTCCTCTGTGTTCACATATATGTTTGAAAAACATTTAAAAATCTGCGCTCATTAAAATGTTCCTCTATGCAAAATGATGAAAATAAATTTTTTCATGTAAAGAACAATGCAAACACTAAATAGATTGTATTAAAGAACAGTTTAAAATGAAATTCACTTTTTTTCCAATCTTCTCTGCTATGCATTTCAAGCAAGTTTAGACTTTAAAGTTAGTCAAGCCTCAATACAGACTGTGAATTTAAAAGGAAATTGGAATATCTTTCCTTAAAGTCTATACTAGTGCATTTTTTAATCAGATTACTTGTTGTAAAAGCCTAATTGCCCATTTTACTTTCCACTAGTTGAATAAGATTGTGGGCAGAGCTTTTTTGCTTGTTTATACCATTGTCATGGCTATAGAAAACAATTTTCTTACCAGTAGGTGGAATCAGATGAAAATCTTAACTATTAAACACAGCATGCAGCTCTATTTTCTGATCCAGCCGAAGGAAATGGTCTGAGTGGCTCCAGTTTTGAAGTTCACAAATAATAGCAGCTTTCTAAAAACCATTTAGCTCATAAAAATACAAATTAGATCAACAGAAAGTCAGTGTGTAAGAGTAGTATGACTTTAACACTGGTTCTTTATATGAACTTCTGAAGAGTATTCCTGGGTAGGTTAAAAGTGTTCTGTTCTTACATGATGTTTACCACTCTCAAACTAAAACTTTCTCCTGGATGTCTTCTTACAGTCATGTTGGGTTTTTTGCATTGATTGAGTGGAGGAAAATTCTGTTATTTGTTAATACCCATAGCTGTTCATAGGTAGTTTCTTCTGCATAACTTTTTCATAGAAATTTAGAATTAGAATCTTCAAACTACAAATACTGATCTATCTGATACAAAAAAAATTGATGCCAAAAACTTAGGGACAGCTGGGCTTTGTAAACATTATTTTAGAAAATTTTTTTAGAAAATAATTCTCATACTATTTCTAAATTTTTAGTATTAGATTTATTTTCAGATCTCTTATGGAGAAAGTTGGCACTATAATTTCTTTTACATATCTTAGAAGGATTCATAATTAAAAAGAGAATAACGTGTGTTACGTGTATGAAGTTTTGGCAGTGCTAACTCTTTGTTAATTTGGTGTATAATTAAGGTAGCAGGATTGTCACAGATTTGTGTCTCCTCTGAAAAATCTCAGTCTAAGAGTGGCTGGTTCATACACCAGTTCATCTTAACTCACTGGAAAAGGTGGGTAATCCCTTGGAATGGTCAGGCAGCAGACAAAAGTTCAGTCCAGCCTTGTAATTGTGAAGGAAGTTGAAGGAGAGTTGTTCAGTGAAGAGCAAGACACTGAAGTTAGAAGTTACAGATTTTCCTTCAGACTCTTCCTCTGAATAGTTTTCATCTTGGAAATGTTATTTACATGCCTATTTTCTCCATGTCTGCTGTACTGGTAAAACTGTAGTGCTATTATGCACTGATTTTGGGGTATAGGTTGTTCTCCTCCTGGGCATTTTGGAAAATAAGAGAAAAAAATTACCCATCTAGTACTTGTAAAACTTTTCAATAAGCTTTAGAAATTAGGAAATATACAGGAAAGAAAACGTTAAGGTCTTTACTGATGGGCAATACAGAGTTTCCAGTTGGTCTTTGTTGTCTACAAAAAGTGTAAGCTAGACTTCAGTTTGTTTTTCTGAATTCTGCTAAAATGGCCTCCTGAATTTTTGTCTTCCTTCCTTCTTTACTGGTGTAATTTTATGAGCTGGAGAGTTCCCATTTGTGTTCTTGGAGGAAATAATTTTTCATGGGAATGTTTTTCTCCTTTCACCGAGGAGAAGCTTTCCAGGGATGGTTTGGATCAAATCATACAGAATATTTGTGAGGAAAAGCATAACTTACTGGAGCTCAAAACGCAGCTCGCACTTTCTCAGTGAAAGCACTGGAGCACTTAATGTATTGCAAATGCATGTCTTGGTACAGACACAAGTTCCAAAATGTCTGAGAAACTAGAGCCCTTTGAGACAAACCTACACAGACAAATTTCATGAAAGGTATGTGGGAGAACTTGTCTGCATCTGGGTTTTTCTACTTTGAGACAGACTTGGCAAGTAGACCAAAGGGGATATGTTGGATGTTGTCTTCATTTATTTTTTTTTTAACACAGGCTGTATTCTGTAATACAATTCCTTGCAGATATGTGCTCTCTCCAGTTCTGTTTGGATGGAGAAATAGAAAACTAATGAGATCTGTATTTAAGGATTAGTAAGAAATACAGTTTGCTTCTGTACCATAGCACAAAGTTTCTGCTCTTCGCAGTGTCAAAGAAGGTCACTGTGAAATTAAAGCTATTTTAGAATTGACAGACTCTTAATTAAAAGGTCATATAGTCAGTCTTCTGCAGAGATGGTTTGTTCTCTTTGGAAGCAAAACAAAGCTGAATCATAGTGCACCGTCACCTTTTTGTCAAGAAAATTCTGCAGCTGCGGACAATGTCACCTTCTACAAGAGCGGGTTGCACCATTTATGCCTTGTGCTGGCACAGTAAACTCTAAACTCTCATCCCTTAGGCATTTTGCAGTGGTTTATTTACCTAAAATTCCTTGACATTACTGGGAAAACAGCTTTTCTTCCTTGGACTGGAAGAACAACAAACAACAAAAAAGCTGTTGATGTGGGTTGGAGGGAACAGTGTTGTTCATCTGCTGGATTCCACAGATAAATGGAATCTCTTGTAAATCTTCTCATGCTATTAGGTCCATGTGGTATGGCACTGAAAAATACGTGAAAAATGTATTTGACAGGAAAGCATTTGGTTTTCTTGATGACCCTGTGCTAAGACCAAGGGAGCAAGGATGTCTTACTGATGCCTGACTCCTGACTGATTTAAGCATGTCAATACTTACCTCATATCCTGCATGTGATACCAGAATTTCTGATGAGATCTTAGAAATGACTCAGGCCTGACAACTTAAATGAACATAGATTTGTCATCTGCCTCCTCTCAGTCTTTCCTTTTTTTTTTTTTTTTTGTGTGTGTGTGTGTTTGTAGGGAGGCACTTTAAGGGTGCTGTCAATTAGTTAGTTTGACAAGCCTGTTTGTGTAGAAAAGAATATATTCAGGACCATGGGGACATGATGATCTTAAATTCAACTGATAGAGAGCATTACCAAACTATACATAGAATTTAGATAGTGTTTTGTTCTTCTACACAAACCCTAAGTCCCCAAAGAGGAAAGAGAATTTCATTGTTTATCTGCCAGAAGTGCACTTAAATTGTATTTGAATAAATCTGTTAGATTGTTGTTTTGTTGGGACTGCCAAGAACAGATTGGCTGTCTTGAAGTATTTCTTTGCATAGTGGAACATGCTGCACATGAAAGAAGCTTAAAAGAGTAAAGCAGTTTCTGTGCTAGATGGTATCAGGGTTCACACTATTTGGATAATGATGTGGTCATAGGCACTTAGAGTGAAGATTTTATTATGGATGCCAGGAGTTAGGAATTTTCAGTTCAAGTTATATCTTTTGTTCAGGTGCTTTGTTCTAGATTCTCAAAGAATGCTTTTGTAACATTTTTAGAGTAGTAGCTATGAAAGAATGTAAACCACAGCAGCATGCAGGATATAGGTAAAGCTACAGATCTTAGGGCTGCTTAGCTAAAATGGTTTTAAACCTTTTTTTTTAACTTGTATTTCTTATCAGTTGCCTTCATTCAAAACCATGTTGCTAAGAAACCATTAATGTGTCCTTTAAAATGTCCACAGACTTGAAAATGTTAATACTTTATTAACTAAATGCCCTTAGATGCTTGCCAGTAAACTTCAAGTTTATCTTGGAATAATATCAAGGCAATACCAGAAAATCAGCGATTAGCCAAATTATTTTTTCTGAAGAGAAGTTCTTCACGTGTAGTTGTTGTATGGTGTTCCATTACTTTTAGTAAAAGGAAGGATTCTGGAGAAAAATAGATACAACATATTCCAGAAGATCTTATTCAACCAAAGCTTGCATATGAAATTGTCCTTGCTTCAGTTTTGGAACAGTGAGAAATCTGTACTGTAATACCAGAGCCTACAGTACTTAAAATGGCTCTAATGTTCTTTAGGGTGTTTAATGACAAGGTGTTGTGAAGTTTTGTAAAATGTTTTTAGAGACCTGAGCTGTTTCCTGCTATTTTTGCATTACTTGCCTAGATGACCTGTTATATATAATATTGATAGTCCTGATAAGTACAATAATATTAAAACACTTGTTATAGTTTCTTTCAGAAATCATTGTGTCTGTTTTCTGTGAACATGAACAATACTCTCAGCCATGTACCCTTTTTCTGTACTTGTTGCTGTCTGTTAATTATTGTAAGAGAACACAGAGGAGGCTATCAGGTTTTACTGATAGCTGGATGTTTTGCATGTTGCTTACTTTTCCAGCATTCTAGCATGCAACTGTAGCATATCTTTTCAGAGTTTTTCTTCTGTGTTAGCATTTCCATAACTGTAAAGGAAGTTGTCTTAAAGTCAGTAAGTGGTGTGTCATGTTGTTTAAAATGTTTTCAGAAGATATACAACTGTCACTTCAAAGCTTCTGCTAGTCAGTGGCTTTCCTACTTTTACCTTTGTTATCATCACCATTATCACACACTTCTTTTTTTTTTCCCTTGCATGACTTGTTATTCTCATCTATTGTCACTTTTCAATCAGTGTCCACAGATGAAGTTACTGAAAAGCATTATTTGAGGGTAAACTAAATAGTAACAAGGCCTGCTTCTGAGATAAAGTTACCCAGGTTACCAGATATGGATTTATTCATGTTTATTTGAAGTGTGACCCACTTTAAGGACCCTTTTTGAGAAGTATAAGACCGTGAAGCCACAAAGTACCCAGTGCACTGCAGTACTTTCATACTGGCTTCTTCATATATACTTTCATCACCAAGAAAACAGATTTGTAAAACTACTTATTTCAGTTCCTGAAGTGGGAAAAATTATCTTTCATCCACTTGGTGTTCCTCTTAATGTAGCATACAGTTGCCCTTGGAATTTTTAGGTTTGCAGAAATTACTTGGGAAGCAGGCCTTTCCTTTCTAAATTGTGCCCCCTTGTGAAGAAATATGGTGGGTCGATAGGAAAGGACATTGCAGCATTACTGCAGAGCAGTGTGGCAGCCTCAGCAGTGAGCTTGGGAATTGATTCAAGAGAACTGTAATTAGAAATAATCCTCTTGTGTTTATATAATTTGTCTCAAAGTTTTTTTCCTATTAATCTGTATATTTTCTGCAGTAATATAATTGTATTAGTAGCTTAGAGATGAGAAGTCTAATGTGGGAAGAATTTTTGTGCTTTTACTTACGGTGAGTTTACATTATGCCAGTGACATTATTTTCTGTATTTATAAATACATTTTAGGAATTGCTTAATTGCTGGCACTGTAAAGTATTTTGCTATAAATTCATACAATAATAAGAGGCTAAGATGGTGCTTTCAGATAAATTTAGCATTGCATCATTTCATTTGCAGTAATGTAAACACAAGCTCCAGTAGGTCAGCAAAATTAAATATTAAATGTTTCAGATTTTATTATCTGTGTGTCTGTGATTAAACTGAAATGCTTATGGAGTTTTTACAAGGAACAGATTTCCACTGACTGTTGGGAAAGTACACTTGTAGGAACTGCAGAGGTGAGGCAGCACCATGTGAAATGCAGCAACGGGATTAAGATTTGGCAATGCACTTCTTTTCTCTCCAGGCTCTTAGGCAGTCTCTGTGGACGAGAACAGACTGTCATCTTGTATTGCTGGAAGCTAACTTGCAGTTTCTGCTTGTCTGCTTGTTTCAATTTCTATACAATTCTGTCATTTTTCCTACAAGTTGATATCATATGGATATGGTGAAACACAAGGGGAAAAGGTATGGTTCATGTAATATAAAGTATAAAATAGTTTGTCTTACTGGAGGAATAACAGGAAAACTTTCCTTCATCAGAAAGAAGAATGTAGTGCTGGAGAAAAATATATTCTTGATTTAATAAGCAAGATATTTCTTTCTGGAACGTTTCTTTTTCAGGCAATACCCTGCAGGTGTAACCAATTAGTAATTATGAAAAGTCTTTATTTTCTTTTTTATTTAAAATAGGCATACTGCATGTGAATGTTTACTAGCTTATTGCGTTTAATTGATTGTAAAGCCACTTGGAGAATTTTAGTACTTGAAGTTATAAAAGTCTACTTGGTTGCTTAGTATTGGATTCTAACTCTATAAATTAAGTAATATAAGTATAGGCTTTTCTTTTTCTTACCTTGTTTTGGTAAATACTTAGATAGAGTTAATGAAGTCGGCATTAAACACCCCCAGTGAATACCTGATTCTTACTGTGCCTTGATGAAGAAATACTGCATGCACAGCAAGGATTTATAGATAACAGTTGCTATTTTTTAGTAAAGTACATTGAAATCATAAAGGGAATATATAAGATTTGTTTTTTTGAATATTCAGTAGAATATAAATGAGAGCAAATTCTATACCTAGTGTAATCAATAGAAAAATGCTCATTAGAAATGCGATCAGGATGACATTTGATTAGTATGCATGTTTTTATAAATGCTAAAAGTACTGTTGTGTCTTATTTTCCCATCATGTGTGTGTGAAGCTAAAATTATAGGTAGCTCACTACACAATAGTGATGATAGTGACATAATTGTTTCCTTTTCTTAAACATATGTTGTACTTTTAAATAGTCTAAAAAACTTGGAAATTGTCTGATTTTTAAATGTACTGGATTAGTCTTCCAGTAAAGTACTATGTTTCAGGAATTTAAAGTATGAACAGTGCTTTTGACTTAGTGCAAGCAATTTATTCTGTAGGTTGGTTAATGAAGTGCCAACTACTAACTTAAGAAGTACCTACTTCTAAAATTAACACAATAACGTTTGGGTTTTTTTGTACATAAGCTCTGATAATTAGTAAGAGTAAGTTGTGATGGTTACACTTAATGAACACAAACTGTATCTCTGTGACAACTTGTCTTATTTTCACTTAAGTAGCAGGAGGAGTTTTTTCTCTCTGATAGCTTTGTAGTTTAGTGTTGTAGCTTTATTATGTTAAAAGCAAATAACTTGGGAACATTATGACAAAGCTTTGAGGTCTTGAGTAAAGGGTCAAAATATCTATTGTTTCTTTGTGCTGCTACACAGTGATGAAACAAAGGGGAACTGAAGGTTGATACATTATTTATAATGTTAAAAATCACATATACTGTGATAATGTCTGGCAGCATTAAGCTGTGGGACTTATCTTCCGAGGAGCATAATAAATGCCTAGGAAGATAAAGTTACTGTTTTAAAGTGTGTAAACAGTGATAAAAAAGGTGAGCTGTGGGATGTACAGATACGACAGTTTATTAAATGACATTGATAAGTAGCATGTATGTGAATATGGGCTTTCGCTGATGTCTTAGTAAGTCCAGAGGAGTAACGCCGTGTGAATAAAGTAAATGAATAAAGTAAATACATAGTTAGCCAGTCAGAAGATTAAAAAAAAAAAAGAGTGACTAGACTAAAATGTTGAATTACAGTCACACATTTGTCAAGGACATATTCAGTTATCAAAACCATCCTAATATAGTTTTTGGAATTGTATTTGTTGCCATCTTTACTTGTTCTTACTGATCTATTAATTTAGAGAGAGGTCATGACTCTCAGCAAGTGTGTTTTTTGTATCAGTCATTTTACTAAAACTAAACTAGTGCCCAAGCTTTACATTTTAAATTTTCATAAGCAGCTAAGCGTCCATCATTGCTTCATTTTCTGTTTTCATGTGGTCTTTGATAGATAAATCTTCATAGGCAGATTTCATTGTAGAAGAATGTATTAGTACAATTGGTAAAATAATTTTTGGAATATAAAGATTCAGTTTTAAATAGGTTTTAGAATTATGTGTCTCAGATGGAAATTACTTTTTTTCACCACGGGATTGCCCTTTTCTGTGCTAGTATTATAATAGGTTTATATATTTAATGTAGATTTGGGGTTTGATGAGACCTCTGTTATAAAAAATGTATGTAAACTTTACCCTCAATGGAATAGTTGTTCTGGATGTGACTCTGAGAAAATAAGGGTTCAGAAATTATCTTTGCTTATTTCTTCTCTACTACAGTCAATATAACCTTTATAACAGTATTTTTTCTGGGTTTTTTTTGTCCCCTCCAGTTCTTATAGTAGCACTATTTGAACAAAAATTCTTCCTGCTTATTCTCAGAATGATGATACTGTGACAAAAATGCTCTCTAAAGATCTTTAGAGTGTACTTGTCAAGTTGTAGGTATTTGGGACTTCAGTAAAATGTTATGCTACTACTAGGCTTTCATGGAAACATACAATAGTTCCAACATTTTTCCTTTCTTCTATGATAATTATTTAAAATTATTCCAAACAACAGTTTTTGCTTACTTAATAAAGTACATGAATACTTTATTATGTACATGAAAACTTGCTGCAGTTAATTCAAAACAAATCTGTACTCAGTTCTCTTAAAGTTGTTATTTCTCACTAAGGTGAAAAACTTTTGTAAAAGTTTAAAGAATCCCAAATTGGGCATGTGTACTTACAGATAAATGAGACAAAGTTTTCTCAAAACTGGTGTGATAGTATGAAAGAGAAGCTTATAATAGGAATTTAAGTTTTATCCTTCATTTTGAGAGGTTAAGCATACACACAGGTCACTTACGCATGTAATTCAGTGTAATATAATTGCAATTTATAAAAATGATTACAGTGAGCAGAGTGGCTATGAATTTTCGTAAGGAAGCTCTTGTATATACAAAGTTTAGTTGAAGCTAATGCTAAAGCAAAATAAATCTCATGGATGACTAAACTGTAGTCCCTGGGTCTGTAACAATCCCCAGAGAATAAGGAAAGTTAATTTAAAATATTTTTGTTCTTCTGGTCTTAAGCCAGATGCCTTAAATTCTGAAAATGAAGCCTCCAGTGACATTCCATTCCAGTGGGAAAAGAAAGGAGAGCATATACTCTGATCCTGCAGAAACTTACTTCATCAACAATTAAAAAGTGTAATTTAAATACAGAACGAATGTGCTCTCATTCCTACTCCCTTTTTCCATCACTCGCTCTTTCTCATTCATACTCATTTTCTTCTCTTAGAACAAGCATATTTACTTTAAAAAGCATGTCTAAATGTGATGAAGGAATTAGAACTTTTGAAAATTGCAGAACATTAGGTTATTTATTTTATGATTTTCAGGCAAGTAGAACTGAACTGGAAATACAATTAATGAATCAATGTCCTGTGTTTAGATCTTGGAATTGGCTTCCAAAACTCTATTTGGAGACACCATCAATTTTAACTTAGTCATAGTGTTACCATCCTTTCATCTTTTTAGCAGATTCAGATGATACTCAGAAACATTTACTTTGGTAGATACAGTTTTATTCTAGTATACAGTTGTCTTAATGTAAGTATGGCTATTGGTGTATATTAGGTATCTATTATCAAAATTGTATCATGAAATAAAAATATGATATGAAAATTGAATGTACTGCGTTCTGCAGAACAGTTATTAAGTTTAAGGCAGTGGTTGAACACACCATCTGGAAAGAAGGAAAACGGGAAGTTATTTCTTTAGCTTACTGCACTGTGTATTAGTTGTTCACACTGTCTTAATATTTTCAGCTTTCTTAAACTTTAGAAACTTTCTATAGATACAGCACAGTCTTCCTTAGCAGCTAATGACTAAGCAAGATGAGTAGTGTTGAAGGTACTATGTTCCTGATTCAAGGTACCAACGTGCTTCATTGTACTGTGATGTATTATTGTGATTGCTTAGTTTTAACCAAAAATTTTATTCAAAACATTTACAAGGTAGCCCTTTTTTATTTTTTGGGGGGTTGTCATTAGGTGTTCATAGTGAGCAGTGATGAATGAAGACTCACTTTATATCAGTAAAGTAAAATTAGACGCATTATTTAAAAATTAAGTTCAAAGTATCAATATTATGTTGTTACTTTAGGCAAGCAATGGTGCCTTTTCTATTTCTGGGTAATTTAAAAAAAACCTTAAAGTGGAAAATGCCTCTTTATAGAACAAAGTTATTTTGTTTCATGAAATCATGTTCTGTAGCCTGACCTAAAAGTCTATTAAACAATTCAGTCATGAAAACTCTGAGAATTTCCTGGCCCCTAACTACTATCCAAAATAATCTTATAATTATTCATGTGACCCTATGAACCCAGCAGCTGAAGTACAAGCAAACAAATAGGCATGGATTCAGTGTCTACAAAATTAGAAAATGAGAACTAAGTTTCCTGTGCTAAGGAAAAGTTGCTCTTTTATTAGCTATATGCCATGGATAGGATGCATAAATTTTACAACTGCAGTAATTCGCCTACCAGTCTTTTACAACAATATCATTTACAATTGGTTATAAATGAAAATATTTAGAGATACAGTAAGGTTCTGTTGCACTTCACATTTATGGAATACTTAGGTTTCTGACTGTGGAACTGTGAACTGTTTCTGATAGATTTGAAAACATCCACCTTTCAACGTAAATCCAAAATATATAGTACAATAAAATCCCAATATGAGCCTTTTTTGGTACAAATAATAATAGTCATTGTATAACTACAAAGATGGTTTTATTACATATACTTTGTGTTGGAGCTTTGGCACCTTTATGGTGAGCTGGAGACCTTCATAAGCAATTCTAAGCAGTTCCTTTAGTCACAGGGGTGCAACATTGCACTGTGTAAAAACTGAATTAGCCAGTGCTGTGAACTTTACCCCTTACCATTGATTATCTTATGAATTTTAATATGAGAGATACAGGAATGAAACAGACTATATGCTTTCTGAATCAGTTATTTAGGTATACGTATTAAAATATTATTTTTAAAAAACAGGTAAAACCAGAGTTTTGCAGAAGTAACTATAGTGAACTTTGACAAATAGATGAGATTCCAGAAAGAGGATGAGAAACCAAACGTATAAGGGATGGTGAGATATGGTCTTCAACAGCTAGAATTTTTAGGTTGTCTTTTTGGTTCTTTGTTTTTAAGATGGTCACATTGACAGGAGATCTCTTAAGTGTTTTTTTTTTTTTGTCCTGTGTGTTACCCCTCATGCTTATTGTCAGTTTGTGATTCAGGAAGCTCATCTTTCAAAGTTGTTTAAATAATCACTTCACATGAGTGGGAATGCAGCTATTTTTAAATGTGTGAGTTCTGTGGAAGCCTTTCCTCCAGTGGGAAGTTGTTACTAGGGTACAAAACCATACAGATTTCTGCCTGTACCTGATGTGCGGGGGCTTTTTTGTCCATTTCTTAGAGAAAATCTAGACTATCACTCCACATATAGAATAATAGTTAAAAAAAAATAAAGTGGCTGTTGGGTTCCTCTACTTTGGTTGATCAGTGTTCACCTGTCTTGAATGCACCTATCACACCGTCAGTATTTCAGAAATGAAAAATATGAACATGGTGCCTGTTTGAAATGTTTAATGACCTAATTGAAATAATTTTTTTCTACCTTTGAAGAAGTAAGCCTTCAGGGGTGTATTAAATAGAGTTTTTCGTGGCTTCTGTTAGAATTTCATACTATTTTTTGCTTGCATTTGGAAAGCTCAGTGACCCACTGTAATAGTAGCATCCCATTACAGTTTGAGGTACCAAAGATGTATGGAATTTACAATGGAAATTTGCATCTCTCTTAAGTTGTAATTATTGAATCATGACACATTTAATATTCCAATGTCTCTGTAGTTGGACTATGAATTATTTCAGTCTACTTTCTGACAAGGAGTTTTTATCCTAATTAGTCTATTTTATATATGTACTTAGCTGCAGTAAAACTTCTATGCTGAATTGAAAAGTCAACCTACTAGTCTTTTTCTTGTTCTAAATACTTTTTATGACACACCTATGAAGTTTTATATTAATGATTTTTTTTATCAGTAAGACATCTCAAAAGTTATTACTAAAATATATTTTTAAAAAGTAGTAATGTGTCGGGCATATACTTTTATGGTAAACACACAATAGGCAATTTTGAAAGCTGATAACTCAAGAAATTCCAATCCACGTGATCAGATGTTCAAAGATGTGACCCACGTCAGACTAGTAAAACTATCAGCTTTTCATTAAAAATCCCAATGTGTGCATTAGTTATGTGGAAATAACATAGATTCAAACATAGGTTTGAATAGATTAATTTCATTTATTTAGTTACTAAGACAGCGTATTGTTTGTAAGTGAATTTGTTGATAGAAGTTTGGAGGAAGTAAATAAACACTCAGGAAATAAAAGAGAATACTGGCTGTATGAAGAATTGATAAGGATAGAACAGTAAACAGAAATTTAACTCAATAAGTTGAGAAGTGCTACAAAATTATAAATATGATTTAAAATTAAAACATTAGCAAGTGAACTTAGTAATAAAATAATTAATAACTATTAAAAGATATATTTTTTCGCATACACTTTTGTACCAACGGAAGTATAAATAGCTGACCTGTCTGACCAGAAAGTGATATTTTTGTCCTTTTCTGGGTAAGATTACAGAGGTCTCTCTCACTGTTTCACATTGCTGGAAAGTGATGTGAAGAGCTCTTATGTTGTGTTTGGTGTCATCCTTTCATTTTCTTCTTAATCAAATTGAAATTTCAAGTATTGACAGAAAATCTTTCAACTGACAGTTAATGCCTGTCTCAGCCTCTGTTTTATATCTTAAGTTGATTCTTCTTAGTAGTTATTTGGATCCAAAGTATATTATCTGCCATGGTTCTTTAAAAGCAGGACTCTCTGAGCTTGGCGATGCTGTGTTAAATATGTGTTCCAATTAGACCAAACTGCTTTTTCTCTCTTTCAAATCTGTGAAGTCCATCTTTCCTTTGGTAAGGGCTATTAAAATTAGTAACATTACCTTACAGAAATAGAAAATTAACCAAGTTTTATCAGAAGTGAAGATGATGATTTGCTGGAAGTTTGGATCTGCTGTTTTAGTTTCTGGTCATAAATAAATCCAGCTCTCAAATGCATTTTTAAAAACTGCATCATCATTTTCATGTGATAACAAATGAAAAAAATTCCCTACTGAAGACAGTGGTCGTGTACCAGTGGCTATTCTGAAGAATGATGAGCTGTGCTTAAGGATTGCCTGTGCAAGATGGTTTCATCCAAATTAAATTCAGTTTCTGCTCCTTGAAATTATCTCATCCTTAACAGGATGCAATTCATACAAAATATTGGCTGATGATGTAATGCATGTTCTGTAATTGCAGTTGAAGCTGTACAAAGTTCAAATAACATCAGTAAATTAATATTAGTATTTGGACTCTTTTGGCAGCCTTCCAACTGCCATCGACACAACTCTCCATGCTACCAGGGTCAACTCATCTGTTTTCCTGTGTGTCCTCTGCTGCTCTGGGCCATTTTGCCCAGTTACAACTTACTGTCTAGAATTTAATACACAGCAAAAATTGCTGATGAGTAAGTGAGCATTATTGCTCTGTTGCACAGTACTGTTGTCTTGCACTCGGTCCTGACGTTGTAAAGATCTTCATCTCCCTCACCCTTGAAGAGAGCACAAAAGTTTGAAAAGTCTTTGAGAACAGACAGTACAACAAGGTTATTGACAAGACAGCTGCTGGAAGGGTATCCAGGGAGGACAGAAAAGCAAAGGAAAAGATCTGGGTCTCATGCAGTGACAGTCCTTCTGTAACACTGGACATTATTGGAAAAACCATGAGTGAATTAGAGTTTGTTATGAGTATGCTGGGACAAGCATTGACTCCTATGATGAAGAGGTGCCTGAAGACCATTATTCCTTTTCTGTGATGTGTTCTTTCCTTCGATGTGTAAGGGGACTGGACAGACTCTATACATGCACCTCCTTTGCCAGTTGTACACACCTTGCCCCAAAGAGAGCAACTTCTTTGGACTTCGTAGGTTTATTCCTATTGTAAGCAGAAAGTGATAGTATATGCTAGACTGTGTCTTGGCATCATGTCCACTCCTATTCCCCTCACCAGTTTCTGAGAAGTGAGGGCATAAAATACAGAGTTTGCTTTTATTCAGTGCCCACAACTGCAAATTATGCAAAGAGAGATCTTTTTGTAAAATCACAATCTTGAAAAAAAGAACATAATGCAAAGAAAGAAAAAAAAAAGTCCCCAAACCCAACAAGAAACTAAAGGAAAACCCCACTGTAGTTAATTTAACTGTATTTCCTTCCTTTCCTCTTTTGCTGACTCCTGTTCACTGCATTCAAAGCATCAAATTGTAGAATATCCTGAATTGGAAGGCACCCACAAGGATCATCAAAGTCCAACTCCTGGCCCTGCACAGGACCATCCCCAAGAATCACACCAAGTGACTTAGAGTGTTGTCTAAACACTTCTGGAACTCTGTCAGGCTTGGTGCTGTGACCACTTCCCCTGGGAGCCTGTTCCAGTTCCCAACAACCAAAGGTGAAGAACCTTTTCCTAATATCAAACCTAAACTTCCCCTGGCAGCTTCCTGCCATTCCCTCAGGTCCTGTCACTGGTCACCAGAGAGAAGAAATAATGTTTACCCCTCCTCTTCCCCTCACAAGGAAGTTGTAGACTGTGATGAGATCTCCCCTCAGTCTCCTCTTCTCCAGGTTGAGCGAGCCAGGTGACCTCAGCTGCTCCTCGTATGGCTTTTTCTCTAGGCCCTTCACTATCTTCAGCATCCTTAATGCAGCAATGCTTAAGTTACAGCTATCTACTCAGAAATCTCTTTGTCTTTCCTGATGCTTCCATGCTAGTGTGCTGCTGCAGTGAACAAATCTTTCCATTTCTTGCATTCTCAGAGCAGTTCCTGTTTTTCTTCCTTATAGTGTCCCAGGCAAAAGATGAACAACACTTGTGAACCAGACCACCCTGAACATGCCTGAACCACCTTATAGTAAATACTGCATTTGTCAAGTACTGGACAAAATTGTAGTGGTATTGATTACTGTGTGTATGTATTTCGAGGAAGGCTCTCTCCCTGCCTCTGCCCCCGTCCCCCAAGACAACACAGTATTTCTAGTATCTGAAGTACACTTCAAATTGTACCATGGACTGTATTCTCTTATTTTCTAGGCAGTTTTTTCAAATACAGAACAACATTTCAGCAGACTGGGGATATTTTAAGGAATTTTTCCATTACAAAAAGTAGCATCTCAGCAGTCGAGAAATTCTGTTTAAGCACCATGTGAAAATACATAGAGAGAGCAAGAAATGAGCAAGTAAAGATGAAGAGAACACTGTTAACCCCTGATATTCTGAACAGTGTTTACTGAATTGCATGTTTTTTGCTGTAAATGTGTGTTTATAGCTCCATCTTTCTTGATGATCAGTTGTCAAAACAGCCCTTCTATTTCTCGAACACAAATGCAAACCTGCACCAAATGGCTGTGTTTTGGCAAGAGTTCCTTCAGGTGATGACAGTTCTTTTTCTCCTGTTGGTAAAGCTGCAGGCAGGCTAGATGGCAAGTGCCATTGCTGAAACTGCTGTCAGTTCTGCTTTGTGGGGCAGTTGTTGGCTTGCAAAGCCATCTGAAGGGTGACATTCAGATACATCTCCAGATACTGTTGAGTATGAAGAACATGTGTATGTACAAGTATATGTAATATTTTATTTTATTTTATGGCTGTTCATACTTTAAGAATGTTGCCCGTTAGCCAAAAAAGTTGGATCATGAGATGCTGGGAGAGAAACCATGGGAATTTTTGAGTTTGACGCCAACTTGCAAAACTGCAGTTGCTTCCAGATAACTGTTTCAGTATTTGCTGCAGTGCACCTAGAGATACACGCTGCAATGGAGTGTCATGACAAACAAGAAATCAGAGAAGTTTGAGATAGGTAGTGAATCTCTTGCAAATTTCAGTGATGGTACAATTTAGTAAAGCTTGTGGATGACTGTTTGTCTTCATCTACTTCATCTTGAATAGTAAGTTAGGAATGGAATTTAATTGACCACAGATTTTATCTGTAACCCTACTTGTTCTTATAAAATACCAGAACTCAGTGAGACACATAGCCAAAAATTTGATCAGATCTCTTAGCTTGTGCTTATTTGGTCACAGGCGGCTAAATACCGTGAAGAAGACAATGTTCTAAGAGTCTAAATGTCTAACTTTTGTACTCCAAACACTGAAAAATACTTACCAAAATGTTCAATTTCTTGAAAGGATTTGTGAAGGCCTCACCTATTTGATTGCTAAAGTGAACAAGGCTTCTCAGTGAGCAGAGCTAAGAAGTAGTGCAGACAGAGCACAGACCTTTCTGCTGTTCACAGCATCGTCTTTGTCAAACCCGGTAATATCCCTTGGCTTTGAACAACCTGCACAACCATTTTAGATATGGGGCTCTGGCATGTCTTCTTGATAATAGAAACACAATAGAAAGAAAAACAAGTGTATACATTATTCTAGGCATAACAGAAAATGCATTCAGTGTTTATATTTCAGTTCTTGTAATTGATACATGATCAGAAATTGTCACAAGAGATTCGTATATTAAAAAACCCAGGAATTAAAGATTTCTTTCTTCCTGAAAATCAGAGAAGTATACACACTAAAATTGTGGTACCTCTTTCTTTCTCTTCCATGAAAGTCATGTAGGAATTGTCCATCTTTGATCTTTTTGAGTATAGAACATTTGTAGTGAGACACAATTGAACCCTATACTTGGTCACATCCAGTCTCTCCTGCTGTTACTTTCTTTATTTGTTTTAAATGTAATTATGTAATTTTGTAACTGGAAGCTTTTGAACCTGTGCTTAATATGTGATAACATTCAACTTCTGTCCTGGAACAGGTTAACTGTCCTGAAACCAACAAATGTTGTAAAATTGCCAAAAAAAAAAAGTACATTTACCAATTTTTTTTTTTTTTTCAGAAAAGGTGTTTTTATGTATCTGTAATTTTGCCAAAGGGTTGACTTTTTGCAGGGAAAGTTTGAGTTGGATTGACATTACTTAGAGATGTTTGTTAACTTGCTGTTTAATATAAAATACTTTTCCTTTTAGGCAGTCTTTCGTCTATATTCTGTTGCAATTAAAGTAAAATATTTTTCAAAATTTTAGTTGGTGGCTTTAGCAGTAGCAATAGAAGATAGGATACAACCATTTTTGCTGTAGATCTTAAAGTATTCTTTTATTAAGAGATCTTTTTTTTCCCTTGACATTGCAAATACCCATCTGTACCCAATCTGGTCTCTTTCTGTCTTCTGAACTAAATGTTATTGTGAATTTCTCTGCAGAGATCCCTGAGCTTTGTGAGTGCAGAAAGGAAGCTGATGAAGGAAGCACTGTAACTGGCTTCAGTAGTGCTGTAAGCAATAAGTGCACACAAGCAAGTAGATGGAGTCTCTGGCTTAGGCAGTGCTGTGAAATGGGAAAGTTGTTTGGAGCTAGTTTAAGTTGGAAAGCTGCAGTGCTTTTCCAGGATGTCCAAGTGTCTTTGCACCTGGAATGATTACTCGGACTAGATAACTGTAAATGAAGAGTGGAGTATTGGCTGTACTAAATAGTGTGATTCATTTCTATTTTTGCACAGGAAGACTTATTTTTGAAACTATTGAACTAGATTAAAAACAAGGTCAGTAATTATTCTGTTTTGGCCTAGAAATCTGTGTGGGTTCTCAAGACTTGCCTTTAAATCCCAGATCAGTGGCAGACCTTTTTTCCTAGATTTCATCATTTCTGCAGATCCCAATTGACAGTTGTTTGTTGCAGCATCTTTGAAAATCAAGTGATTAACTACATTGTTCGGGGAGTATTTAAATGAGTGGTTCTCTCATGATGAATTAGGTCAAAGATAAATGTTGAAAATATTCATGTCCAAAGTGGCTTTTGTATTTGTAACTAAAAGAAATGTTCCTTGGACTACTGGCCTCACTCTTGTTTAAGCAGAATAATGTTTGGGTGGTGCTTTTAGATTACTTAGACGAACAATTTTTCAGGTAAGAATATTGGGGAAAGAAAATTAGAAAAGTCATTACAAAATTTGTTTATTTCTACTTCTAATACCATTTTTTCCAAAAGGTGATAATAGTAGGGAGTAATAGGGGACTATTCTTTCATTTTTAAAAAAAAAAACTCAGCCCCACAATATCTGAATATCCTTAGAAGGAACTGGCCACTGACAAGTGCTGGCTCTAGGTAGGCAACATCATTACAAAAAAGCATTTCATAATCTATGAGTTTGTACTTTACCAGTGATCTTGAAATGTCATGTGCTAATCATTGTGGCTGTTGTCATAACCTGAACGAGATAAAGCTGAGAAAACCCAAAACTTCAGAAATTTGACTGTCACTATCACCTCTTTTTTAAATTTTATGAGTAAATGCTCTGAAGTGTGATGCTGAAGTGCCATTTTTTAAGACATAAAACTGAAGTATTGATCAACTGTGCATTAGTGCCCCATTCTTCTGTTCTGAGCAAATTCTTATTCTGGTATGCGTGTTTCTCCTTTCAGCCCTCTCCCCTCCGTGCAAGTTCACCAGACATATTAGTTTCTTTCTGCCAAAAGTGCTTTTTTCATAACAGACTGTATGCTGTTATGGACTATTCCATGCTATAGTTGTTGAATTACATAGTAGAATAAATACATGTAAAAGCAATTGGAATGGTCCTTGGTCACGTCTTCCAAGGGATCATTGTTAGCTTCATTTGGTTAATATTAGTAAGGGTTTTCTTCTAAAAAAACAGAGCCAAAATGAAAAATCACCATCAGAATTTCCTCATTTTAATGTAATTTTTCGTGGAACAGAACAAATTTGGAAAGAGCAGCATTTCCTGTGATGCTAATTGTGTTTAGACTTGTATGTTCTGTAAAACCTTTTGTGTTTTCAAAGGAGATGCTTAAGTGATCTTCAAGGCATACCGTCCTGAGTGTTACTACTTGTTAATATACCATTCTGGTTTACAGGCATTTAAAGTTCCTTTAAAAACATGCAACAAAGGAAGGCTTTGTGTCGCAGGAAGGCTGTGCATGGGCTGTCAGCAGTCCTCCATCACAAAAACGCTCTGTGGGTGAACAGCCAGGAAATCAGACTGAAATGCATAGTACCACCCGAGCATACACACACACCTCTTGCATTTCAGCATTTCGTTTTTGTCGCTCAGGATATATTGATAGATGTTTTTAGAGAGAGTTTGGACAGATGCAGTAAAATGTTAAAGCCCCATTACACCCTGTTTTCTCTTGTTTTTATGGTGTACCAATAAGCATCATTTTTCATGACTATTCTTTGTGATGAACTTCTTGGGTACACATATTCTCTGTTATTATAATAAAGTTAGAGAAATTAAGCTTGCCCTCTTATAATGGGAATTTTTGGTGGGAATAATTCCAGTTTTGGGGTTTCATATGCACTAAGCAGCTGTTTGATGTTTGGCAACATGATAACATGCCTCCAAGTTTTAAGCTAAATACCTGCAGGAGAATAAATATGAAAAGAGAAAGAAAAGATCACAATAAAAGATGCATGGATGTTTAAGTAAGAAATCAGAACAATTATTTTTTATGAACTGCCATATCCAATATTTGCAGTACAGCAGCACCCTTGAACTCCAGCTAAATTTTGGGGAAATATCTGTTGTAAACTGTAGGGCAATAAGGAGCTATGGTGTTTAGGTTCCTGCCATTTCTGCGTGGTAAGCTTAATGTGTATGGAGTAAAGGACATATTGCAATTTGCAGTTGCAGTGATGGTTAAACAGGAAAAAAGTAAGAGAAAAGTAAGGAATAGTTTCAAGGCCACCATGAGTTACTTGTTCTTATAGTTATTTTTAAAGATATTTTTAATATCTTGACAAAATATGTCTGTTGTCACTGTAAGAAAGTTTTATTGCCTGAAGGTTATCAATAAGTTAACTTGCAGATACCATTTTAAGTTACTACAGGCAAAACTAAGTTTTTTTTTAAAGTAAAGTTTTGATGATTTGTTGCATACATTATTAAGAGGTGAAAAATCTGTTTTTCCATTTATTTTCCAAATATGGACTTGGTTGTAGGATGGAATTCTGCCTGAATTTAATCTTTATTTTAATGCTAATTTTCATTTTTGAATTCGAGGATGGAGATTTTTTTGTAGTAGTCTGAAAAATTTTATGTTGAAAATAATTTTCATTTTCCTTTTACTTACCATTAAAATCTGCCTAAAAAAATAGAAAAAAGTAAAAATCTTTTGAAGCCATAGTATACTTTCATTGGAATACTGGTGTATGTGGAGTTTCCTATTTCAGCTTATTTCTTATTTTAAAAGTATTTTGGGGAAAAAAAAAGATAAAAGAAAAAGTGTTAGAATGCATGCTTTTATTGTCCAAAGTAAATCTTGAAGTACTATAGTTGCGTATAAACGTCACCATTTATGTGTGCTCACTGCAGGACGTTTAATACCACAACACTTTTAGACTCAGATACTGTCCCAAGTTTCTTGTGAGTTATTGCTTGATATGTAGTAGGTGAGACATGGCAGCATCAGACTGCAGATGGCCTTGAAATCTTTAATTTGATATGTAAGGCAAAAGTGAATCAAGAGTGATATGCCCTTGTGAATCGTTGCTTTTTGACAGGTAGCTGTCAGTTTAGTGCCGTATTGTACTCTTTTTTTGTTTGCATTCGTGTTTAATTATGTTAGTAATTCTTTGGTAGTGATACGGATCAATATAACTCCATCTGCGAGGATGAACTGTAAGCCCTGGCTTGGAATAAACTTCTCTGTCTCCCAGGCAAGATTAAGTTTCCCCAATTGCCTGGTGCAGTCTTTCTGAAAGGTGATTTCCCCTCTCAGGGATACATTGCTATTCTGATTGTTTCAATTCTTTTCAGTGGCTGACAAGTATACACATTGTATTTTTTCTGTCTTTTTCTGTAACCTCATCAGTGTGCAGCAGAGGTAACACATGCAGAACTTTAATACATGAAAACAAACAGAATTTGAAAATGTTAGGTGAAGTGCAGAGTCTTTGGAGACAGCTAGTGCCCTGAAGTCTACTTTATACAGAAGAGATTAACACCATTATTCTATGTATAATCTCTCCAGCAAAACACTGTCGCCTACTTCTGTCAACAAATGGTTTCTTTGCTTTGGCAGCTGAAAGAAATTTTAGTTGTGTAGGCAACAGAACATGCCTTTATAAGTTGCAGAACCCAATTTTAAAAATATTTTGGATGGTAACTGCAGTTTTGAGAAGTTAAATTATATTCATTAACTAAATATTTTTTTAAACAAGCTAAAAAGACTAATTATGTCTGCTGTGTGTGACACACTCATAATCCAGGCATAAGGCAGGTTTACTATTTCACAGTACACCTTTTGAAAAGGTACTGTTCCTTGCAGACACTTGCTTGATTAAAAGATCTGCACGTATCCCATCCACTTTGAGTGCACTTTCTTTCTGAATAATGGTAGAAATGTGTTCTTGCTGACAGTCTGAGTCCATAAAATTCATATACCAAAAAAAAGAAGATAAAGATGCTCAAGCAGAGGTGTAATGTTTCTAGAAACCTCAGACCAAACAAATTCTGGAATATTTGCAGGGAGAGGAGAAAAAAGATATATACCACGGCATTTCACTGTGTAAGGCTACAAAAGCCATATCTTAATGGAATTGAGTTATATAGCCATAGTCAACATGTGAAAGTTTTGATTTTTATTTTATGTTAATAAATATGTCAGTGTTCTCTTTCAAATAATTGAATTATATTGCTAATTAATAATTATATTTTCAATATAAAATTTTACTGTTTTCCCCAAGAAACGGTTAATACAAAAATTAAAGCTAAGATAACAAATATGTGCTTTAATATACTGGATTGTATTTGATTTTATGCAGTTTATTTACCTGGATGAAAAGTAAACCTCATCATTCACGGCTTCTTTTACCGGAGGGTCAGATCCCTTGTGGGAGCAGGGCATTGGAACCCTCAGCAGTTACAGGGCAGATCCCAGTCTTAGGGCAGAAGGGGATGGGTGTGCACATCCCTGTACCGGGAGCCACTTCACTCCTTGGATACATGGCTGGGCACGTGTATGTCCTGTGCTGAGGGTGCCAGTGCCTCTGACATGTGGCGTGCACGGACTGTGCAAACAGTTTCTTATCATCTGACTGAGCACATGTGTGCTTGCTTTGTAGGAGTGGATGCTGTTTTGCTGTTTCTGCCGTGTTGATGGATAGCTGTAATTTGTTTATGTGTGGGGAAGGATGGCAACGAGAAACAAGGCATTAATTACAAAAAACTGTCATGAAGTCATCAGCTTATTTCTTCTGTACGTGTAAGAACTGATGGGGAACAACCTCATGAAAATTGTCATAGCACCTGTCCTAGTGACAGTTACAATGACCTTTCCCTGTATTAATTTTTAGTTTGGTAGTTTGCACTTTGTAATTACAAAGCACAGATCATTGAAACAAATTCTTAATGTTAATCAGTAAGTCAGCATACAAGAATGAAAAGAATCAAGGCTCTCCTTGTATACTAAATGAAAAGATTTCTTCCAGATTCTTGCTTTGATCATTAGACTCTTTTAAATAAGCAAACATTACTTAGTTGCTAAGCCACAGGCTGAAGTTCATTAGTGTGTTATCACAAATATTGGAAAAAGAGTACTAAACCAATATTAGATGGAGGACCTGTGCGTAGGCTGGAAGTAACGCAATGAACGTGACACCAGAACATTTTGAAAGAGGGCTCAGAGTGCTTAAAACCATTTCTGTTTGCCAAACCCCACCCCACTCAGCAAGAAAAAGTGCCAACCCTGAGTTGATCTGTTTTTTCTGCTACTGGTATCTTTAAGAGTTTTCTGGAAGGACAGTAGATTTAATAGTCTTAAAAGCAATTTTGTGCATATTCTTTGTTTTAAATGTCAACCAGGTGTATTAATGTGGCCTTTTTTTAGTCTAATGGTTATCCTTAAAACTGATTTTCATTAGAATGCTTGTAATCATAGATGGAAAGCCAGAATGACATCTTATTTAAATACCCTTTTTGGGACCCCAGCTCAGAATCCTAACAAATCAGTTGTGGATACATAGATCTTGCAGGTTGTTCAACTTTACAGAATGTCATGGTCATTTGGAATTTTTTGGTGTTCTTTGTATTATCTTAAGCAAATGAACTAACAGTCCATGCTTTACATTCTTCACAGATCTTCAGTACAGTGAGAGAAGAAGAGGAGGGAGCAGAAGATATTTTTGAATATATTCCTCATCTTCGGAGAAAGCTCCCAACATTTATTACAGTCTGTATTTGCAAAGATGATGGGTTTTGTGTAAAACCATGTGTAGCAGATGCTTACTGTCAATATCGTGCCACTTTACAGAGGACTGCACTCTCTAACTATATAACTGGTGCTTTACTAGAAGCAACTACATCATTAGGAGCAAGAAGTGGTCTTTTAAATATCTTTGGAGGATCAACTGGAAGAACAATGCTTAAAGGTAATGAAGATTTATTTTTTGACCCCTGTTTTCAGATGTTTTCCTTTGCAATCATTATGTGTCATAATAACTAGATGTGTTAGTTTAATAAACTAAAATACATGCTAAACTGAATAGATTCTTATTTCAAAACAACACCTTTTCAGGGTTTTTTTCTTGTTGGAATCTGTTCTGCCTGCATCCAAATTTAATACCTAAGCAATTGTTTTTAGAGTGTTCCTCATTTGCCAAATGCTCTTGCTCACGGGCTGACTTAGTTCAGGACCTGAGAAAGGAGTATGTACTCTGTGTGGTTGTTATTGTCATTATACAGCTAGCTGTCAGCATAGCACTTTGTGGTTAAGTACGTACAGTTCACTACTGATTTATTGTTGGTCTTTTCTTGGATCCATCATCTTTCTAGTATTGGACCATTTCAAATAATGCAGGTATTGTGTATTTGGAAAATGCCAGTTGGAGGATGGATGTTGCATATTAAATTTCCATGCTGATAATCTTCCTATGTAGTAAGAATACCCATATGTGATTTAGTTTGATCAATTTTGGAAGTTAAAAAGACAAAAGAATTCTTGGTACAAATGCATTGCATTAAAAGATGGTTTTGCACAGAATGTACATTATCGATTAATTTTTAATTAATGCCTAGAATATTTCATAAGTTACTCAAGCATATGGAAATTTATCGTCATCTGATATACCCTAACAAAAGAATGTTGTATGTCAGTCATACAATGGTAGAAGTGATGCTTGTGGATATTATGGTTTGCCCAACTTTAACAGGAATATGACAAAATCAGTGCATAATTCTCAGTGTAGTTGCTTAACTAGTGCAGATACTGACCTCATTTTTTCTGGTAATGGTATAGTTTATGCTTGGATATGGTTGTCTTATTTTTATCCCCAAGAGTGTCCCTCTCTAGTTTTAATTAGTCTCTCTTTAGATGAATCAAATGGGAGAGAGAGACACTAAAATACTGTAAGAAGGACAGGTACAGATGGCAAACTGTAGCATCTGAGTGAATTTCAGTAGCACGTTGAACAATGTTACTAAGCTTCACATACACTCATTGTCTGTGGGAGACAGAGATATGTACAGTGTCCTATTTTGGTAGGGTTTTCCTTTTTATTTTGTTTGGGTTTTATTGGTTCTGGGCAGATGAGTGCTTTGGAAGAATAAGTATATACATTCCTCTGACAGCTTGGAAAGCAAGGTTAAAAGAACTGAGTCATGTGCTTCAGAACTGAGCTTTGAAACTGGAAGCAGCAGCAGACACCCTGATCTGCTGATATGGCTGCATCTTTTTGTGGAGGCTGGGCTAGTTACTGCACATGAGTGCTCTGTGTACCAGCACACTTTGCACTGCACACTTTGGGGATCTCTGGGGTGGCAGTGTTATGTGGTGTACATTTTTGTTGTTGGATTCTGAACCAAAGGATGTGAGACATTAGAGAAAATGCCGAGGTCTGGAACTTGAATTGCAATTCCACTGACAACCTGTGTAGATAGTAGAGATTGTATTTACTGTAGTGGTCTAGGCATGATTTACTGTACTGGTCTCTGTTAAGGAAGAGATATGCTGCAGCTTTAGGATATTGAAGTTTTCTGATGTGGAAGGTTCATGTTCAGTTATACTGTGATCCTTTCTAAAAGCATTTACATAGTGTTACTTGATGATGTTACTATCTGAGCCATTAGCATTAGCAAGGAACCCAGCCATATTCTGAATTCAGAGTTGCAGTTATCATTCATGGGTGTGTACACTTTAAGAAAGAAATTGTCCTGTCCATATAGATCGATAAAAAGATTATTTGTATCTGTTCAGCATCTTTTCTTGTGGCTGGGTTTAACCTCAAGCATAAGCTAATGGTTGTTTGGAGGCAATGAAAAGGGAATATATTGATTCTGGTGTGGTTAAACAGTTGTTGTGGTTTAACCCTAGTAGGTAGCACCATGCTACCACTTGCTTCCCCACAGTGGGATGGAGGAGAGAATCAGAAGAGTAACAGTGCAAAAATGCATAGATTGAGCTGCAGACAGTTCAGTAGATGAAGGAAAAGTTGTGTGCATGCACAGGGGACAGAGAGTGGATGGACTCCTGAATTCCACTGAATTGCTCTAACGGGCAGCCCATGTACACAGTGTGTGGCAACATATCCAGTCTTATTCTGGAGGCATGCAATATGAGACCACATATGAGCCATTTCACTACTTTTCCTTCAATATGTTTACAATTTCTGGAGATGAAGTTCAGCACTCTCTTGCACAGTCTGTTTAAAGAGGAGCCCGTAACTCTAATGAGAAGCACCTTCATGATTTAAAAGGAAGACATCTCAAAAACTTTATACTCTCTGTAGTTAGGACTTTTATGTAACATCTGCCCTGGAAATAGGGACCCTACAAACAGCGAGTCCCTAATGCTGGGATAGCCTCCTGGGTTTATGCCTCTCTAGCACCAAGCACATTGTGAGTTCTTTGTGTTCAGTCCTTCAGGAGATACTTAGTGACCTGTGCAATGAACCTTACAGTCACAAGCAGTCCAGCTCCAGGGAATATTGTTGTAAGGTTTTCCTTGGTAGCTAAAGGCCTTAAATGCTCTGAGTCCCCAGAGCTAGGGTGGTTTTGTGGGCAGATCAGCCAGTGTTAGTTCCACAGAAGGCTTCCAAACATACCAGACCTCCTAAGCCAGAATTCCCAGTCACATGGATCCGAGACTAAGAGTCTTTAAAAACTCCTGTAGGGCCTGCTGTGTAGGAGACTCATCTCTTGGGCCTGGAGCAGTGAACCTGCAAGCCCTGCTCTCAGATGGCTCACAGAGCTGTCAGGATCCCCCGACTGAGGAGCTGCGACTCTGGTCCTGGTAGCACAGGGACAGTCTGAGAGTGGACTCCCGGGAACTACAGATGCCTGGAGTTCCCACAGCTGGTCAGTGACATTCACATCCTTGTCAGCATCCTTGTTGCTACAGAGAACATAATTTTCACATATGAATACTGAGGATATTTAGGCTGCACTGTTTTAGTACGTCTGTGTGTAACTCAGAATTTTTGGTTAGCAAAAAGTTTTGAGAGTGTCTTTCAATGGGATTTGGATTGAAACCAGATTTTTTTTCCTGTAGGAAGGAAATCCTGTTTCTCAGCCTGTTCTGTTTCTTAAAAATTGATTGTTACTGAAGTTTGCTCATAGTTGTGAATGGGCCAGAACTTTCACTGGAATCATATTTGAGGGGCCAGTCATTATCACAGTTTATATGGTGTTGACATTTTTATATAGAAAGTGAAAAAAAAGGTTTGTGTCTTTCTGAAAGAAGGAACTAGAGTATGTGAAAATGTTTGTACTTTACATTTGATACCTAAATCTGGAGTCATAGTTGGAAAGAAACTTGTAATCTTCCCTCCCCTGCACCCCCAATAACTTGTGTTTGTAATCTAAGAAAAAGGAAAGGGAAATAGAAAGAGATGTCTGAGGATGGAGCAGACTGCAATCATTTCGTGTCAATATTCTTTTCACTTCAGCTTCTTTCAAAACTGTTCAAGTCTGATGCCACTTTCTTTGATATAAATCAGACTAAGTGTTTGATCATTGTTGTTCATCTTCTAGACAAAGCTCAACAGGACTTGTTAAATACACAACAGCAGTTTTTGACCAAGAATGGAAGGAAACTAATTTGTCATGAACATGGAGGCAGACTGCATTGATCTTAAGAAAACCTACTTAATTCATCCATCCCACAGAATTTAGAGATTACCCTTTTTGTGTAATCAGACTTTGCCATCTGCAAACAGGCAGCAAACAGGTGCCCAAGTCTCTGGGGCTTTTCCCACTGCTGTTTTTTGTACCCTTTGCACGAGGTGTATTGTTACAGTATTGGGGAAATTCCAGGGTGCCAGAAGTTGGGGCAGTTGTCTGATAGCTGTATGTCAGCCATGGTGATAACAAGCTTGACGTACACAGGTATAGAAAGGCCAGCATGATTTAGCTGGTCTGTGTGTGTTTGGGCACAAAGGTTAAGACCCTCTGGAGTGAGGGATAAATCCAAATGAGCTGAAATTAAGACCTGGAAAGACAAAATGTGTCTTAGGCTCAGAGTCTATGGTAAGAATATGAGTCACTGTAGGAGAGGAAATCAAATACAGAAGATAGATCACACGGTATGTAGATAATGTGGCCTGAGGCAAGAGTGTGAGTCAGGTGACAAGGATTTTATGCCTGCTGTGTTGCCTTCAAGATGTATATCAAGAAGAGCAGGAACATGTACAGATCACCTGGTTAGGAAGAGAATGAAGAGGGACATAGCAGGAAGTACAGATCAAGGCTGAGATGGCAGGATCGAGGAGGAAGATTTTGGAGGACAACTGTAAATCTAGGGACATCTGGGACTGTCTGGAGCTGGCTATGATGATTGTCTCTGTAAACTGGCAGAAGGGAAAGATCACTGCCATCAGTCTCTTGAACCTGTCACTGTCTGGCCAGGCCTAGTTGCAGCCAGATTGGTCAGAGGGGTAGTAGAGAAAGACTTAAGGAGGATCCTTGCCAATATTAATTTAACAAAAATTTCCTTGAATCTATTGTGTTTAATACATTATAGGGACAAAAATTTAAGTTCTGCCAGTATAGCTTGTCTTGCCCTTATAGTCTTCTTTCTGGGTTCAGTAGGGTGTATTACTGCAAGATAGGCACATAATTGAACCAGGCAGTAGATTGAAGTTAACCAGTATAAATAATCTAAGTAAAAGAATTAAAAATATTTTCATCTGTAAAATTGCTCCTTTGGGCATAACAGGTATCATACTCAAGATACAGGAAGGTACATGTCTGTATGGATCTGGATATCCCAACCTGTGTATAGGGCTAAGCTGTTAAGAAGCAGAACTGAGTTGCAGGTGATGTTATATAGCTTTCAGTTCCAACAATACAATGCTGCAGTTTTGGTACATTGATGATCCTTAAACTTGTATATCTGGGTCTCAGCTTACAGCAATATTTTTGCCAATAGTCTACAGCTGTTATTTCTACCACAAGAAAGTAATGAGTTTAAATACATCAAATGAGTCTGTGTTATTAGAGGCTTGTTGTGAGGAAGGGAATGAAGAACATGCTAAGGTCTGTGGATGAAGGCTGAGAGAGCAGAAGTTTGTGCAGAGTGATGTTTGTTTTAAAATCAGATTTTTTTTTTTAATGAGGACTAATTAGTCTTTAGAAAAAAATGAAATGGGATTCTAAGTGCAGATAGTTAATCCCTGAACTGCTTATTATTGTTTATTATTTTAAAGATCTGAACATTTGTTTGAATGGGCCTTGTAAAAGTAGTGTCCCTGGGAACTTCTAAAGTGCAGAATGGAACTTTTTTGGTATGTTTATGTTAGCATGTCAATCATGAGCATAAAACCCCAAGGACTCAAGCATTAAGATGACTCAATAGTCATCCTGAAGATTCCCTTGAAGTCTTGTTTCTAGGAAACAAATTAGGAGAAAAATCCACTTTAGTAGGATAATGCTGTTTTATTTCTCTCCAGATGCATTTTTTTTTGTTAAATTCTATGATATACTGTACAGTTTTCTTTGCAGAATTGAAAGCATTCTGATTTTTTTCTTTAGGTTTTCAGATATTTGCTTTTATAATTAGTGAAAAATTTTTTAGTATTGAACCTATAATGGCGAGAAATGTTTAACTTGGTGGTTTATTTTGTATTTTTGTAGTCAAATGGCATTAATAAAATTGATATTTATAAATAAAATTAATTTTAAAGTTCGATATTGTATCCCCATGGGCATCCTTATATTATCATATTTAACAGGCGTTTTTCGGAAATCTGAGTGTACTGGTTTTCAACTGGAAGTTGGAAACAACACTAAATGGTCATTCTTCCAATTAAGAAAGAATATGCTTGTATTGTCAATGAAAAAATAATGGTGTGTTGGCCACGTTCCATGATCATTCCTCCTAGAGAGTTTTCAGACAAGACGTATATTCCGCCGTATAAACAAAGTGTCTCTGAGTGTACTGCTCACATTCCAGTTCTGCACGGATCGCTCTCTCACACTTCCTGGGGAAATGGAGAAAGGTTCATTGTGGCAGTATATTGTTTTTCAGTCTTGTGTACTCTAGCAAATTTCATAACAAACTTTTCACTGATGTAGTCCTGCTGCTCGTGAAAGTGATGTAAACTGTGTGTAGACAAGGCTAAGGTTAGAAGGAAGAAAAGAAGGCATAAAAATGCTTGGTAATGACGGTGGGATCAAGGCAGAGTTTTGGTGTCTGCTTACTTCATGAACATTGATGCAGTCTGAAGGCTATGCTGTCTTTTTAATTGCCCCTGTTTGTAATTTCTGTACGGTTAATCACACTTCTGGAAGCCTCAGGGAGTTTTCCTCCTTCTTTGCCTCTCAAAGAAAGTGTTTTGGATGGTTGCCTAAGTCATAGCCCATTGTCCCATTAAAGCTAATGCTATTGCCTTTTATTGGAGTCACTAGTGCAGAGAGCATAATAGCTGTAAAGGTAGGGCATTTGCTAATAAAGTAACCAGTGTCATGGTTTTTGTAATGCTTCAGCTGAAGTTTCCTAAAACAAAAGTAATTCCGTTTATTACTTTTGGCCTGTTTAAACAACACCGATATAAATATAACTTGTACAAAAGCTTGGGTATAGGCTAACTTATTTCTTAATATATTTAAAGACAAAAATCCAGCAGAATTAAAATCATTCTTGTTTATAACTCTACTGTCAAAATCCAGTGCTTTTAGTCTTAGCAGGATGTATGCTCATCCTTAATTTCTAAACTTCCTTCCATTCGAATCCTAGTGTTTCAGCTTTTATCTGGGGAGGTGGGTAACCTGACCTTTCGGTGAGCCAGCCAAATGCATGTCTTCTTCATGGCTTACACAAGGCATGTCAGTTATGCATTTTGCCACAGTTTGTAGCTTTAAACTGAGCAGCTGTTGCCTGACTGTTAGTTTGGACAAGTGCAGTGTGCAGACTTTTTGTGGGACTGGAAGTACCTGCTCTTCTGGCATTTTAGGAGGAATCTAAGATTCAATGGAAGGCACGTTTGCTGGTAAGATTTGCCTTTCTGTGGCCTGTAGCACACGGTTCTGATTATATGTAGGTAGTTAAATGAAAGTGATAATTTTATTTCCAGAGTTAGAAATAAATTAGGTGGTGGTTTTCTAATCTAATGTTTGATCTGTAATGACTGTGTTCAATAACAGTGTTTTAAGGACACAAAACTGTTTCTAGGTGGAAAAAGAAGTAAGAATTTAATACAAACTATGTGAAATAATGTCTTAAATGTGTATTTTGTATTTCTACTTGCTTGAAATGGAATGCAATATAAATATTTTAAGTAATTTAGGTAAAGTGCTTTGCATTTATTCGATTCACACTGCAACTATTTCAATATTAAATTATGTTGTGATACATTCCTTTGTTTCTTATTTCACAAAAAACAAGTGATGATTACGAAAAATGCTGGGCAAAATATAAATGTCAGTACTTTTAAAAGTACTGGAACCAGGTAATTATTTTTTTCCTGAAGTTTATAAATGACTCAAATGTTATAAGTAAGTACTGTGGTTTTGAATGTAAATCCACTGCAGCTTTTTCCTTGCATGGGCTTTTCTTCCTAGATCTTCCATATACAAGTTTATAACTTGTAACCAATTTGTCTTTTGTGGTTGCTTAAGGCAGTTCATTTTTTTCCCCTTTCTGAATGACATGCATAGCAGCATGCAAAAGCAATGCTTTGCTACTAATTGGTCATAAAGAAATTTGCATTTTTTTTTAAACTTGCATGTGTAACTTGAATGAATGTTCATATTATTTTACTCTGTGAAAGGAATGTCTCCCATTTCCCTAATCTGGCTGTTAACTAAAGGCTATGACAAACATTCACCATTCAAAGTGATATCATCCCATTCTAATGGAAAGGTTTTCTTGGTTGTCAACACCGTTATTTTCACCTCAGTGATTTAGACAGCACAGAAAAAAAAAAGTGCCCTGATATCTGTATTAATTGCAAAATAATGATGTTTTTAATCTGCTTATTCAGTCAATGATAACAAATCTGAGATACCTTGTAACAGTACCAGAAAGGGAGGGAAAATTATTTTAATTAATTTCAAGTCAGAGCCTGCCTTTGATAGGCTGTTTTGTAGTGGTTTTAGCTTTGGTTTGAGATAGAATGGTGTAAGAATTTTTCTAAAAAATAAGATGATATGAGGATTTTTCTTAGGGCATAATTGGTTTAGTTTTTATTTAAGGGGCTTCATATTGACATAGCTTTCTGATGTTTAAGTATTTCCTTTGGAAATAATGGTTATGTATAAAAGAAGCATTGCTACAGATTTTAATAATTCTGAAATAAGTGATTTGCCGGTGAGATTTATCAAACACTAAATGAAAATATTTCAAAGCAACAATAAAAGAACTAGAAATAAAATTTGATGCTAAAAGTACCTTTAATTTCTTCTTGTGCTTAATTTTAAGGGCTCTGCACGGTTGTACAGCAATTATATATTTATATCCTACATTTCCCGTGGACTTGGTACAACAGATTTCATGCACATTTTCAGCTTTCTTTATGAAGTGTTGAGGTCTTCTAGGGATAGATCTGATGCTGTTGCATTAGCTCTCCTCTCTTTGCCATGATCCACGGGCAGGAGCGGTGTCCTTTGAGAGCGTTTTTCTTTGAGGTGGAAAAAGAATTCTCAGTCTGGAAAAACTATTGCTTCATATGCCTTGATTACGTTACTGTTAGCTTTGGAAAAGATTTGATCTGAAATTGTTCACCTGCTCAGACTTAGGAATCTCTTCAGAGAAATGGAGCAGAATTTTCTTTAACATGGACATTTCCTTTTAAAAGCAGAGTAGTTATTGAAGTACCATAAATATGGTACTTATTTTAAAAATTCTTATAAGATTTTTTTCAAATAAATTGCTCTTCTTCTGAGTTTCTAGAAGTTTCAAATGGGAATTCAGAAGAATTCAGACTTGAAACACTGTTAGTCTTTGGGACTTAGTCCCAAAAATAACCATACCTAAAGCCATTAAACTACATGGGTTTTTTTTCTACTGAACTTTGTGTTCAGGAAAATCATTACCATTTCCTTCTACCTCCAGCTATGGAACTGCAGCCACTGAAACTGTATTGAGACTTTTGCAGATCTCAGAGGGGCAAAATGTGCCAAATGTCCAAGTTTATTTTCAGGTGCCCAACAATCCTGAGCTGCACAAGGTCATGGTAGAATTTGTAGGTTAAAAAACTTCATATATCTTTTTAGAGATCTTTAAAATGTTGTTTTTATTGGTGGATAAATTAAACAAAATATAGTGTTAGCAGAACTGCAAAAAAACCATTATGGCATTAATAATTCAAGCAAAGAAACCAGTGCAGTAACTAATTTAAACTTAAAAATATTTTTTAAATGATTCGTGTGGTCAGAAAAGAATGCTTTTGCCATATTTGCTGAAAAGAGTTCTGGGTTTGTGTTAATGTAGGCACTTGACTGAGAAAATGTAATTAACATTTTAGAAACTTACTTGTGATGTCTGCTTTAAAGCACCATGAAATAGCTTTGTTATTATTTAAGTTTAACAGTGTCTTCAATTTGACAGAGAAAATGAACCTTAAAAGTAGAATGTTTTTCTAGGTTGTAGGTCTTCATACTATGCTGTTCTGTAACTGCCATGAAGTAGAAGGGATCAAATTAGATCACACAGTTCATGTTTACCTTATGGGTACAGAATTTGTGAATGTAAACCTCCTAACAGCTATCAACAAACCATTCAAATATGTGCATTGAACACAAAAAAGGAAGAGGTGCTGGCTTCAGGTACTGGTTGTTTTGAAGATGGTGGTAGGATTTGCATACAAGCTTAGTGTATTCAGGTATTTTCCATAACCAGATATAAGGTGAATTGCTCTAAAAAAGAGAACAGGGAGAAATGAAAATATATTTAGAATTCTTGTTTGCAGAGACAGAGCTAGAATAGAATTAGAATAACTAGTGTGTCAATAACTAGGATTTCTGTGTGCTCCCAACCCCCTAAAATATGAGACTTTTTTTGTGCAAAAGAAACAGCCAGATCCTTCAAAAAACAAAATTTCTTTTGAACATCAAAAAAAAACAGTCTTGTTTTGCTTGTGTGGAAATATATGATTTGAAAAGAACAAATGCAGATCAGCTTTGGTATGAAAAGTTGATACTTTTTAGTTTGAAAATGTAATTTATGCAAAAGCTATTAACTGATGAGCCAAAACACATGGATAAACTCAATATAAATTCATAAGCATTTTAGTCACACAAATATGAAATAACTTTATCCAAAATTTTATGCAGAAAATTGGTGTTTGACATGCTCACTTTTGCAAAAATATGTTATTTTTTAAAAATACTGCTTATGTTTAAAATGTTATATCTTTTAAAAAAACATACTTTGTGCTTTCCATGAGCCATGTAAAAAGTGTGACAGTGGTAGTTTAACTTTTCTATTTTATTTGACTTGCAGCAGACTCCTGCGGACTGTGTTCCTGCATATTTGATCTCTCTCTCTAATACTGAAAGTTAAAACACTGCAAGTGTGTTGGGTGTCACAAACAAAACAATATTTGCATAGTTTGGAAATACACTACATTTTTTATTAAAAAAAACAAAATTACTCTCGTTGCATTACTTTTGCTTGCCACAATGAATGGAAGTTACAGGTGCTTTTTTTGATGGTAGAATAAGCTTAGTATTATAATATTTTATTTCTCAATAATAAGGATAATATCAAAATTTATAGAGTCATGAAGGTAACAGTGTTCTAATTGTATGGGGCAGAAAATGTTATCACTTTTTATGTCAGCGTGGGAGGACTGTTGAGAAACAGCCTGAAAAAGCACTTGTTGGTTGCAGGGCATCGCAAGCTGTCTGCTGGTAAGTTTGCCAGGTTGTGATGATATATTTGCTCATTTACTGGGAGGCAAAATTAAGTATCTCATATGTTAAAGCCGTGCCGTACAGTCCTCTGAGCCTTGTTATTGTAGACTGCCCAGCTTTGAGCAGTTTCTATAGAGAAATGTTCAGGAGTTACATGCTAATCTTCAGATAGATAATAATTACTGTAAAGAGAAAATAATCAGTTTTCCTTTGTGTCTTCTGGGAGTGGGACAAAAAATGGATCTGAACAGAAAGCACCTCACCATAGGTATTGTAAGGGAAGGGGGATTTGACAGAGGAGGGGTCCAGTCAAACTGAAAGACTTCTTTTAGATGTCACTTGAAGAAAATGGACACAGGTGGTGTTGGCTGCCATAACTGGTAGGACAGAAGCAGCAGAGGTGGTGAGAAAAGACGTGCATTTGACTGAACACAGGCAGTATAATTTCCAAAAATATTTCAGAAATCTTGAGAGGAAAAAAAGTTGAGTGATTGCATGGATGATGGTATATCAAATTTTAAAATAGGAGGTCGATAAGAGCACGTCATTTAGGAAAGTAAAACAGCTCATAGAATTGCAAAGTCAATGGAGACCTTTAGCTGGGCTGACATTCTTTTAGGATGTCATTTACTTAAACCCATTTGTCTCTATTCTAAATTCAGTCGTTGAAGGGCTGCAGTGCTACCCTACAGCCTTCAGAGTCTGCCTTAGAACTATCATCCACATGCACAGCTTTTTCCAGTGGTCAGTGATGCTCAAAGTCAAAGAAGGGTGACATTTCTAGTTTGGGTTTGTCTGTCATCAAGGATCAACTGTTTGTTCTTGTTATGCATTTTTCTGCTGGATTAAAGTATTTAAAATCTGATATATTTCCCCTGTTGTAGATGCTTATATATTCTACTACAGTAAAGTCTCCTCTCAGTTTTACTTTATTGAACTAAAGTTATGCATTTCTGATCTAAGTCTTTCTCTGGGTCTCACTGTTAAAGCCTGGAATAATTTTATAGCTCTCTTTGCATGCTCTGTGGTTTGTTTGTGTCTTTAAAAATATGGAAAAGATGATTGTACATTGTTGGTGTCATCACTGATTTATGTGGGAGGACCTGTTTTTACCACCTCCTTTCCTTCCACCACTGCCTCCTAAAAACTCATAGAAAACACTTAGTTTTAGTGCTCCATCTTATTTTTTCAGAGCCATTGCCTTTAGGAAAGCAAAACTCCATTCCATACACAGGATTTGCAATTCTTGTGTCTGGAATACGCTAACTTGACTACTTCTTATTTCACTCCTTAACTGAGATTTGTAATGTAGAATGCTGAACTGCAATGTAAAAATTCTGGAATCATTTGTGTTGGAAGGGGCTCTGCTGATCAGCTAGTCCAACTCTACACAAAGCAAGATTGATTTATTTTCCTAGTTGTTCTATTTTCTTACTATATTGGACAATATCGTTGACAGGGTTGGCCTGAACTCCATTTTAAACCTGAACTGCAGTACAGGTAGCAGTGTAGGAAGGAATGGAAAGAGAATTGTTAATTTTTTTCTATGTACTTTTAAAGAAGGAATGAATTGCATTTGAAGTCTTCAGGTTAAGGGAGATTTCTTGAAAATCTGAGGAAGATGCTAGTTTTGAGTTTGTTTTTGGATAGCAAAATCACTAACTTTGAAAGTTTTCATGTTAGGAAAGGACTGCAAATACCCTTTCTAGTATAATCTGCTAAAGCTAGTGACAAAGACACAATTCATTAAAAAGTCTTATGACTGCTTGGAACAGCTTTTATGTAGCAAGTGTATTAACCCTGTGAAAGCCAAATGGAATAAATACTTTCATTTCTTATAAGATAACTCGTTACAGCAGTATAGCTATCCTCTGTTTACTTGAACAGAGTATAACCTTATCTTTGTTAATTTAGCTTACACTGATTCCCAAATGACACGAACTAAACAAAAACAATTATAGAAAGTAGTTGCTTATAGCAGGGTTTAGTCTAAGCAGAATTAGAGCAATTCACTAGTGAGGCTGTAAAAAAACCTGCATGAATGAATAAGTACTTGAAGAATTTATATTTGGGGTAGGAAGAAGGGACTTATATTGAGGCAAGTTGTAGATGTTGAAATCTCTGTTAGGAAGTTAAGGTTGATTTAATACTTTATGTAGTCTATTTTTTTACTTCTTTTGACTTTACAGACATGTGCCTGACCTGTTCTCTGCTGTCTGCTGTATTCCACTAATCCCTATATGGCTTAAACTCCTGCATCGTAGAACAGACTTCAATTCCAAGGCTAAATCACACAGACTTCTCCACTCTGTCATTTAAATACATCTGAAAGAAAGAAACAAAGTCTTCTCAGTTTTGACTTCTCGGCAGTTCTTGTTATTGTGCTGAGTGCTTCTCATTAAGCTACATGATATTTTTGCTGTCTCAGGACTATAGATTCTTTCTTGAACTTCAGTTTTAATAAGCATACCAGCATTTCCCTTGAGATAGATGCATGCTTTAGAACAGCTCTTGAGGGTATCAATGAATTTCAACAGGCAACATAGCTTGTGTGGTTTGTGTCTGTTAGCCTGGTTAAATCATGACTATTGGAATCAACTGAATAGAGAGAGCTGATAGAAACCGAATGGAAATAAACCAAACAGTCTATTAAGAAGTGCTAAAAAAATGGTGATATATATAACTGCTAGGTCATATTAATACAATGTTATTAATACTATTTTTGAAATTGAGAAATAACAAATTGAGATATTAAGATGTTAGCTGTGGTTTGTGAGGAAACATTCTTTGTGATTAGCCCCATGAAATTTGCTGTAAGACTGTACAGTTCAACAAATAATTCAGCTTGAAATATGTTTTTGCTGGTTTTGTAGATCGGTTTTTACATACTGATGTATAGCTCTAGAAATAATTTAACCAAAGAAATTAAATTTACTGGATCTGAATTTTAAATAATCTAAGAAGTAGTGTCCAGAAGAATGATTTGGTGGTTTATGTTCTGCTTTCCATTAGGAATCCTTTATATAAGTGGATACTTAAGATCATTTGGAGGAGCTGAGAATCTTATGCATATTTTGTTGATTGCTATAATCTACAGGAATTTTAGGATTTCCTTAAATGGAAATTTTATAAATTATATGTTTATTCTGTCAATAAGTTCTTTGCTTTCTGGTAATTTTTAAATGTTCTAGTTTGTTCATACAGCTGTGTTTTCTCACTTAGTGAGGTTTACCTTTTGGTATAGGAGTAGCAAAAGTTTCAAGGATTTCTAGTAAGCTTAAATTTAGGTTCCCCACTGTATTTCATGGAAATTAAAAGATGCTCTAGCATTTACTGGCTTATATATACAGGTGAATTTTCCTTTTGACTGCAGTAATTTTTTATATGAATTTGTGAAGATTGACCTTCACATGAACAGTACACATTTGCTGACTTTTTTTCTCTGGATATGGTAGAGAAAGCTGTCTTGATAGCTCACCAAGAAGATGTATGGAAGGATCCAAAGAGTGAAAGATGTATTATATATGACATGTGGATGCTCAAACCACATGGTACTATGAAGAAAAATATTAGAATTTTGTAGAAACTAATTTTTTACTAGGAAAAAAATGTCTGGTTTTGGTGTTGGTTTTTTTTTTTAGTTACTTGTTTGGAATACTAACTATTTCTCCTGGAAGTATTTTAAATGTATGCTAAGAGCTTTAATTTTCTACAGAATACAGGTTATAATCCTTTTGACCAGTTATAATCACAAAGAATAACACATTTTCTTAATATTTGCTATGTTTCCATTTCTAGACTTCTTAGTTGTACTGTCAAGAAAAGCATTTAGTTTGATGGATGTCCTTTCTATTATAGTTGGACATGTGGCACTTGAAAATCTGTTACTAAAACATATATGCAAACTTTCCCTTTGACTCCACAAGTAACTAGGTCAATAAGTTACGTGTTATCCCAGCTAAACTGCTTCTTGTATGTAATCTTACAATACAGACTGAATTCTGGGTTGCTCTCAGTAAAATCCATGGATGCCTGGTAGCTCACCTGGCCATGTCCGTGCTGCAGGGCAGTCGTGGCTCTTTCTGGAATGGTGAGGTAGCCCAAGATGTGTAGGTCATTCAGTCATTAGTATAGCCACTGAAAGTATGTCACTGTGCATTTGATGTGTTCTGTGTGTCAGTGGAAGGACTTTGATCATATTGACCTAGGTTTTGCTGGTTATTTCTCTTTTTCCTTTTAAAATGCCTCTAAGCATCCTTCGAGTTATGCTTCTGGCACAGTCTTTGTGATTCCAGAAACCTTGCTAAGAATAGCTGCCTGGTAGCAGTACTTTCTTAAAAGAAAAACTGGCAAGATATAATACTTATATAACATCACAAACATGACTTACTATGATGGGAAGTTGTAAATTTATAATCCCTTATAAAAATAGTATATAAATTTCCTTTAGCTTCTCATCAGCTTCCTCATGAGAAAAATGAGCTTGTTAAGGATGCCTGTTGTTATAACCCTTTTGAAAATTTTCTGGTAATTGGTGTAATTAGCTGTTTGCATTGACAGATACCTTTCAAAATTACCTTTTAAAATTTGGAAATTGCATTCTAAAATGAGGAATAGCTTCTTTAATTTAATTTTGTAAACTCATTACACAATCCTTTTCTTTACTGAGTAAATTCAGCTATGGTGATTAGACTTTACCAAAGAGGTATCGAACCACACTGGAAACTTGCATTCAAATTGCAATTTAGGAAACAATTTGAGACTAGGGGTAACTAAGAGGGCTGCTGCTCTTCTGGGCAGAGAGATTGGGTTTACTTTTTCCAACCCAGAAGAGAAAGTACTTTACAGAAGAAAAAGCTGAATTACTTCCCTTCTGAAAAAAACACCAGTATGGCAATGATTTTATTTTATTCCTCTATAGTTACGGGCTTTCTTTTTCTCAGGCTGGCTTTCTGGGTTGTAGTTTAAGCTTACATGAAAAATGCTAATTTGACATTTTGTATATTTACAGTATATATTCATCAATGAGCTTGGAGAAAAGACTGGTCTGGGGGAAGAGAAAAAGAACATACACTAATCCACCCCAAAAATAAACAATAAACATGCATTAGGAAAGCCATCTGTGTTTTTCCTGCACAGATCCCTTTGCATGTTGTGTATTGTAGTTTTATACATGAAATGCTCTCCAGGTGACCTTGGCTACCTGCACTGGCAGACACTTTTAGAGGTTCTCACAGCTTTCATCTGCTTGTCTCTTTGATATTGCAGGATCTACATGGAAGAAACATCTCACGTTACTGTGATATTTTTATATTTTCTTTTAAAGTATTTGTTAAGTAACATACTTTTTGTCCTGAAAACACTCAGCCTGTGATACTTAGCCCATGATACTGTATTTCTCAGAGAAAGAGGAAACTCTATTTCTAGTTTTTTGTCTTCACCTTATATCCATTGTGTTGTATTCATTATAGCCTCTCCATCACAACCAATAAATGTTGAAGACATTTATAAGTTGTTAAACTCATTTTTAAGCCAAAGTACCTTTTATACTGCTCAACTTGACACTATGCCTCTATAGTCTAACGTTGCTTTTATGGTAGTTCATAAATGTGACTGTATTAATACTAGCTTTGAAGGCAGTCCACATTTAATTCCAACTACAAGAAAAAAATGTAAATGATACATAGAATAGAGTAGTTCAAAATAGTTCAGTTGGAAGGGACCTACAAGATCATTTAGTCCAGCTGCAATAGCTACTCTTAATTCTTTTAATTTAAATTTAAGCAGCTGTACCTGTTTTTACCTAGGAATACACATAAGGATTACAGGAAGGGCATTGGCTATGATTTTACCTCTGTGTTTTTGTGCAGTCTAAACAGGACCAAATGATATTTCGAATGCAGAAACCTAAATGGGAGTAGCACAGCTCTGGATGTGTGGGGGTAGAGTAGAGGTAGCTGACCACCGTGGCAGTGCACTGGAGGACATGTGAGAAGAGCCATGGATTTGCTGCACAGCATTCCCAGTGGATATTGTGGCTACAGCCAGGTTACTGATTGGGTCATCACCAGTTAATCATGTATTCATTTTCACATCTTAAACATTCCCTCCTCTTTTTGAGTTCCAGTGAATACTCTCTTAGTATGTCTTAAAATACTTTTAAGCCATCTCTTTAATAATGGAATGCAAGTGCTAAATAGTTGTGAATTATGAGTATTAGCTTTGCCCTTTACTCTGTTGGGAAATCCATCAATGTATTTCCAGTTCATAATTTTTCTCCATTTTTGACATCTTTTTAAATTAGTGTCATTGGTTTATCCTTCATTTATTCTTGTATGAGAGAATCTTCATATTTTCCTCTACATTGTGAATTTTGAGCTTGGAGGTAGAATTACTGCAGTATTTCTTTGTAGCAGTACTAAGCTTATTAACTCTTTGTTAAGTATCTTTATAAATTCTGGTGCTATCTATACCAGTGCTTTGAAAGGTTGTATTGTTCTTGGTTGATTCTTCCTGCTGTACACTGCTGACAAAAGGAATAAAAATATTATCACAATAGTTTTGTGATGTTCCAATACAGGTTTTCGACTGGTGCCTTAGTACATCGTGCTGTTTTCTCTGATGTGTCTCAGGACATTTCAGTGCATGTGTTTTTGTTTAAATACAGATATATTTCCTGGATTTTGTTTTTGTTTGAACTCTAAAAACCTTGGATATCAAATTATATTATAGCTGATACAATAATTCTCCTATTCACAAAATGTTCTCATCATCAGGAAATATTCAGAGCATGCAGTAGAGTGAGTAATAGAATCCTCACCAAAGCTAAGTGGCGAAGGTCTAGATTGTGTAGGTGCTGCAGGTATGTGGAAATTGAATTTGTATTTTTCGAAGTGTAATATAAAATAAGTGAAAAAGGTTCCTGTTAGTGGTTCTAATCTCTGTCCCTTTTCTTTGAAATAATTATGTAGAGGACAGGTCTCAAACAAACTAGTGTTAGGATCAGATTCTGTTTAGATAACTGCTGAAAGCAGAATGATGAAACCTCTGAATTGATCAAACATTTTTCAAGCGTATTACGTTCCTTTAAAATTCCTCTGCTGCTAAGCTTCAGGGCTTAAATCAGGAACATCTAATCAAGTGTTGTTGTTTTTATTGGATGTGACTTGGATTAATTTGGTTCCACTAAACAGTAATAATAATAAGCAAAATACCTTATGCAGCATATTTGCCTGCCCTTTTGTTTATGTGGAAAATCTGGTAGCATCTTTCATGCACGAATTGTCTTTTATGTGAAGGCAAGAATAACGAGTCATAATAATTTTACACTTATCAGATCTTACTTAATTCTCACGTTATTCTTTCACATAATTATACTTAAAATTAATTTCTCAGATTAGCATCTAGTCTTCATCTTGTACAACTAACACCAATGGCAGTTTTAGTTTTTGCTTCACTTGGTGTGACACCAAGCATTCTCATTGTTTGTACCTTGAAGGACTACATTTACTGATTAGTTTCCAAATGAATCTGTCTTCATTTAAATACAGCATTCCTGTGCAGTATTTGTGTAACTGGACCAGATGGGAACAGACATTCCTCTTTCTCACCTGTCCGTGAAGGGTCTCTGTCACATGTACTCTGGTCTTCAAGATAAGACCAAATTAATGAAGATGATGCTTTTTACAAAATGTGTTTCTGAGAATCTTAAAGCCAAAAATGCAGTTTGAGTTTGTGTTTGTGGTAGTTGTTGAAAGTAGTACAGCCAAGACGGAAATTGGACAGATGATCAGATGATTAAATGCAGGTATTGCTGATGTTGAAGACCAGTGCACTCAGGCTAGAAAGGAATGTTTCAAGGCTGAGGCTCTGAAACACTGAAAATGTCTGTTGTTGCAGTTTTGCAGTTATTTACATCATGAATGTATATTTTACTGCAGCTACAGTTTGTATAGTCTTTCAAATTTAAAAAGTTCCTAAAACAAAAAAAAAGAAAATATAAAAAATCAGTATCATGAGCCTCTGCTTTAATGAGTACCTAACTTTATATAAATGTTATTTTTAACATCCTTGTTTTCTATAGGTGATATATATATTCTCAAATTACATTTTTGTTTGCATTTTCTCTCAGTCTCTCTGATTTATAACAGAGTTCTTTTATTCTTAAAATTGAAAAATTGCTTAATTTCTGCTTTATGTAAATGGAAAACAAGTAAAATTTAATTTTTACTTTCTTGAGCAAAATAGTCAAATATTGGAACCTGATCTGAGATTCTTGTACTCTGTTTAACCCCTGGATATCTCTTCATTGCAGAGTTAACTCAAAGTTGTATGCATTTTAATTTAATTTTGTTCTGTCATTGAACAACAACTCCTGCTTTGATTTTGAACATGCTTTTTATCAATTTTGGGGGTGAGGTTAAAGCTTGAGTTCTGCTTTAATTCAAGCAGTAACTAGTTCTTTTTGCACTGAGAATCGTACAGTTCTTTTTCTAGAATACTCTTTTCTTCCAAAGTAAACTCATAAATCCTTCCTTTTGACCCTTTCCTTCTTATGGGCTGGAATTTATCTGTTAATTTATATGTACATTTATTTAGCATCTGAACTTAATGTTCCATATGCTATGCTGTATTTATATCCAGTATTTTAAAAGGTCTTGAATGCAGATGCTGCATAGAAAATCCTCCTGCGGCTGTGTTGCTCAAGTCAAAATCCTGTAGAACTACCACTGTGACAACCTTTAGGAGAAAGATTTGTGAAATGTATGTGGAAGTGGAATATTTCTGAAAACATTTTCAGGAGTTTTGCAGAGGAGGGAATTCATTAGATGGGATTTTGTTGCAGGAAAATAATGAAAAACCTGAAAACAGTCCAAGAGCAAGTGTGGTGGTGTTGTATGAGTCTCTTTATGGCCTTTTCACAGATCTCTTACACTGTGATATAAAGGTGTAGATTTAGAAGTCAGTCCTTATTGCCCATAATCCCTTCTCCCAGCCTTCATGATGACAGTTGTCTCTGAAGCAATGAAATCCTATATCTGGTCTTGCACAGCACGTGCTGCAGCATGCCCCAGCAAGGCAGATGGCATGTTGATATCAAACAGCTTTTGAGATCTAGTTTTCAACCAGCCAACCAGACACTCACAATCTATCTACCAAATGTATAACTAAACCTTCCTGTGGCAGGTGTTCTGAAATCAGGATATAGTTTAATGAATTATGGCAGTAGGTGAAGGTCCCCTAAAATAGCAGGTCCCAGGTGGCCCATTGCCATACATATTGACTGGAAGCAATAAAGCTGCTTTCTGATGAAACACGTAGCTGGTGGATGTCTTTAGACTCCTGGCAGTACACACTGCTGATTTGTTTCTCCATGGTATCTGGAAGCATGTCTGTGTTCAGCCAAACCTTGCGTAACACAGGGTGCCCTTTGGAGCTGAGCTCTCCCTTTGCTACCCTGTTAGCCTCAGGGTCATTTGTAAGGGCACTGCCTTCAAAGCCTGTTACTTCAGGTGCAGAAGAAATGTTTGCTGGCTGGAATTAACCCACAATATCACACTGATTCTTATGTAGATATTCTGAAGGCATGGCCAGTCATCCTCTTCGGCATGAGGATGCAGACTCAGCTCTTTGCTAGTTGCCCTGAAATGGAGAGGAGTTGGAAAATCAGCATCAAATGGGATAAATTTTGTCCTGAGATCTGCTGCTGATTTTGCAAAGTCAAAATTACTGTTACACTGCTACTGGCTCCATCTTTTTTCTTGTGACTTTACAACCAGAAGAAAACCCAGCGGATCCATTTACTGTGGACAAGCCTGTGATTGTCTCTATCAGCTGTAGCCAGTACCAGCCAACCTGCATACAGAGAGGAAATGGTTGGTTAAATGTGTTGACAGTATAGTGTGATTCAGAGACAAGCAGCCAAGTTCCCTTGTACACTGCAAAATATTTCCATGGATGACTCAGGCTAGTGGAGTGGTAAAAGCCCTGGGATACACTTCCAGAAATCTGAGCAGCAGTGTGGATGTAATTACACAGGGTGGTGTGTAACTGTACGCTGGGGATGATGGGAGGCAGGCATGGCAGTAAAGGTGTGGTGAAATCATGGTGATACTTTGAATTCCTTTCATATATTATGTCAGTGTTCATACATATAGCTTACAACCAGGATCTTCTAATCCAGTCACAAGCAGAGTTTAAACAGATTTTCAAGTTCATACTTTTGAGTAGGAACTTCTGAAAGATGTAAGGATTGCTATGTAATTGTTAATTTAATGTTAATGTATTAATAAATACCCTGTTTTACCCTGTGAGGATGTTTATCTGCAGCTAAAAAAAATGAAATTCTTTGCCATGCGTGTACATCTCAACTGTCCTGATAATTATGTCATTTGTTTAGACAACTTAATTTTGTTTTAAGTTAGAAGTTATATATACAGGTTGTATCTCTGTCTATACAGTACTTTCCATTTTTTTCTGGGATTTCATTTCGCTGATGCTGTAATTGCAAAAATAAAAAGGTGTGTTCAGAGTCTGGTTTTCAGAACTGAACCCTTTGCCAGTTCCTAAAGCAAGAAGTGATTTTAGGAGTAAGTGGATGTTGTTAAAATACTGCATATCTTTCTTTTTGCTGAATTCTCTTATGCTAGTCAGTTCATGAATCAGGATTTTGTGGTATATAATTTTAATTTAATTCAGTTATACTTCAACATGCTAATTGCCTTTTTTAAAAATTCTCTGCAGAGGTTTCATAACTCTATTCAACAATAAAATATCAGCCTTGGTAGAAACATCTGTGTATAGTTTCACAGTGAAACTATTTTTAGCAAAAGTCTGTTCTACAGGTGATTTCTACCTTTTTGCTTTTCCCTTTCTACTGTAGAAACTATTGGGTTTTTTCACCTGGTCTATTATTGTGACTTACTGCTGCTCCCCAAGAGAAGAACACCTTCTCCAAAATCTTGCCATTACCATGATTGAATTAAACTCAAAGCAGGTTTTCTTGAACTAGCTGTGAAGTTTGCTGTTTCTATTCCATACCTGAGAAAGATCCTATGCCCTCAGAGTATGTCAATAGTATTATTTGGTCTAATGAAAAATTATTTTCCATACAGACCCTAGCTAATCTTCTTTTCTTCAAGTCATCTCAGAGTAATGTCTTCTGCTTACTGATGCTCAGGTCATACTGAACTCCAATTTTATTTAGTGCAAGTACCCTGTAGATCTAGAGCTCCCCTGCTAATAGTTTACAGTGCATGCTGATAGGCAGTTTTAAGAGGTAGCCCATATTGCTAGATTTAGGTATATGGAGAGAGAGCCTGTGCATCTTCTGATTCTTTGATAAGAAAATTTGAAGAAGAAATGGATCTGTTAATTTCCTTTGTTTCTACAGTGAAATTAAACTTAACCTTGATCCTGTTCTGTGCCCTTTGATACTGGAGTGAGTTGTTTGCAGTCAAAACTGATAACAGTGAATTCATGTTGATTAAAAGAGAGAGAGGTGTGTTTTTAATTAGATAGAAGAGGAACAGGAAATTAACAAAAGCTTGTTGGTTTGGTTATTATGGTACTGATATACATTGCATCCAAGGGACAGCAAAACATTGCTATCCCAGTTATGCTGATCTGTATCAGAAACTGGTGTTCAATTAAACTGCCATATATTGCATAGATGTCTTCTGTTTGGGGAGTTTTTTATTGTATTTTTCCTCTTTTTTGAACAGAACGCTTCTGCATTTTATATACTGACAGCTGTTCACCTGCAGCTGTTGGTTGGTTTGGTCTTTTTATGATCTGTTTTTATTTTCTCACTGTAAACATAATACATATGTTCTATTAAAGCATATGAAAAGTTTAGATGATATCTGTAGCATGGCTTGTTAAAAAGGCATCTATTATAATCCATTTATTGCACTACATTTTAAAACCAGCTGAGAAAAATAATCCTCTAAGATTATTTTGGTAGTTTCAGTCACATTAGTGTAACGTCACGGAAGCAAAGTCTGTTATCAAAAAAGCAACTAAGTTATAAAATGCTATAATAGATTGAATAATTACTTTTATTCTTACAGCTGTTGAAATCTGTCTTTTGCTTTAGAACACACAGTTTGTTATAATCACAGGATCTTCCCCAGTAGCCTTCTAGAGAGTGAACACATTGTTAGTGATAGTAATTTTCACTTTACTGCTTTCAAACTGCTGTTTTTTGGAATGTATAGAGAGAATACATTTTTTTAAAAAACTTAAGTGTAGAAAGAAAAGGACCTAGAGATAAAACTAAGACAGAAATCAAGTTATTCAATTTTTCAGTTCATCAAGCTTTGTTGAAAATAAATTTTCACATTCTGGGCATGTTTATTCTACTGAGATTGTGCTCATTAGAAAATGCAGTGACTTTTCCCTGGATGAGCTCCCATATGCATAGCACATTCAACAGTGTAAGACTTGTTGTGTTTGAGCTGAGATAAAAGTAATTCTGTGCCACTGTCCTTACTTGCTCATGTGTTTACATGGAACACAGTTCATGTGGAAAGGGATGTGATTTTATCAAAGTACAAATTGCATGGTTGGCAACTAATTTTACATAGGATTAGCAGGGTTGTATTTATTGCCCTTCTGTCTTTGTATAGGTTCCACTAACTGTGCTCAGACCAAATCCTGAATTTCTGCTTAGAGAAAATTGATGGCAGCAGTCCAACTTTTATATCATATTGTGTATTAATAAGTTATCTGTGTGCATGATGAAATAAAATTTTATAAATAAACACCTTTTAACTTTAGCTTTACAAGAGATGTGGTAAACATACAGATAATTTTGCTTTTTTGTTAGGATATATCACTTGTCACATAACTACTGTGTTTAGTAGAACATACAAATGTAGAAAAATTTTATGGTTACAGATAATTAACACTAGCCTTTCTAGCAGTATTTTTCATTGTTTTATTTATAAGAGTTTCCTTGCCTTTTTCTTTAAAGTGAACCTTCCTGGTTTTCAAGTTAAAAAGGTACTGAATCAAGCAATACTCTAGCTAATATAACAAACAAATATAATGTAGTTCAAAGGGAAAAGCACCGGGAAAAAAAAACCAAACAGTTTCTCAAGACCGGCTTGAAATTTTTCTGGATACGTGCACAAAAATGCACATACAGTTCTTACATACTTATGTACTTGAAACTCATTTTTTCAGCTTTTATAGACCCTATCCAAGATGCATAGTAATAAAGGCTGAGTTAATTTTAAGTTACTCTGTTGATGGAAGAGCTCCTTTAAACCTTGTAGAAAGTCTTTAAAAATAATAAAAACGCATTGTTCTTCAGACAGGGTGTTTTACAGTTTAGGATAAGCCTAGGCTGAGTAATAACCTGAAGCAGGTATTCTGTATTTTTCTTCAATTCCTATATAGATTGTTCTTTTGGTAGAGAAGATGAAATCTTTTTGTTCCTCTGTGCATCAGCAATGCTCAAGTCAGCTCATGAGTCCTTTTTTAAAGCTAGGCAGAAGTTATCTTGTTTTGATTAATAAAAGCAATGCTTGCTATTTAAAAGATTATCTGCTTCAGCTGTTTATCAACAGGATAAGCAAAGCTATCAATTTCAGCTTTAGACAACTTGCAGATTAATAGTCAGGGCACTCATTTTCTTGTAGTAGTTTTAGCATTAACTTGATGTGGTAGAGCACAAAGAACAGTATCATTTACTGCAGCAGCAGCTAATTTTAGTGAGGATTGTGTCCTTCCCTAGCTGTAAAAAACCTACTGTGATTTTAGCCTGAAAGCAGTTCCATTCTGCAAGTTAATCTTTCTTTGAAGCACAGAAAGATACTATCTGTTTCCTGAAGGACATAAACTGACAACACAAAGCTGGAGGACTTGTGTATGAGACTGGATAGCGAGATTTATAGCAGAAACAGAGAAGTGCAAATCAGTTCCTGGAGTGAAAAATGGCAAAAGTCTTAGGCATATATATAAAAAAAGAAAAGACAAAAAGACAGTCCAGGAAAAAGGATAGTTTAGTAGGTACAAACAGACAGACTTTTGTGCAGAGCATAAATCATGGGGGGTGGTGAAACTGAGAATCAGGATCCTGGATTTTCTGTGATAAAACACAGAAGATTGGAATGAGAAAAGATAAAAAATCTGAATCTGGAGAGGTAAATTATGCCAACCAAGACTTGCAAAGATGTGAATTATGGAAGAAATAAATAATTATAGGTGTAGAAACAGTCAAGAGAAATAAGTTATATTTCTACTTCTTCAGTATTTATAGCCATACTTTAGCCATGAGCTCTGAGGCTTCAGATTTCTGTTTGTTCTGTGTGCCTGTCGTTGGATATCAGCTGCAGCAGCCTGTTGCATGGACTATTACATTACAGAGAGAATTTACATAAAGTTCTTCCAGTTTAATGAAGAATTGAGAAATGCTAGTTTGAAATTCTGTGTTTTGAATCAGAAAGTGTTTTATCTATTTTCTGTCTTGTTCCAAATCCAGCAACACAAGTGGCTGATTTTGAATCCTCTTAGCTTAGCTTCTATGGAAAGATTTTCTTTTTGACAGCTTCATTTTTCCAGAAGACTGAAGCTGGTTTGTGAAGCCTTCATTACGGAAGATGATGGTTTCATTAAAGGTAGTTTCATTAAAGGCTTTCAAAATCATGCATTAGCTTTCTGCTGGACTTGGGCAGTCAGTCTAGTGAAATCAAATTCTAATGAGATATTCCTAGTAGTCTCTGGCAGTATGGAGACATGCTTTGGAGCCAGCCTCCTATCTCTGGTCACTTCAGTGTGTTGAGCCTTGCTCTTAGATGAGAGTGGACCCCAAAGGGTAATTATACTTGCAATCTACAAAGGATCACGATCAACCTACTGCAAATTCAGTGTCAACCTTTGCCAGATTTAGAGGTCTCTGAGCAAAGCTCTGAGACTGTGGAAAGTGGGAATGTGGATGGGGTTTGTAGTTGGTATTGTAATGGAGAAGGTGAATTATTAAGAATGCACCTCTAAATCTCGTCAGCGAGCAGTGCATCAGGGAACAGCACATCTTCACTCAAGTGTTACCTCTGTTCCATCAGTCACTCCTTGAATAGGCACTTATAACTCCTTATAGAGTTATACCTTCCTTTCCTGCAATATTGATAAAGTGGTTTTAACTGTAGTTACCAAATAAGGTTGAATTTGCAAAGCACTGGTATTGATCTGGCATTGCATTGTCCATGGTACTTGCTGGCTGTCTCCTGTGATACATGTTCAGCTGCAGCCAAGCCATGATCTGAGCTGTCTGGTCAAACTGTCCATTCCTGACCTCAGTGCCTGCTCCAGAGATCGGATGCCACTGACAGCTACAGCTTTTTACCAACTGGGACGTGTTAGTTGCCTTCTGGAAGTGCATCTTCTAGTGCAGTTTCATCTGAAAAGGGTCCACTTCATTTGCTCTGAGACTAAACTAAAGCACAGTAAGGGAGGACGTTTGGGAGATTCACTTCAGAAGTGCATTTGTGCTCTAAAATAAATTCACAACATAAACACAACCAATATACCCTCTGTTTCAGCAGTGAGACACAGGAGAGGCTGGTACAGGCTGTACTTTCTCTGCCTTGAGTGAGAAGAGGTGTCATGCATGGGGAGTCAGTGAGGCACTGTGACTTCTGGGAACAAATGGGTGGTAGTGAATGTTTGTGTCATGCCTTCCTTATCCTCCTCTTTCCGAGATAATGCAGGTTGTGACAGTGACAGTTCAGTCCATATGTGTAAAGCACTGTGTAAATACATAATCCATCTAATATAAAAGGAACATTATATTTTGTATTGGTTTTATTTTGACATAAGCTTATGTTCTGTTGTCAAGAATAGTGCACGTGAGCTTTAAGAGCTTTTTATTACTAAACATTTCAGAATTGTTCTGTGTAGATTGAAGTAGGAAACAAAATTGGAGTCTCATGTAGAATTGAAGGAAACAAGACTGAAAGGAAGCCTGGAAGCTCACGGCACTTCACCTGCTGCCCAAACCAGCAATGACATGTCAATGTGGTGTTCTTAACAGTCTTTTTCTCCCTGATCTTTCTTGCAGGCATTTCAATGACAGAGATTTCTTGATATTCACAGATATTGTACAGCACTTCTTAGCCATCACTGAAGTTGCACATGTTCCCCGCTATATAACCAAGACACTGCTCGTTGCAAATTAAGTCCACTAGTTTTTTTGCTTGCTAGTCCAGACACAGAAAAAATTTGTCTTTGCTCTTTCAGAAGCCTCTTCTTTATTTGAACATTTCTCAATAGGTTCTATAAGCCCAAAGACTTTATTTAGGGCTACTATAATTTATCTTTTGACTTCTAACAGAATATATTAAGAAAAGGCAATTTTCTATTTCTGTAACTTCCCACTGATTAATAATGCTTTGCATAAAATGAATGTAATGGGAGAACCTCATGTAGCATATTTTGTGTTTATTTATAGGGGATTGAATTGTAATCAGACATTATGAACTTGGGTTTTTTTAGAGAAAAGAAAGGATATTTGCTCCCTCCATGAAATGAGAGTTTATGTATATATATTTTTAAAAAATTAGGTAAAAGATCTAGAGTATACCTCTATTATGTGTGAAAAAAATTTCTGAAGATATTTTTGTGAAGCAGTGCAAAAAAATAAACTCCTTTTTCTGAGAATGAGGAATAGTACATACTTTACTGTACTATTTAATTTAGAGTACCATGACAGTTTCTTGAAAAATTGTTCAAAGAACCCATTCTAAACTTATCTAGTAAGAAGACTCATACTCACGGTTTTGGAATCATTGTGTTGATGTTTCATGCTTCCCACATAATCTTACAAAGTTTGACTTCTTCCTTCTTAGGAAAAGTTTTATTTTTCAAGAGATATCTCTGCAAGGATATTATAAAACTACCATGAATGTTTTGTATTGATGGATAAAATATGCATGCTCCTAGATAGATACCTTTTCCGAGAGGAATGAAAAATGTTTTGTAACTTTGGCATTTTGTTTTAGTTTTTTATCTTATAGCAAGTGGGATGTGAAGAAAAATACTGAACCACATGGGTTTTAAGTGATCATTATACATTATTTTTTGTGGCAGTGGAGTCTCAGTGCCCCAGTCAAGGCCTCAAGCTTCTTTACACCGTCACTCTAATATGGAGGCAAAACAGAGGCACACTCTGCCCAGGTGACCCTTTTATCTGAGGTTTTGACAAGGCCACAGGTGCCTGAAGCAGGTGTTTGGATATGTTGGGAAGTATGTTTTGGCAGGTGGTTTAACAATCACACAAGCCCTAGTTGCCAGCTATCTAGCTAATACCAGATATAGAGATAGGCATTATCTCTAATGCCTATAAAAGCACATAATGCTTTGGCATCTCTAATGCCAAATAAAAGAACATATTAGGTTTTTTAAATATAAAGAAAGTAGTTAGGATATAGTGTATTGCTGAGTAAATGAATGAGCAGTTTAACAAAACCAAAATAACAACCTGTCTTGTGTTTGCACGGCACAGTCCAAGAGTTAAAGGCAAAACCTAATAAATTTTTTATTTATTTTGTTTTAGAACGTCAAGCATGTACATCTATGGCTGGCTCCAGCATCCTTCTCTCCAACGTGGCTGGGATCAGCAAAGAGCTGATCGAACTCCAGCACCTCATCCAGTTCCCAGAGGAGGTTGCCAGCATTCTGACCGAGCAGGAGCAGGAGCTCTACCGGAAAGTCTTACCCATTGACTACCTCTGCTTTTTAACCAGGGATTTGGGTAATGCTGAATGTCAAAGCAAGCTGCCATCTCTTAAGGCTTCCATATCTGCTACTATTCTTTCTTCTCCCAATGGTGAACATAATGCTGTAGAAGATCTTGTGACAAGGTTTAATGAGGTAAGGGTTGTTACCTGTTATGTGGTTAGTTATTTCCTTTATCTCTCAGAGCTGAATTTAGCTGTAGTGACAGATTTTTAAAATGTAAATTAAGATGACCAGGGATTTAGCTAAATAACTTGCACTGAATTTAATAGGAGTTATGTGACCAGTTTACTCAGTGAGTTTGGAAAACAGCAGCCCAACCTTTTCTTGCACATTGTAAAATAAACATGAAGAAAAAATTACAGACTTCTACTTCTTTGTATATATACTAACAGTATGGGGTACAGTTTCAGTCAGTTTATTATTTTGTTTAGGAGCTGGAGTTCTATTTATTTGTTTTGGATTTTTGTAGACTAAGCATGACTTAGGAGTCAGAACAGAAGTATTATAAACTAGAATTTTCTGTATTCTCTGTAATATAAGTACACTAATCTGCACTATTTATTTATTTAATCACTGTGTGTGTCTTCGTGAATGTCCTTATACAAAGAAGTGTGACTTGGCAGGACACATTTTCACAAGCCAAATCTTGAGTTCTTTATTAAGATTTTAATTTATTTTTACTAAAGTGATCTTCTGATGAGAAATAGAAATAATAGAAAATTGATTGAGGATTCAGAAAACTGTAAAAAAAAATCCACCAAACCAGAAAAAAACCAACTAAATCTCAGATTTTAGCTGCAGAAACGTGGAACAATTTTTTTTCTCTTTTTTTTTTTGTGTTAACCATGTGCAATGTTAGCAGTTTCTAGATTCACAGAAGTGCAAGAAAAAGAAGATAAAGTTGACTTAAAGCTCTGTTAGTTTGCTATTCACTACATTCTTATGGTTTAATAGGGGATGAAATTCTGCAGGTAGCAAAAAAAACCCAGCATAAAATTTGGAAGATGGAGAAGAATGTGTATTAATCCCCAGTGAACTTCCTGATTCCTGGGCAAAGAAGAATCAGTGAGTGAATATTTAGCATGTTTTGAAGTGTTCCTGACTCTTACACGTTATTAAGATTTAGCAACTAAAATAGTGTAAATACATTGTCTTCTCTCACCTCATTCTGTGATGGGAGCCTACATAAAAGTTGCAACTGCAATATCCAGTCTTTAAACAGAGCCTAAAAATAATTTAAATTAGCTCTAGTTATTTAAGAAAACACTGTGGCTGGTGCATTGCTGGAGAGGAGTCTAGCTGCTGACCCAGCTAGGACACTCCTTCCTGTGGTGCTTCTCTTACAGTGATCACGAGAGTGAGGCCAGTGGAACAAAGGTGCAGTGTCAAGCTCTAGTATGAGCTGGTGAGGCACAGTGCCAGAGCAGTTTCTAGAGGACATGCTGCAGTTGCTGTACCAATTAGAATGACCATCGTTGTGTTCTGACATTGAGGAATCACAGGATTGAAGAGCAAGTAGATGGTGAAGTCTTGTCAGAAATGTCTAGTCTGTTCCATACCAATGAGAATTTTAGTGTTAAAGATGCCTTTTGATAAAATAGTCAACATTATCTTTTAGCCTTAGAGGTTTATGACTTTGCGGTTTTTGTAGTCTGCCATTATGTGTTTGATAATGCTACAGGAGAGTTTTTTATGTCATTTGAATTAATTCCTAAATATTCAGTGCATAGATTCTATGGTATTTAGTGAAATAGATTATTTTAGGTATAATCTGGAATAACTTTTTAAAAACATAGATGTTATATGTTTAAACGGAGTTATTGTACATTACTTACTGCTTGTAATAAATCACCGTTTTGCTATATGCTTTATCTTGTGGTGGAGTATATCAGTTGCCATAGCCAATCACCAGCATGAACTTTCAAAATGTCTTTGTTTATAAATGGCAAGAAAATTCTTGTGCAAAGAGTCATGATTTTGTTGGCAAAACTCAGTGAGCACTTGCTGATTTTTTTGGCATTGCCTATAGAATTACTGAAGTGTATTTATAATGTGGGAGCCAAAATTACTTTTAGGATGACAGGCTTCTGATACATAATGGGGAAAAAACAATTCCATGCTATTGTTCTGTTAAATAACAATTATATTACTTAGAGGATTTTTCATAAAGCAATATGCTTTTTAGTATTTTTTCTGACAGTACATATTAATGAGGAACACTTTATAACACTTGTTTAAAATGTCAGTCGATATATCATGAAGATTTTGGGCTACATGCATTCAGTATCACCAACTGTAAATAAAGTCTGTAGTCTTTAAAGTTTGATTAAAACTGTAGTTGCATGACAGTGGAGACTTGGGCGCAGCACATATTTATTGGTGAGACACAGATGATGCTTTATTTGCTGCTAATAATATCAAATTGATCATAGAGTCTTTTTAGAGCAAGGCAGTAGACCAAACTAAAGACAGATATTCTTTCTTTTAATAAATCTAATTAAAAACTGATTCTGAATTAGTGACCAGTGTGGGAGGATTAGAGTGAAATATAGTGACATCTACCTTTACTTAACTATTGGCTTTGGGATTCTCTAAGACTGTGCACTTAATAATAGTAGCAGTATATTTTTCTGCTCTGATAGAGCCCTGACTACCAGAAGTTTAGTTTCCATGGATGTAAAACTGTGGGAAGAAAGTATTAAGGAGATTCTGCAGTTAGCAGAGCCTTGGTAGCTGGGAATAAATTAGGAAAACAGTACCTAAGTGTGTTTCAGGACCCTGAGAACTGTAACTTGCTTTTTTCCATCTTTCCTTGTGGCCTACCATGACTTCCTCTTCTTCATTTAGTTATTTTCTCTGATTCCTGTATGACATGAGTTCACCCTGCTGCTTTGCCTTCAGCAGTGTGGTCCTTACTCAGTATCATATGCCACAGTCTTCCTGGGATTCTGTTTCTTTTTCTGTATCTTTACCCTCCCAGGCTCTTGCACCTTTATAGCTTTTACTTGCACTGACTCTTCTGCCTCTCACCATCAAAACAACCACAGAAACACAAGTCCAATGTACATGTTGTAAATATTTGTGTAAACATTTAAAATAATTTCAATCATTGCTTTATATAAACATGAAAAAAGTCTCTTGTAAGTTGATCTTTCTGGCTACATCTTCAAGTAAAAGAGGAGGAATAAAACTTAAAACAAATGAAACATTTCATTTTCCATGCTGAGATATGCATACAAATCAAATGTGATGTCACAGATCGAAAGCTGCACCAGACTGAAAGATCATTCAAACAGCTGACTGAAGGTAGTCCCACTACTGAACTAAAAATGCAAAATAAGAAGTTGAATACATAAGGTGGTTTTTTTAAAGATATGATTGCTAAAAAATAAGCTAAGAAGGTAAAAAAGTTAGAACCACTCCAGTATAGCAGTGCTACGGGGCTGGGTTCATCATTCACTAAGAGATTCTCATATTCAGTAAAGTTAATTAAAAATATGACTATTTAGGACACTTAGAGATGATAGTTTTATTTTTAATGGTTTCATTTTGTAAGTTTTTTTTCATTGTTCATTCAAAACACAAAATTAAACCTCACTAGCAAAACAGAGACATATCATTTTACTGAAATAATGGAATGTAAATAAATATTGTACTCTGTCTCTTAGTTCAGCATTTTTTTGCAATGCCTAAATGGGTTTGCATAATGCTTTTAAAAAGACTATGTTTGTACAAATATCAAACTGTTTCCAGTCCTTGTTTGGAATTGTGTTTAATCAGATTTAAAACGGTAAATGTTCTCTGTAAGGTTATATAATTTCACTCAAGCATGTAAAGTAAACCATCTGTGCATAAGATACGCAATTTAAAATACTCAGATTTTAAAAATGCACCTGGAAATTATGCTGCATATTATACAAAAAGCCAAAAAAAATTTAATAATTAAACTTCAATGAAACCCATGTAAAAAACTCCAGTTCTGTGCTATAGGCTGTGATCCTTATATTCATCAGTAAGCACTGATGCACAGTTAACAATGCAAGGGAACTTATTACAGCCAGCTATTAGTGCTAATGCTGCATGCTGCTAGTGGGTTTTAATTATTTTTTAAAGGGAGAAATTGGACTATACTGGTACACTAAGAATTGTGCTTTCAAACAAGATAATGGATGCTTTTCCCTCTGCCATAAACACCACATGATATCTGATAAGAGTTATTTTTTTACATGGATTTTTTCATGTTCTTCAGATTTTACTTAAATTTCTTTTTTTTAACAAAATTATTAAAACCAGAATGATTTGATTAAATGGGTTAGATTGCTATGCTTATCCTTTGGATACCTGAAGAATCATCATCTTGTTTTGTGTTCAGAGACTTTTACACACAGACTTCAGTTCATCAGTATTAAAATTTCTTGCTCCAATGTAGTCAGTACTTGAATCAGCTACAGTTTGTTATAGAAAAATATCATGGCTAATTTTTATGTTAGGTGTTGAGGAAGTATGTACTATAATCTTGGTAAACCAAATGATTTTGTTTGCTAGCAGTGGTGTTAAACTTCAGACACAGATCTGTGTTAGCAAATTTCATCTCTGAAAGCTGCATCTCTCAAGAATTTTTAAGTTCCTAAAGAAGTTATATAAAAATAGAAGACATCGTTTCTTCTGTGTAGCATCACTCACTGAAGTATGTAGCTTGGGAACTGCTGTAAAAGCCTTAAAAACTTAAGCACTTGGGAAATGAGTGTAAAACACTACAAATGACAAAATACTGCACTTTGTAGGTGGAGATTGTTAATAGTTTTCTCCCTCAATACCTATCACCACCGCATTTATGTTCTGATAAAATATAAACAATAAATTCATTCCTGTTTAAAAAAAATCATGTAATACATTCTCTAGCAGCTGTATAGAGGATAGTAAAGAATTATATATATATGTACATATGTATATATATGTATATATATATGTATGTATATGAATTTGTATAATCTTGAGTATTAGAAGAATAAAATAAGAGAATGAGTAAATAAAATCCATGACAAATTTAGAGATACAGTTAATAATTCAACTATACATTGTTCCTTCCTGTGTACTACATGTAGCAGGGCTCCCATAGAGTCCTGTAGGTTACACTTGAAAAGACTTTAAGGTCATGTACCATAACTTGAGGATCAAATTCCATCATGGGAGTCTCTTTTACGTCCTTCAGATTTTATTAGTAAAAGCGTCAGTAATAAACTCTGTCCTGCCCCTGACAAATTGGGAGACTTTTGCCTGCATAGAGACTTGAAATCAGTGGTAGTTCAGTGATTAGGTAATCAAAAACATAGGCTCATGATTATTTTAATCACTGGTGTAGATTTTCCGTGTTTAAAAGTAAAAAAAAAAAAACTAATGCTGAGTTATAATATGCCTTTCCAAATGCATTAGCAATATCTAACTTGAATTTATTTGAAATTTTTGATCAAAGTAAGAGAAACCTAAAAACCTTAAAAAAAAAGTCATTGAAAAGAATAATTTTTAGTGCAGTTAAAATAGTAAGGGATGATTTAAAAAGATAATTTCAGAAAACATGAAACTGTACAGATCTTTTTGTCCTACTGTACTTGCAAACACTGCTCAGTACAGCTTGCGTTACCCAGACATCTGATGCAGGTCCTGTGTGTTCAGATTTAGATTTGAGGGAGACTCCTGTAATTCTGAAAATTTGCAAATGAGACTACTCTGCTATATGTCTGAAATTAATTCGGCACAATGTTCTCAGTGCTCCCCTGTATTAGGGTACCAGAAAATATTTAAATCTTAACTAAGCATGTATTTGATTGGATTTTACTTGTTTAGTGCGCAATATTACTATGCAGTAATCCTGAGGGACACTCATTTTTATCCATCTGAATGAAAAGACTGGTGTTGTTATCAACTCGTTTAAGTGGATCGTGTTTTAATTTATTACTTTTCTTGTGTCTTGTAATCATGTGGATTATAGTAACGAAGCCAGGATACATTTTCTCATGCTTTTCAGACTCATCATCAGTGCAGCGGAAATCTAATTATAGGTTTGCTGTGGTGACTTCTGTTCTGAAGGGAGTTTAAATTGAGTTATGTAAACAGAACTATGTAAGTCAAGTGTGAAAAAAAGTAAACTAAGGAAATAATGATTACTGTGTTGATATATACATTGTGATCTGACGTTAAAGTGCTATCTAACACAAAAACGTGGTCCAAAAAGCTTTACTACTCAGTCTGAGAAATATTTGCAATGTATTTTGGTCTCCTTGGCAAGGCTAATACTGTGTACTCTTTTGGCTGGGCTGTGCTGTCTGTGGTCCCAGCGCTGCTTCAGACATTGCCTGAGTTGTGTAGCAGCAGTGTAGTGGAGTGGCAGCTTGATAACTAGGCAGCTGGCTACCTGGTGGTGCTTCATCCTCAGGTGAGCTGTTCCTCGGGGGTGATGCAGCTGGGGAGGTAGCTCTGCAAGCCAACCAAGAGTGAGCTGTTCTCTATCCAGCTGGCTGAAGTGTCCAGAAGTCAGAGCCTCCCAGGGTGGAGCTTTCCTTTGCTTCCTTCCTCCTGCTAGAAAAGCCCAGATTTTAGTGACAGAGAAATTGTGCCACTTCAAAGTACTGTCTGTGCTATTTGCTTGTCAAAGTGGAAGAAACAGGATTCTGAATTCAATTTTCAGGTGAATTCCATAGCCACCAAGAAATAAGTACATATGCAGAGTTGCTCTCTGCTTTTGTTCTGTGTGAGGTGCATCTAGCTCAGGTGTACACGGACAGCATCTGAGTCCCACTTCTAAACTTCCATTTGAATGAAGATCTTGACAAATTTGTTATTTCTTGAATACCATCTATGCAGAGGAAACTTATGCATCCCAGGCAGCAAAAATTTAGTATATGCATTGTCAGGTATTTTGGGGATCCAGTGGCAGCTACACAGACATTTGAGAATGTCAGTGATTATGGAGGCATACCTTTGAGGATATACTGTGCACTCCTCACACAGTTATCAGTAAATCACAAAATTAAAGGTATGTTTACTGAATGTTGTTTAATAAGTGTATGTTTTAATTAATACGCTTACATTTCCTCTGAGCTGTCATTCATGGTTATTCCTGAAGATTGCAGTCCTTTCAACTCACCTGCATTTCAGTGTTGTTTGTACATCAGTTATTTTAGCTGTGGCCATTATGAGTAAACACCTCAAATTAATGTCAAGCTATTCCAGTATGCATTTATTGAAGAGCTTTTGAATATTGTTCTTCATTATAAAGTTCTTGGGTCCATCAGTTCAGTCTGCCAGGGCAGAATAAAATCTTCAGGGAGTTCAGAGCTGGGAAGTGACCTCAGCCAGCTGAGATTCAGCTTCAATTTTCTGCACCTTTAAAGCCCATTGATTCAACCAGATCTCCCACCTTCAAAACTTCTATAAGAAAAATCTCCCAGGCATTTTAAGTGGAAAACCGATAGTTCTGCTTATTAATTCAGTGTTTGTTTCCTAGCTGGGCTTCAGGACCACCTTTAACTTTTGAGAAAGGCCTGCATTGTGCTGTTATCTGACTGAACTCTTCTCCCTTTTCATCTGTCTTCACTAAAAAAACTAGGAGTAGAAAACTGTTGCAGATGTTAGGCACAGCACTCAGCAAAAACCTCACTGAATGAAAAGGGATGACCTTTGTGCCCAGCTCCTTTCCTCTGCTCCCTTCTTTCTGACAGTACTGTTGCATTTTAATCATCTCAGTTCTAATCTCACTGATGAATTCTCACAAGAAATCAGTTTTGGGGTACAAGGCTAATACATGTTTTGAGAAGCCCATAATTCCCTTTTCTGGGGTCTGTATGATACATTCAAATTAATCAATCAACAGTCTCTGAATATTTAATAGAAAAACTTTATAGATACTTGATGCTCTTCTGAACCACCAGTAAGGTCAATTTATACTCCTGGCTACTGCTAGATGTTCTATAAAAGTCAAAACAGTCTGTAGCATATGTAGAGGAACCATTCTGTTCCATTCCTAAATTCAACATATAAAACAACATGAATGAAATTTTCCATTATCTGCATCTGACTGAAGTATCCCAGTCTGGTCCTCACGCTTTTCCTGATCTCCAGGAAAAATGAAAATACGGAAGTTTCTAAAGCAGGCATGGTCACTGTTTATCAGGAGTGGATTGTATTTTTAGATGCTCAGTTCTCTCCCCTGATTCTGCCCAAACTGTTATATCTGCCTTTGCCCATTCTGTTTTAAAATTTAGAGATTCAGACACTTTATTTTGCTTTCTTGTTTAGTGGAAGATTCTTTAAATATTTTCTGTTCTTCCAGTAAGTCTATTGTTGTCCTGCAAGAGGAGTGAGCATAAATTTCGTGGTGCCTTTTGTACTCTTTTTTTGCTTGTACATGTGCATACAGTATCTGGAGGCTGCAAAGGTTTGTTCATGTTGCCATTTATAATTTTTTGTTTGCTTTTACAGATTGTTTGTAAGAGTTCATCATAACTGTTTATAGCAGTCCTAAACTCTCTATTAAATAAAATTTCAACAAGTGGTTGCCCTAGTTTCAAGGTTTCCTCTTAGTGGGGAGTCTGAAGTCAGTTGCCTTTTTAGACATTCTTTCTCAGTTTTGATACTGTTTTCTCCTGATCATTACATCTTTACTATCTTAGATTAAAACATATATGTTTAAAATTATATTATTCTTTAAAATGTTTAAAATCATATTAATCAAACTGTCATTACCACACTTGGTATTTCATACCGAACAAATATTGGGGATTTTTTGTGTGATTGCATGTTTAGCATTTGCATTCCCTAAGAGAGCCATTTCTGGAAAATGGGAATAATGTCCAAAAACAACATGTAATTTTATTCCAGCATACACAAAGAAATCTATGCCAACCCTGAATTACAGACCTGAATGTTTTGTTTCACAATTTCTGATTTCTAATGGATTTATTTTATTACCTTTTTATTCTGGTTTTGCCCTTACTTGACCCCTTTGTCATGCAGTGCTCTGGTTTGTTTTTTTTTAGTTTTTCCATACCTTCATGCTCTTCAGGTATGCACTTCTTTGTCGATTCAGGTTTTATATTTTAGGAATAACCAATTGAACACTTCAAATAAGATTCAAATTCTCATTCTGAGCTGCTGCAGTGGATAGTCTGTTGTCCCCTGATCCGCACCTCCTCTTAAAGCATCCCCATAGTCATGGTACTCATTCCTGAGTATGTCCTCCGTGAATTAATTTTTCCAAGAATTCAGTCCTAAAAATGTGATTTTTTTTTTGTACAAACATATATATTGCATATATTGTAACTATGGCTTGTCTCTCATCTGGACCTTTCTCATGTATTGCTCTTGATTGATTTGGGCATCTGGAAGGTTGAATAGTAACTTAGATTATTCATTCTTTGACAATTCTCCCTCAGGAGTGGGAGGGTTAGAACACTGAGTCTGTATGGGCTTGCCTAAAGGGAAGCCCTATATATTTACATTTCATTTCACATGCTTGGTTTTTAAAACAAAAGTCTATGCCTCCTGAGGGGTGAACTAGCATTTTCTAATTTTTATAAGCATCTCCTCACACTGGTATTGTCTGTAAACACTTGCATCCTTCAGGACCAAAGAATGGAACTCAGTGTCAGTAAACAAATCACGTTTATTGCCCCCTAAGTGTTTACACAATGACAAAAATCAAGCCTCCAGAGAGTCATATTGTAAAAAGAAACAGTTGGTTTAAATTAGGTTTCCATGTGAAATATAGCTACTTTTTATGGATGTTGTGGGAACATAAACTGGAAAGACAATCTGCACACTGATAAAATGAAGATTTGATTTTTATTTGTTTAAATGCAAACAGAGTCACATACTAAGTTGATTTCTGATTCTGGCATTAATTAATCATCAAACAGAAGTTGGTCATATGGTCACACTTAGGAAGGTGGGGGGTTTCTTTGTTTACTTCATTTGTGATCGTGCAAACAGATAATGTGAACTACTTTAAATGTTCAATGCATGTAGGAATTTGCAAATTTGAGCATTAAGAAATCTACCAGTTTTGTGAAATTAACCAAAACAAAAAGATTCCAGTTTATCAACTTTTACTGTCTGTGTTGAAAAAACAAGAGTTATTCAGTGTGAGGCTGAGAGTTGTAAGCCATGTAAATGAGAATTTACACTGCAGAGCTCTCTGGCAGCTTTAGAAACCAGCACTAGCTTAAGCTATCCATTTTCTTCTGTGGCCTCAACGCATATTCAGAATATCTTGTATTAAGATGCAGTAGTTATTTGTTTAATAGAAGTTTTTCTGGAGTAGTTAATAAATTAACTGCTGTAATGGGAATATGTCTCTGTGTAAGTTGTGTTTGCAATGCATATGTGATTTGGCCATGAGCGTATAGGTGGAATTTTGTCTGATAACCTCCTGATGGAAAAAAAAAACAAAAAAACCCACATTATCTGTCAAGTATACATGAATGCTCCAAGTGACATTGCTTTGATTGACTGTACTGTCTGGTTTATTTTACAAGGTGAGCTCGTGGGTTACCTGGCTGATCCTGACTGCAGGTTCTATGGAGGAGAAACGAGAAGTCTTCTCATATTTAGTACATGTGGCAAAATGCTGCTGGAATATGGGCAACTACAATGCTGTAATGGAATTTCTGGCAGGGCTAAGGTACTGGCAACTCTTTTTTCTAAATGGCTTTTCAGTGATGGATTACACTTCAGCCTCTGTTAAGCAGATGTCTCTGGAGAACAATGAATTAAACAGAAATCTGTGGCTAAATCACATCATCTCACAGTGACTTTCTAGTAATCCCTTCTGGAAAAATGAAGCATACTAAACACTTTTTTTTTCTCAAAATGCTTTGGAGACTCTTATCAGTTTTCATGGTATGTGCTGAATATGTTGCATTAGAAAACATCTTTCTTTTTTTTTTTAATAGAAATTTTTTAAATATGAGAAGAAAATGGGAAAGCAGTTGTGGTTTATCTAGTGAGCTACAACTAATGTAACTTGGGGTAGGAGTCTCCAGGACACAAGTGAAACATAATTGTGGTGGCATTCTAAAAGGATCAGTTTTGAATGTAAAAAAAAAAAAAAATCAACCCCAAAAGAACTAAAAAACCCCAACAAAACCAAACAACCAAATCTGGTTTTTAACCCCTCCATTAACTGATACAGAGGGATGTTGGGATCTCATGTTGTTGTGGTCTTATATAGAAGGACCTGCAGTATCTCCAGGAGAAAGAGAGTGTAGGGGGTTAAAGACAGTTCACTGCTTGCTTCCCTAGGGAATTACAGATTCACCGTGCAGGGCTGGGTGAGCCAGAAAGCAGTGCCTTGGGACTGACAGTTCACAGGGCAGCAAATGGGACCGAATGTGGAAGAGTTAAGATCAGATTTCCCTTCTCTTAGTTTTAACCCTCCTTGTATGTAGTGTTTGTGTAACAAAGCTCTAAAACATTGCTGTTTTTTGTGGTTTGGTAAGGACTCTGATCGAACTATGTTTATATTTTTGGTATATAAAACATATTTGAAACACTCATAGGCGTGGGGAATACATTTTGGCAGAATACATCCACAATCTCCAAGCTGTGTAATTTATGAGGGAAAATGCAAAGCCAATTAAGGGATTAATTTTATCTCTAAAGCATCTGCACAACACGAGGGAAAGAGAGGAGAGGAAGGCCAGTGCTGATTAGCAGTGTTTATGGGACAGGGACAGAAAGTGGGGTTAAAGGACATTCTATTGTGAGCATTTCTATAGACCTTTTGGTATGTCTGAATCCAGAGGTGGGCAGAAAGGCCATATAATTGCACAGACATAGAGCTCAGATGGTGAGAGAACTGCCAGAGGTACTTGCAGCTCTTGGAACTATTTCTGTTTAAAATCAGAGTTTCTTGTCAGCTGCAGCTCTGCACTGGTGCCTGAGACCTGAAACATGGTCCTGAGTTCCTTATTTCCACAAAAATAAATAATTTGTGAGCAAAACAGAAAAAAGCCCCCTATTTAATTTTGTAAAAATACTTTTAATTAAAGAACACCAGCTTTTGCTAACTTTATGGATGGTTCATAATATAATTACAGGAATTTGTAAGAAACAGTCCAGTTTATGTCATTTCCTTAGTCTTTTCGTATTTCTTTCTAAGTCCTTAGAAATTTCAGGCAATGACACAATGAAAGTGTTAGAAGGCCTGCTGGTATATCTTATACAGCTGGTCTTTTGTTAAAATGTGACATGTCACTCCAGTAGATCAGACTGCTTGTGTCTCCTTTTTAGCTTTATTCATTAATAGTTCTGAGGGCAGAAATATCTTAAAAATAATTACCTTGATTTCATTAATTCATTCATTTGTTCATTCATTCATTCGTTCGTTTCTGAGCAATGATAGTTTCCTTTATTACATACATATATGCTGTGGGTGTTGGACTTGAAGGTAAATTGTTTTAAATTATTTTAATAAATATTGTGATCTCTTTTTGCAATAGATCAAGAAAAGTTTTAAAAATGTGGCAATTTATGGACCAGTCTGATATTGAAACCATGCGAAGTCTGAAAGACGCTATGGCACAACATGAGTCCTCATCTGAGTACAGGAAAGTGGTCAACAGAGCACTCAATATTCCAGGCTGTAAAGTTGTTCCTTTCTGTGGTGTATTTTTAAAGGAGCTTTGTGAAGTTTTGGATGGAGCATCAAGCCTCATCAGACTCTGTCCACGATATAACTCCCAAGAAGAAACATTAGAGGTAAATGAGATAAGGATTTGTAGCCATCCAGTGCTTTATTTTATGTAACTTTATACAAAGGCATCATCTGATTAAAATTTTCTAAACTAGATTGTTACTAGGCTGTTCAGTTACATGGACCTTGATTTAATTCCCATAGATGCTTAGCAATTTAGATTTGGTTGTTTATATGTAGTTCAATATCAGAGTACTGAGAAATTATATTAGTAGCAAAGGGTCATGTTAGATGAAAAAATTAAGAACTGAGGCTTTTTTAAAGTTTTCAGGAATTACTGTAATTTACGTTACTTGATTTGTGAAGTCATTTGGTCTAGTTTGGATTGCAGGTAGGCACAGAATCCTGTTGGAAGCTAATAGAAAATATGTGCTAAAATATTCTTAGTTGCAAAAATTTCTACAGTGAGAAGTAGATGACACAAGATTCTATTCATAACTATACTAATCTTTTAGATATCTCTAGTTTGTTTCAGATTACAGTGGACAAGACAATTTCTTGCAACGAGTAGGTCAAGATGGTTTGAATAATCCAGAAAAAGAATCAACAACAAACAGTATCTTTCAAACTATCCGGAGCTGCAATCGCAGTTTGGAATCTGAGGAGGGTGAAGATAATGTTAGTGAAGGGAGCGATTCAAGAAAAAACTCCTTGAAGGACAAAAACCGGTACCAGTAGGTTTCATTTTATTTACTATCATCACATGTGTATTTCATGGTTTTAATTTTTAATTTCCTTTTACCAAGGCTTGCTTTAACACTCCCTTGTATTTATCTTCTTCAAACTCAGAGCTTTTCTCCACTGCAGTTACTCTAAGTATCTGATACTCAACTGCTTGGAAACTCTCTGTATAGTTATATTTTCCCTCATGATGTAATTACTTCTTTTCATGATAAGAGTAAATCCTTTTCATCTTACACATACAACTTTAAAAATCCACAGTTACAATTACAGTCTTGATCTCTAGTGACAGGAATAGCACCAGGACATACTTGTTATCAGAGCTCAGAACATAATATTCTACATGCTCAGGCAGTGTTCTACCCCCTTCAAAATAAAGGTTATTTATTATCCTTCAAAAGACCTGTTCTTCTAAGGGCATATTAGTTTGAGGCTTTTAAATTTTGTTAAGAAAACATTTGTGAGTACACATTTTGAATTCTCAAGTCACTGTAGTCCTGCTATTTTGCAAAGAATTTTACTTCATTATACTCTATGTCAAAAGTAGTCTCTGATTTCACTTTGAAGACCTAATATATTCTGTACTATTCACCAGCAGGATATATGGTAAATGCAAAGTTTAAGACATCCCATGATCTTCTAGAATCTTGCTTTGCAATGAAGTCTGATTGCAAAGCCCATGTAGACATAAGTGGGTCAGCTTTAAACTAAGTAGCTGTTAGACAAACATCAAATTAAGTAACAGAACTGTACTGTTCTGAGACGAAACACTGTAAAATTACACGAGGGTTTGCATAAAAACAACCTGCTGAAGTCACTCCTGGAGTTATTTTATTGATAATGTCTGTCAGAAATCCATATGTTCAGAACCATCCAACGTATTTCAGCTGCTTAAACATAAAATCTAATAAATGGCCACCTGAGAAGCAACTACCATCTTCCTGCTTAAAATGCATTTATTTCATTAACATGTAATTCTAAATTTCATTTCAAATAAATAATCATTATTTCCTGAAAGAATGGTTTCTAATAGAATTATTCACATCTGGCTTTAGTTGCTTCTGGGAATTGGAGCAGTAGATTAAGGCAAGAAAGACAGACCCACTTCTCTGTCCATTTATGTTATCTCTTAACTTACTTCAGTCCAAATACTTTCTTCCAGGCATTATTTTTTGTTCATTAATGTGCTTCAAAATCAACTTGCAAATTGCAGTTCAAATGGAGAATGAGCTAGGCAAATCAACATTTCACTAGGATGAACAAAATAGAAATTAAATGTAAAAGAACGGTATGGAGAAAATTGAGTTCTTTTTTTTATGTGTTTATGAAATAATTTCTTGGTAAATTAGTTATTTGTGCTTTATATTTAAATATAATCTAGTAAATTCCACTCTAAGTAGAAATTAAATAAAAAAAAAGCCAATATGAATCTGAAATGAAAGTTTAAAATTCAAATGAACAAAACTGCAGACAGATATTTAAAGTTATGTTTCCTGATTCAGAGCTACTAACTACTCAGTTAGTAATGTATTCAGTAAGTTCTGATTTTAGCAGTAAAATGACTTGTAGGAGAATACTTGTGAAAGTACTGATTTAGCTCAAGTACTTCATAGACTAGAAATTCCTTATGCACTTGCCATCTCTTTCCTGGGCATGCAGAGAACTGGGTAAAGCACAGGAGCAAATCGGTGCAGAGGCAGAAGGACCATGTTCTGTTGTCCTTCTTGTATGGAGGCTGTGATTTTTGGTTTGTTTTTAATTCTATAAACTGATAAAGAGTTCTAAGTAAGAAATTTAGTCCTCTTTCTTGTGAGACCTGTCATATTTGCATACAGTGTTATAAAATCCAACTTATATCATGAATATGTATTACCTGATAATTGTAACAGTGTGGTCATAAAGGCAGAAAAATACACTGCATAACATGTTCCTTATTACTTTATAATTGCAAGAAAGATTTTCAATTAGTTTTTCTTTTGATGATTTGGATTAGCATTGTGGAACATGAACACACCAAAGCTGGTAGGTTAATTTGATTTGAAGAAAATGAAAGGCATCTAATAGAATCAGTGGGCAATGGGTATAATTACTTTCCTGGTTGAGTAAACAAATAAGCTCTATCGTTCTGTAACCAGTGACCCATCTAATCACCCTGAGTTTCTGTACATGCCAGATAAATATCAAATATTAATCTTTATGAGAACTCTATTTTGACAGTTCTCAAATAAATAAAGATAGGTAGGAAAATACAAAAAACCTCCAGGTTTAAAATACAGTTTTTATGGATTTTTTAATCAATTGATCTATTAAGATACTCTAAACTTTGATGCATTGTTTTCTTAGCCTGATCTCATCTTCATGTTTAAGATGAAGCTTTTCTAATTACAGTAAATAACTTATAAAATAATAGGGGAAAACCTAATTTTTTTTCTTTTTGCCTACCCTGCAATTTTCTCCTCTCAAACTGCAACCTGTCTTACTGTTTTCTTTATCTTTTCATTTCCTTGTGTCTCAGTGCAGCACATAGAAAGAAAGCCTCTGGTTCAAACCGAGTTCTGTAAGTGTTCTCAGTAATCGTGGCAGTGTCGTTTTTGGCAGCTCCTGTCAGAGTTCTGTTTCTGTACATGGTTATGTGTGTGTGCCTGGCTCACCTGCTGCTTTACAGTTTAATCTGTGGCCTGCAACATGCTATTAAATGTGAAATAAGGCAGAAACAAAGTTCTATGATTTTTGTCCCCGCTGTACTGGGCTCTTTCAGCCATCCACACCTTGTCTCAGAATACATTTCCTAGCATTTTTACAGAGACTTGTTTGGTTGTTTTGAGGACATAGAGGAGGAAGAGCTGCTTCAGTTGTTTGTTTAATTTTAAAATGTTAATCTTGTATAATACAGGTAAATATTTCAATTTACATGTGTCTGTAAGACAATTTATATCAGCTCAGTTACAATGTGTGGCCTTTATTTTTAGAAATATTCCTTAAAGAAAATAGTTACGCTGTCAGTCCCCTCACCACAAGCAATAAATCCTCAGCCTATTGGCCACTTTTTTATAAATTTGGCGAAGAGTTGGAGACCTCACCAATTCATAAATTAATTTGTGGCCCAGGTAAAGAAGAGTTTTAGGGAAAACTAATGGTCATCTGTACAGTTTAGCACTGGGAGATAGAGTATGTGACTCGTTCTGACTCACAGCATGAATCATGTTCTGCTCAGTTGGTAGGACTGGGGCAGGAACTGAGAGTACTGTAGGAATATGAAGGGGAAGCACAGAGGGTATTAGGACAAGATGTCTTGAAGGATATGTAGAGGAAGATGGTTTGTATTTTATTGGCTGGATATCCTTAGGAAAATGTGCTTCATTAGTTCTGTTGTGCACAGAACAGTTTTTTCTTTTTTTATGTTCACTGAAGAAGTATCAAAATATTGAACATTTATTCACTCATACATGTTAGAAGCTTCTTCAGGGAAGGCATTTTATTTAAACTGCCTCTTTCTGTTGATTCAGTATTGCTGCTCTGTATCTGCTGTTTCTAATTATGGCAAAATATTTCAAACATTTCAGTTGCTGCATACAAGTTTTATGTTAATATTTTTGTTAACTAAAATTAAATTTTCTGGTGGAAAATATCTGACAAAATTCTTCCTGCATTCTTATAAGGAAAGTGTGTATTTTAACCACTATTTTACTAATGTTAATCAGAGTATTATATAATGTGAAAGGTCTGCACCTTAAATCAGTAATAGAACAGAGATTAGAAGTCTTGTCTTCAATCCAGTAGATCCTGCTAACAGTTTTCACATATGGTACCTTATATATCAACTGAAGCAATATTATGCTGTGAATTTAAAAACTGTAATCACTCGACTTTAAGAACCAATCAGACATCTCTATTGTTAATGCGAAGTTTGGAAAGTTCTAAGAAAATGTAATTATATTGTTACAGCATCTATTAATTCAGAATTTCAATAACATAAATTGTAGTATTATAAAAGCTACAGAAGTTCCTGTAAGTTGCAATTATAGTGATGATAATGTTCTATTTATTTAAACCACAGCAGAAAAAGTATTCATCAATCATAGTATAAATCAGCACATGTATCATTAAATATAAATCTCTCGTCTTTGCTCACATGCAGATTTATAATTGGAGACCTTTCAGATTCTGAAAGTGACATATTTGAGCAGTTGAAGGAATGGGACACAAATTCAACAGAAGAGCAACAAAAGGCTTTCTGCCATGGGATAGAACTCATTCCCTGGTACGTGTTGTCTATCAGGGCTGATGTCCATCAGTTCATGCAACAAGGGGCAACCGTCATTCATTATGACCAAGAGACACATCTCTCAGCACGGTGCTTTCTTCAGCTTCAGCCTGACAATAGTACTTTGACTTGGACAAAACCCACAACAGTTTGCCCTGCAAATGCTAAGGCAAAACTGAGTGTGCTGGGTAATACTGCTGAGCTTGGTAAATACCAGTTTCTTGGTAATACTGGACTGGTGGAAGGTTTTTTGGACTTGTTTTCAGCCAAGGCTGTATATATGGGACACTCGGGCATTGATATGCACACTGTGTGTGTTCAAAATAAACTGTGTAATATGTCCCTTGAAGAAAATGGTATAACACTACTTTATGGACTTCAGACTACTGACAATAAGTTGCTGCACTTTGTTGCTCCAAAATATACTGCCAGAATGCTGTATGATGGATTGCTGGAATTGACTAAAGCTGTAAGAAAAATGAGGAAATTCCCTGATCAAAGACTACAGTGGCTACGGAAACAGTATGTCAGCCTTTACCAGGTAAAAGATGCTGTGATTCTGTATAAGAAAATTTCAAAGATATCAACAACTTAATGTAATCCAATTAGTTTCTGTTGTAAGTAGGGTTCAATTAAAGATGAGCACCAGATCTCCAACTTTGTAACACTCTTTAAGTCAATAAGATCTGATTCTCCAAACAATGTTATGTCAAACCTTACAAGTTTTGAATACTTGAGGTTAATTTTTTTTTTTCTTATAATACTCTTTATATGTTTGGAGTTTTGGAATAAGTATTTTATTATAGAAAAAGCAATGACAGTACTTGAAAAGAAAGCTGAAATACTGAGCGATTAGAGTTAGGGCCAAAAACCCCCCACAAAACAGCAAACAAAATAGCCCTTTGGTATTCATGCAGTAATTAAAAATTGCCTCCTCTTGATGTTTTGTCTTTCACTGGTTCTTCAGAGATGTCTGTATTATTGCTTTAAAAAATGTGTCTGTTCTTATTCTCCTTGTTTTGTTAACACTGAGAATTTTTGTAGGAGGATGGAAGGTTTGAAGGCCCAACTTTGGCTCAGGCTGTTGAATTGTTTGGAGGCAGACGATGGAGTGCAAGAAACACAAGCACGGGATCTCTCACCAAAAGCACTGAGAAACCTAATGTACAGAGAAACAACACTCTGGGAATAAGCACAGCTAAGAAAAAGAAGAAAGTACTCATAAGGGTAGAATATTTTGTTATTTGTGTATTTAGTTGCTTACTGGCTGATTTGTTTCCTTTTTGTAGTTACTGTGTAGCAAACTGTGTTCTGAACCAGAGGAAAAAAGTTAGATGATAATTTTAAAACCGTTTATTGCGGTTTCAGATTTTGTGGTTATTGTTTTCCAATAGTTTTGGTTTCTTTTCTCATGCTTGAAGCATTCTTGGGATGTGTAGGTGCTGGGGCTAGCAGAAGGGGACAGAATCATCTTGCAACCTTTAGATACTGCCTCAGTATAAAGGTAAAATATTGGTAATAATAAAAATATTAGCATGCAAAGTGACATCTGGAGGCCGATGTCACTTTTTAAAATCGTTTTTATTTTCATATTTCCAGAAATATTACCACAGTTATTCCATCTCATGTTAGCATGCAGTTTTGTCTCGTGGGTGACAGAAACATGACCTAGTCTGGTAGTCTTCTCTTTTTTCCTGGACTCAGCTGCTTTCAGCAATAGGCAGGAGAGAGGATAATGCAGGAATTAGCAGCTCTGCACTACCCACATGTTCTTCTAGTGGGCAGGCAGGGAAGATCCTTAAATGGGAAGAGCCATCCTCTTTATTAGGGCTCCTGTGCACCAGTGAAATAGTGTAAAACCAGCTGAAACATTTTAGAGAGATTCAATCATTGTCATCTTCTGTGTGATGTCAAACTGAGGTAACAGCCAGTGGTCCCACATTTCACTATCTATCCTATTTAAGTTGTCTCTTTTCTACTGGTATTGGTCTTACAGGAGTCTGTTTCATAAGGAATAGCTGATTTGCCTCATGGTTTTGTTACAGGTTGAACTGACAAAGAATGGAAATAGTAGTGGGTTTGGGATGTTTATTATGGTGCTCATTATTTCCAGGGTGAAAGTGGAGAGGCCACTGATGATGAAATGGCAACACGGAAGGCAAAAAGCTGTAAGGAATATCGTAATAGAAGTGGCTCAGATCCTCAAGATATTGATGAACAAGAAGAACCAGGTAGATATATTGCTTCAGTACTTAAAAGTCCATCAGGTTTTTGCTCAAAGTCTTTTTATGCAGACATTTTTTTGGCATGTTAAAAATAGATTTATTGTATAAACCTACTTTTGCAGTTGAAACTCCAAAGCCTGTAAGCTTTTAAATTAATTTCTGTAGTTGTTAACAATTGTTCTTTCATTTAGTTTCAGTAGCACTCTCTTTCCATTAAGATGAAATATGTCTGTAAGTGTTGTTCAGTTTGGACTTTTTTGGCTGTTTTGGGACAAATCTAGAATGCTGTTAGTGTCCTACTCTGTGTTAATGAATTGGACAAAAACATTTTTATTAGACCAGATGTAATTGTGATGAAAACTTCTGTTTTCTCCATAGATCAAAACATTATTATTAATGCTTCTCCATCTAACAACCTACCATCAAGAAGAGCTCACTCTCTGACAGCATCCGGGTCTCCAAACTTAGGAACTACATCACCTTCACCAGCAAGACCAGTCTCCTCTCCTGTAATATCTTCAAGCAAGAGTCAGTCTAGGTAAGGATTTAAATCAATGCTTTGATTTAAAAAGAAAAGAAGCTACTGCTACTTATCATCAAATGTGGGTTTTGTGCCAAACTAGCAAAATCTGACAAAAACAATGCCAGAAATGCCATTAACCTTTTTGTAGACATCTAAAACACATTGTAGGACAACACAGGACATTTAAACTGAAATACCATGAACCTGAGGATGCCTTTGTAGCAAGTCCCCGAGCAGCATGCTTGAGTTTATGTCTGTTACAGAAGCAGATTGGAATGCTGTTCCAAAACTACACAAATGTGGAGTTTAACTCTTTCTCCAGATCTTCTCCGAAACATAGTTATAGACATCTTCATAATGCAAATCAACAGCAATGTTATAGATGTGTGAACTGAAGCTCTGAGGTTTCTCAACACAATTCATTTCTACCTGGGGGAATAATAACTTTTGCTGACGTTTCTGGTGGTGATTGCAGTATTGTCTTGGGAATCAGAGGAACGTATTGAAATCTTTCTCTTTTCCTTGAACATTCATCCTTTTTATGTCACTTAGGTAGTGTAAAAGTTCATTATGTTATGTGCAGTGGTATAGGGCACTACTGTATTAATTGTATAAATAGTAATGGTGGTGATGGTAGTGATTACAGTAATAATATAACAACCATAATATGTCAGGGATGTGGATGGTACTTTATAACATACAAGAAGACATTCTAAACAGAGGCTTTCCAGTACCTTTTAAGAGAATGAATACTGAAATATGGTTATGAGTATGAATCTTGGGGGTTCCACAAGAGCAATAGTAAAAAATGAAAGAGATTACTGGTGTTGGTATAACATTACTTTTGAAGAGATGTGTCTTGTGGAATGGTTCCTGTTGTGTATTTCCTGGCAATTTTATTTATACTTAAATAGTTGGATTTAGCAACAGGCGTGAGTAGTAGAGCCACGTGTGGACAGATGTGGTTGGCTTAACTCTGCTTAACACTGCTTTCTGAGATACTTACCGTGTTTTTTACTTTTTGTTCCTTGCTATCATTCACAAACTTGGATTCGTTTCTCTAAGCTTTTATCTTTTTTTTTTTTTTGAGTATTAGAACAGATTTCTTTTACATTAAACTGAAGAAATACTGCTTTACCACCTCTGGAAAATGCTTCTGTGTTTTGCAAATCTGCTTTTTTACTTTTATGCCAAAATGCTTGTTGTTCTCTAAAAGAGATTAAAAGGCTCAACGGGGAACTCGCATTCCCCGGGGAAGGACAGCTAATGTTCTTTTAAATCCTCTCAGTCCTGGGTTTCTGTACAGATCCCTTCATAGCTTAGCACTGTGGGCCTCCCCAAGTTATCACAGGTTTTCCCTGGCAAAGTTTCCCCAGCAACTCCATACATCCCTTGGTAGAGCACTCCTAAATTTACTGTGACACTTCTTGCTTAAACTTGCTATGACCCTTCTTGCTAAAATTTGCTGGGGATGCAGCTATATGGCTGTTTCAGCTGTCCCGAGGAAATCTTCTCAGATCAGACTTATATGTTTTACCCATTACCTGACCTAATTTTTGTGAGCCATTAAGAGATTTGGAGCACTGGAGAGAGTTTTATTGTTGTTATTTAGTCTGTGGACCCTTGCTAGGTCTGAATTGTGCTTGCCAGTTTTCATGTGTGTGGACACTTCACATGTGCCTCAACTGTTATCAGTGAGTCCAAGTTATCAAATAATCGACTCTCTGCTTTCCTGCAAAGTCTTGTAATCTTCCACCTTATATGTGTATTACTTCACTCCTGGGATATCTTTTATAGTAAACCAGCTGGTTGCCTCCAATATAGAATTTAGGTGCTCTTCTGGGAATAGGTGCTCCAGAGACTTCTGTAATTAGATGTCTGGATGAAGAGCTTACTCAGACTCAAACCATCAAACTGTCTTGGAGGACACAGTAAGGTTTGTACCTTCAGGCAATCCACCCACGGTCATGGCATGTCCTATTGCTTTATGTTGCATTAAATATATGGCAATCTGTCAGGCAATAACATGCCATAGCTTATTTCAGCCGTTTCAGATATAAAACACACCAAACATGAAACAGTGGCAGGATGGCTGTCTGTGGCAGCACAGGTAGAAGTGAGGGAGGAGCAGACTGGGGCAGTGGTTCACAAGCTGTGGTACATGAAGACTGTGAGCAGCACAATGTTTTTACTTGAAGCTGCTGCCCTTAACCCTGGTGATATGCAAGCAAAGTAAGTTTGGGAACCCACACAGGCTGAACACAGCCATTTTTTGTTTCTCTTTTGCTCTATTTTTGTTGTTATCCTGCAGTCAAGTTATATACTTAGTTATACCCTACAGGTTTTGCCAGTATCATTATAAATTAAGATAAAATGAAGTATCCGTTTTCCAAAGTAACAGAAAGTTTGAATGACCTAGATAATGAAATAACCTAGGAAAAACCGGATCCGCTGGGAGTGCTTATACACATTTGTATAAGCACTGCACAGATGACAGCTAATGAGGAGATGAGCAGAGTTTAGTAATTCAGATTAGCATCTGGATTTAGACTCAAACACTGATAAGGCTTTGTAGTTGGAGGCAGTGTTGGACATGAGCTGGTTGTGCACATTAGGTGCGTGCACAATCCCTCACAGAACCTGGAGCTTAGGAGAGCAGTGGGCAGAGGGTCCCACCAGCAGCACAGAAAGCTGAGCTGGTGACAAGTGATTGCTAGGTCCTGCAGTGTAGCAGGAGGGCAGCAAGAGAGAATTCTAGTTCTTTTTCTCTTGCCATATAGTATGTGCATCATTTTACCTTAGCAGTGAATTAGAACATCTCCACTAAATGAGAAGTGCTAAATAAAATAACATTTTTTAAAGTGGAAAAATATTTCTAAATATAATGATAAAAGTTGAAAAAGAGGAGGACCTGGATATCTTTATTGTACATTTTAAATAATAGTAATTCTTATGGGTACAGAGTGAAAAATGGTATTTTTCCATATATAACTCATAACCTTGATATTCCTGATGTCCTTACAAATAATTTACATTCAGATAAATCCTTGTACAATCCAAATGTCCAGATGATTTCTGAACACAGGTAGCCTGCAGCTGGTTTTGTCATTCTTTCAAAGCAGATGTGCATATGACAAATTTCCAAGGTCTTTGGAAACCTAGTGCCACCTGTAAGGTGGAGGAATCAGGAAAGAGGGTGATAAGGCCGCTGGAAAATGGACCACAGGATATGGAAAACTAGAGAAGTGGGCTTTTTTTGTGAACAGAGAATAAACTGCCTCTCTCATTAACTGTATACAGGTGTAATCCAGACTGCTACTAATTGCAGTTTTGGTTGTTGGTGATGGTGAGGTTTTCTTGGGGTTTTTGGCTTTTTTTTTTAACAACCTGTATTACCCATGGAATGACTCTGGAAGACAGTCTTTAGTGATCAGATCTAGGAAAATGTTGAACATTTTCTTCTGATGTTGGTCTTCCATTTGGTGCTCTACAGATCCAGTCTGTTTTCTGGAGTCTAGAAACTTTCCTCATCGTGGTTTATTTTTCTTGTCTCATAAAAATGTTAGGAATTATTTAGTCAAAAAAAAGTTATATGCAGTATGTCAGTACATGCCATAACGATGTCAAACAAATTGAATGTTATCAACTAAAGTAGATGGTATTTTTTTCTACTTCTAAGTCACATTCTGTTTTCAATTATATGCATTCATCCCAGCCCAGGAGTAAATTGAGGATTCTGATCTAGCATATTTGGGTAAAAAGTCACCTGCTTGCAGGCATGTCTTCAGGAACACTGGACAACAAGCTGGTCCTGTTTTTCCATCACAGCTGTTGGAACTATTTGTACTGAACCTGATGGCAGAATTCATAGATTAATGGATTTGTGTATAACATTACAGAGCAATTAAGTCTGACACACGGTTGCCTAGTCTGATATTTTGAAACAAATACTGCAACTTCTGCAGTTATGGTTTAAAGCAGACAGCTGTTTGCTTAGATCCCTCCCTTTTCAGGATGGTGGTGCTGGCAGACTCCATTCCTGCAGGGTGTGTTCATTGCTGTTTAGGCCCAGGAGGGGGCTCAAGAGCTCAGCCCCTCATTGCAAATTACTACATGTAATTCACTGAGGACTTGTTCATGCTTCTCAAGTGGGGGCCTAACTACACTTACAAGTGTAAATCTGTAGTAGGCTGAAGATTTCGGGAAGTCACTTTTGGAAATGTACTGGTTCTATTTCAAAAACTTTATTCATCTGCACAGCTTAGAGTAATGATTGCAGTTACAGACAATTATTACTCTTGGTATTGGTATTACTCAAATCAATTAAAATAAATAGCACCAAACAGCTAGTTGTTTCCGTGATCATTTTTTGCCTTTTCTCTCAAGAAATTCCAGTTTGCTTTCCTTCCTTCAGTCCACAAAGCTGAAAGGAGGAAATCATTAGAACCTCATTTGGTTCTAATGGACAGTAGCCCTCCAGGGGCTAGTGTCTGATCTTAACAGAAGAAGAAGAGAACTGTGGTTTGACCTGTCTTTGAGGTATCTGATGACAACCCAACCATTCTTGGGAAGCATCCTAGAAAACCCGTGGGCTGGGGAACAATGAGAGTTGAATGCCAGGAAAGGGGAAGGGTTATGCTTCTTAAAATCTTCACCTTCAATGCTCCCAGATATAAGAAACCCCAGGTGCATAAGGAAAATATTTGGTTTTCCTCTGTATCCAGTCAGAATATTAGCATTTTATTTTGACAACAGAACTTTAAGGAATTCTGCTTCCATTTTATTTTTTCCATGGCAAATCTTTAATGAACTTCATAAAGAGCCTGCATTACAAGAATAATGGCATTGTTTTCTTCAAAGGCAAAACAAGAGTGCTTTCATTTGTGCCATATGCATCAGGCTGTTTTGCACATGAAAGCTTTAAATACCATGCATATACATTATTTATTCTGGCAAAGTTTACAGTTGTCTTGAGGGAAAAGTGTAGCTGCTGTAAAACAAGAAGGTACAAACCGTCATTATGCATCTTATAAGATACTGCTTTTTTTGCTTCTTCCAGATATTGGTAATAAATGCATTAAGGAGAGCACAAATAAACTATTACTACAGTAATGCAAAATGTTTCAATAAAAAGAAGTTTAGTGTACCCAAACTACAGCAGTCTTTTTCTGATTTAGCACGTGGAGCAGCAGTAGCTGGCATGGCCGCGTTAAAGGAGGAATGAAGGGGTTTCAGAACTTCATGGTGTCTGATAGTAACATGACTTTTGTGGAATTTGTAGAGCTCTTCAAATCTTTCAGGTAAAATATATCTTTATTTTGTACTGATTTCATTCATCCAAGTTTATAAAAGAGCAAAAATTGAACTTTCCTACTCTTTTTGCAGCGTCCGTAGCCGCAAGGATCTGAAAGACCTTTTCGATATCTATGCTGTGCCTTGCAACCGATCCGGCTTAGACCCTGCTCCACTTTATACTAATTTGAAAATTGATGAAAACAGCAGTGGATTCCAGCCTGATTTAGGTTTGTTAAAGAGGAAAATTGAGCTGTTAGACTGCTGAGCAACTTCGGTTATTGGCCTTAATAAAAAGTGTCTCAGTCTCAAAAAGAACCATCAGTTATAAGTTTAAGTAGAGGACTGTTGCCATGCCTTTGCTAAGCAGGATGTAAGACAGAAATGAAGGGAAGGAAAAGTATTCTGGCTTCCATTAGCCAAATATATTTGTAACCAATAATAGCAGAGGCATAAAACTTATTGCTGAGTGGCTGAGCTCAAGGATCTGTAGAGATTGCAGGAGCTCTGGAAGGGCTAAAACACTAAGCAAAAGTAGGGAGTAGAAATGAAGAAGCTGTGTCCTGTGTCTCATTTGGCTGTTTTTTCCTTATCTGATTTCCTAGTGGATCTGCTTTATGTGGGATAAGGGGAAGGAAGCCTCTGTCCCTCTTTACATTCCCCAGTTACCATAATCTCAGTCTGAACTTTGGCCACATTTAAAGAAAACACTCTTTCTGCCAAGCATCTTGTGGGGAGGGTGCAGAACAATTGGCATAGGGGACTGGAAGAAGATAAACAGTGATTGAACAGGAAGGGTATGGGGTTGCACACAGTTGAGGAAAGGCTTTGGGGCTGTTCGTGGTGGTGAGGGGAAGCAGGAGAACCCTGGGTGACTGTGTGAGAGACTGTGTGTTCAAGGTTCCAGGATTTTGTTCATAATAATTGAACACTTACAGTCTGCTCCCATGGACTCTTGTTCTTTTGTTAATGAATAAAAACAAGATGAGTTTGTTCTAATTTACTATTCATTTACTAAAATATTCAGTCAGATACTCGTGCACATTGTATATTGCATTATATTCTATACAGTCTATATAATACACATAATTATTTGGCTTTTAATTATGTTCTCTTATTTTTCTTTCAAGATTTGTTGACTAGAAATGTTTCAGACCTTGGTTTGTTCATTAAGAGCAGGCAGCAGCTATCAGACAACCAGAGGCAAATATCTGATGCTATTGCTGCTGCCAGCATTGTTACCAATGGTACTGGAGTTGAAAGCACATCGCTGGGAATATTTGGAGTGGGAATCCAGCAGCTAAACGACTTCCTAGTGAATTGCCAAGGAGAACACTGTACCTACGATGAAATTCTCAGTATTATACAGGTCTGTAATACAAATATCTTGTAATTTCTTTTTACTTGAAATCCTGTTACTTCCATTTTCCCCACTACCATTGTCTGCCAGTCAGAATAGCATCTGCGTGGATACCTCCTTTCACACTGATATTGTCACTACCATTTACTTGAGTGTGAAGTTTAATACTATCTTTATTTTGGGCTAGAAAATTTTATGGATGTCCATAAATAAATTCATTTTAAAATCATGCAAATAAAGAGTTCTATTGGCTATGTGTGCTTTAGCAGGGAAGGGATGTCATCACTTGGGAAAAGTATTTGTGACAGTTCATTGTTTTCTCCTTGTCTGTGACCACATTTGATTGAGCTTAACCCTAATTTGGAACTTAAAAAAGCACCATTTCCACATGATTTTATTTTTTTATAAAAAAATTTCCAGAGCAAACATGGACATTTTATTCCCTTTTGTACAATTGCTGAAAATTTTAGAAAGTGTATAGAAAATTTTTTATTCCTCTAGACATGCATAATTAATATGATTCGAGATTAACCCTCCACTTGGCAGTTAACAAAGGCTGAAAACTGTAGCTTTCAACTATCAACATGTAATATAAAACTGCAAAGTTTAAAAGCCAGAAATTCTAAAGAAACATCAAGTTAGACTACTACAAGTCTCTTTAATTTGAAATGGTGGTATGTTGTGTTTAAGCATAGTAGATAGGAATGGGATCACAGACCCTTCTTAATTTCAGCTTAAGTACTGATTCTGCTTTCAGCAGGAGGTTGGATTAGATGACCTCCCAACATCCTTTCCAACCTGAATGATTCTATGACTTACAATTATGAGTTCAGTATATTTGTTTAGTGATTTGTAAAACACAGTTTGCAGGCACATAATTATCCACAAAAAGACTGGTTTTACATACTTACTGGTGAGTGCTATGAGCAGACTACACTATGAAAACATGACAAAGACATATTTCTAAGAATTGTTATGATGTATCTCTTAAATTTCTTCCTCCTCATAGAAATTTGAACCCAGTGTGAATATGTGCCAGCAAGGGCTGTTATCTTTTGAAGGATTTGCAAGGTAATTACGTATGTGTTAATTTATGTATCTGTATCTATATCTCTATCTATATATATATCTTTCAAGATGATACTAGGGTATTGATGTTTGTATGACAGTCACAAAATGCTAAGCACAGCATAAAATTTCCTCACATCTTCTCACTTCTAGATTTTTGATGGATAAAGACAACTTTGCCTCCAAAAATGATGAATCACAGGAGAATGCTGAGGACTTGAACTTTCCTCTCTCCTATTACTACATAGAATCTTCACACAACACTTACCTTACTGGCCATCAGCTTAAAGGGGAGTCCTCAGTAGAGCTCTACAGCCAGGTATGCAGGATTGGATCACTGTGCAGCTTTCAACATGAACTTGTTTGTTTTACTGGCAAGTTGCAGAAACATGACCTTTTTGCTTTGAAAATCTAGATGTCCTAAACCTCTGCTTGCAAAATGTTGGAAAACATGATGTGTGGGAAAGCTGCCTGTAAGCACAGTTGTGCTCAAATGCCTTTTCTAAGGCAAAAAAAATGGGTTTAGTTTGAGATTCATAGCATTTAGACACCAGTCGGTCTGACCCAACCTACTAAAATTAGACTTTCCCACAGGAAAGACTGATCTAATATTTTAGTTCATTCAGATGTCAAAAACACTACTGAAATACTGTACATTGCACTGCTAAGACAAATTTCAAATGGAACTATAACTTCTAAAAACATTACTTCTAGGAATATTCTACAGGTTTTTAGACTTTATGCCTTACTGGCAGTGAGCAGGAACAAAACAATTTCTCCCTAGGACTTTTGGTTCTGTGTTTGTTTGTATATATATTTTTTCATGTCTGTATTTACGAAATGCTAGAGAAAGCATCGAACTTCCTGTCAGTAGTGTTTTCATTACTTTAAATGTTAATGACTCATCATTGAGAAGGGCTCATCTGGTGTCCCGTGTGCTCCTTCACCTGGGGTTATAAGACAGAGGGATGAGGCTGTGTTAGGAAATCCTGAGTAACATGATCACACTGAATAATGCAATTGCAGAGGTTCCTGTAGTAGCAGTACCTGGTGATGTGAGTATTGTGTTGGTAATAGATGGGAAGTGAGATAGGGCTCGGCTGCCTTCAAAATTTGCATGATTCAGAAAAGCTTCTCCCTGTCCCTCAAGTCACCAGCTGAAGGGACACTTTGTTCTGGCTCGGTGTGGCTGGCTCTCACAGAAGTGATGGTGTGCCAGCTATGGACACAACTGTCTGAAATCAAATTATTCAGGTTTTGAGTAGGAGGAATAACTTGTTCTTTGTTCCTGAATGTTTTTGCTGGAAATGGGTTTGACTGTTGAGGTCTTTCTATTCGGTAAAATATTTAATTGTGGTACAGATGACAGGCATGCTAAATACTGATAGCAGTAAGAAGCTGGGCTGTCACCAGATGGGCTAGCTTATCTTTCCCTTCATCCTTCCTCTTTGCTTCCTTCAGTGGTTTTCTAGCAAGTAGGGCTTTCTAAAATAAATAAATGAATAAATGAAAAATGGATGTAAATTAGCCTAATATAATTGATTAAGATGGCCTGGCACATTTCCATTCTAACTATATTCATAGAAGTTGTTTCTTCAGACACCATTTTCAGACAATCTTCTGTTTATAAAACTAACAATAACAAAAAGAACCAGCAAACAAACTGGAACTATCCCCATAAGCTGTCATGGGAGCAACCTGGAATAAATTGCCATGTTGCCTTGTAGCTGCTTTTTCAGGGAGAAATATAGAAATGTTTCTCTCCCTCAGAAAATTAAGCTATACATTAGGAACCACCTTCTGCAAACAGATTCCCTGTGTTCTGTAAGATACCATGAATTTCAAAGCTTTATGGTAACTCTCCTAAGAACATACATGCTTTCTTAATTTTCCCTTTCTTTTTCAATGGTAAATGAGGATTTCACTTAGGGAATGCGGGTAGCTCCTGTGGGCTGTTTACTTCATGGAGATTGCTCTTTCCAGCACTCTTGCTGAATCACTAGGCTTTCACTGAGCTCTGCAGAGTCTGTCTTCTGCTTTGATGGCATGAGAGTGTGACTTAGACGTGCTAACACTGTTCAATTGCATTGTAGGTTCTTTTACAAGGCTGCAGAAGTGTAGAATTAGACTGCTGGGATGGTGATGATGGAATGCCTATCATTTATCATGGTCACACTCTTACTACTAAGATCTCTTTTAAGGTATGCTAATAACTGCATATAGAAAAAAATGAGAAGAAAATCAGTATTTTTTTCTGCAATGAAGGAAAAAATTTGCCAACTAGAAAAATACAAATCCTAATGGGCTAAATCCTAATAGAGTATGAACTATGGACTGTCAGACATGAACTCTTCAATGCTAAAGATTATGCTTTTTAAATCAGTTTTTGTAGCATATATACTGTAATTTTCTGTCTTTTTATTGTCAATGTAAGTAACATAAGTATGTATTACCAGTCCTGTTGTAACAAGATGCTGTCTTGTTTTGAAAACAAATTTTGGAGGAAATTTGTTTTAGAGAGGAAAACAGATATCTTCCCCTTTCAACTAACAGTAAGCTAGCTGAATGCTGCAGAATAACCCCATGTTCTTTCCATGGCCTTTCTTTCCCCCAGGAGGTAGTTGAAGCTATTGATCGCAATGCATTCATCACTTCTGACATGCCAGTTATCATTTCCATAGAAAACCACTGCTCGTTGCCTCAGCAACGCAAGATGGCTGAAATCTTCAAGGTAGGCCATAAACTGCAGTAAATAAACTAAGCACATGCCTTGGGATTTTCCATAATATATCACATGTTCTTAATATTTCAGAATGTATTTGGAGATAAGTTGGTGACAAAGTTTTTATTTGAGAGTGACTTTTCTGATGATCCCATGCTTCCTTCCCCTGGCCAACTGAAAAGAAAAATCCTGCTTAAAAACAAGAAGCTGAAAGCCCATCAAACACCAGTGGATATATTGAAACAAAAGGTGAAGTCTTTCCCTAATAGCAAGTAGTGAGACCCAACTTTGGTTAGAAATAGTTCATTTGTGTTTGAAGTTTGTGCTATTCCCATATGAACAGCAGAATAATCTAATGCATATTCATGTTTGGAAGAATCACAGTGGATTGCAACACTTTCAAATAACTAGACAAGACGTATAGTACAGTATAGATACAGCACAACTAAATTTTAGTGTATATTAGTTTTATATAGCCCTAAATAAATGATAAACATAAATGAATTTTCTCTCTGAGTCTATAACATTTACTGTTCACGATTATTGAGAAATAGTGATATGCATTAAGTATGTGTATATATTTACAATATGTAGTAATTTTTGGTAGAGTTCTACTTTGTTTCTTTTTTCATAGTCAAGCCAGGCAAATACTGTCTTTCCTAATCCCTTTTCATGGGGGACTCTGCTATTCAAATAGTGCTTATACCTATATGAGAATTTTTTTGATTTCTAAAGATTAGGGCTGCATCTCTAGTAGCATCAATATAATAATGTCTGTGGTTAGTCAGCAATTAGATTGAATCCTTGAAAATGTAAACGCCAGTTGCATTAGATTTAAATTCTTGTATCAGAATGAGTAAATCACACTGATTAGTACCAGTATATGGACATGCTCCATCTTTTGAAAAGGTTTTAAACTATTTCTTGAACAGCCTACCTCAGACTGGAAAAAAGCAGCATTGCTCTGAGTGATGTGCAAAGTGGAAATTTTCCTGTAATTAATTAGTTTTCGTATCTTATTAAGTGTTTTTCTTCCAATACGGGTTTTCTTTACTTTCACACCCTTAAAATGGTATTTTAGTTTGATCTTAACAAACTTAAAAATCTCACTTATTTCTCATTCAGTGCTTTCATATAAATAAAATAAAATAAGATGCAAACAGTGATGAAAACCCTTTTACTTTTTAAAAAATTACCAATAATTTACTAAGTGATTCTATTGTTGCAGGCTCACCAGCTGGCACATATGCAAGCACAGGCTAGCAATGGTGCTAGCAACCCCACACCTACCAATGAAGAGGAAGAAGATGAAGAGGATGAATATGACTATGACTATGAATCTCTCTCTGATGGTAACAATATTTATTCATTTATTTATTTATTACAGTGTTGTTGCTAGAACTGTAGCAATAAGAATGTAAATATTCTAGTTCAGAAATGAGGTAGGTAACTTGGTCTTACCTTGTGAGAGGAAGATGTACTAAATGTCCTTGGTGGCACTTTGGTGCAGTAGTCTCTAATACTGTGAAATTAATTTGACTGTATAGAGGACTTGGATGTGACTTGGAGTCCAACCATTATATGTTTTAACTGTGCATTGTATGCTAAATTCTAGTCTTTGTAATTACCTTACTCATATAGACAGCTGAAAGCTCAAGTTTGCAACAGGCATAGCCCTGGCATCTGCATGATCTCTGAAGTACCCACTAGTTACACCTTAGGCATCAGCTGTTCATAGTAAAGGTAGAGGAGCTGCTGAGTCCTTGGTTTATTCAGTGAAGATGGTTTTATTGAAGCATCAGGTGCTCAGTGAGAAAACAGCAAGACATCCCTCAGTGACTTGCCTTGTAAATTCATGGGCTGTCTACACTTCAGCTGTCCTACCCTTCAGGAACTGGCAGTTTAGCATAAATCCACCTTTAGGAGCAGTTTATAGATTGGATTAATGACTGGCATGCCAGAAGTGATAACAAATATTGCAGTTAATAACTTCCACTACTTCCTTGATTCTACTACACATGAGGCAGCTGAGCTGAAGTCATGCTTTCTTTTTTTGCTTCTCTTGCTGTGGGACTGGTTGATTCAGGTAGAGAAAACAACTGGAGTCAGAAAATGTAAAAATATATTTAATCCTCTCAAGTTTTGTCAAAGGATATTTGTCAGAACTTCCATGTATGGATTGAACAAGCTTGAATGCATCTAAATGGGTTACTTGCTTTTTTTAAATAGTAATTTTCAGAGAATATATCAATGTAGATCAGCGTGTGTTTACCCAGTGAGACAGCAGTGATGAAAAAAGTGAAACCAAGCTCTTTGGGTAGTTAAACCCTGCACCATTGTTAAACTCTGTAAATGAGTCACAAAACTGACCAAAGGGACAAAAAGTTGCGGATGTGCTTCAGTGTAAGTAAATGTAAGGTTATTTGACGGAAAACCTTTAAACCTTGTTTATATGATTCTAAGATCAACGATGGCAGTATCAGTTTCAGAAATCATGGAATTATTGAGTTCTCTGAAATGCTCATCTTGGTGTTCAGTGACAGCTAAAAGATGGAGATGATCAGGGACAGTAATGAAAACAAAACATCTTTTGGTTTCTGTATTAAACCTTAATGTGTGACAACTTGAGTTCTGTGTCCAGTTCTTGCCTCCACATTTCAAGAAGGATATGATGGGGTTAAGAGAGGTTAGAGAGATGGGCAGCCAAAAAAGTAAAGCGAGTGCAGTGGTGGTCTTGCACTAGTCAGAGAAGGCTGGAATTCTCCAGCTGGTAGAGAAGGGGACTGAGAGGTGAATTGGAAGCTGATTTGCTAAATCATGAAGTGGTGGATAAGGGGAGTACAGAACTGTTACTCTTTAGGTCTAGGAGGTACTCAGTAAAACTGAACTCAGGAAGTTCAGTCTAAAACAGGTAAAGTATTTATTTGTGCAGCTGGTAGTAAACTTCTGGAATTTGCTGCCATGGGAAATTGCAGGGCCAAGTGGCATCAGCATGTTAAAAAAAACGATTGGACAAATTCATGGACAGATTTATAAGCCAATGTCGTAGGTAGGAATATTTTAGTCCAACATCTCTAATATTCAGCAGTTGTGGTTGTTGGGATGGTACTCAGGAAGTGGGGCCAGTTGCTCTCTTTAAATGGTATCTTCTGTTGCCACTGTCAGAGAATGCTCAGCTGGATGGACAGTTGGTCTGACACAACTGGGGGTGTTCTCCTGAGTAAACAGTGATGAACTGAACCTTTAAGTCTAGTGGGGAGCTGTTTAAGTTCTAGGTGCCATGTTCAGAGAAAATGTAAGGCTTGAGCATGTCCTGCAGCACAGGACTTCTTTTCAGATTGTCTCTTATTTACATTACTTGCTTCTGTCTTTAATGATTTAAAAAATAGTCACAAAATTAATGAATGCAGTTCAGAACCTGACACTGCTTATGGAATAGCACTATTATTTAATGCTAATATGAAAATTTATAGGTTTGATGTCAGTGCTGCCTTCAGTTGTGTTTTGCTAGAAAGCTGACCTAACTGGCTACTTGAGAATAGTCTTTGTGTGGGACAGGGTGGAGATAGTGAAGATGTAAATTGCTGTGAAAACTTAGATCTTTGCTAACAGACTTGTGAAGAAAATATTGCAAAATAACTGCAGTAAGTGACTTTTGAGCAATGTTCTAGTTAAGAGAAGGTTTGAGAAATCTGAAGCTAGCAAGAAACATTCACACCTTCCAATATATGAAGAAATCTGCAGCATGATTTACTGCTTTATTACAAAAATAATTCTTTGGGTTCTTTAATTATGTTAATATTTTGGAAAAACTAATCAAAGTAATGGTCTGTAAACTTTCTAAAAGAGATTCAGTTTTATTTTTCTTACTGATATATTTTTTGAGTAAGGCTAATAGTTTTACGACTGACACTAAATTTTCATTTTTCTGGCTGTAAATCTTAATTTCCTTTACTCTTATTCCCTCTCTGACTCGTTTCCCTGTAGCTGATGTCCTTAATGCTTCTCCTGCTCCTAACAGCCAGGAAGGTAAAAGCCATTTGGTTGAGCATTTTAACTGCATGAAATCAGCATTGCATCTTCAGCCTGTTCAATGTGACAATGTGAATGTATGGTTTTTACTTCATATTGTAAATGCAATCAGATGTTTTTAGATGGCATTGTTAACTGGTCAGAAGCTGTTAGAAGGCTGCATGTGCGACACTGGTTGTGCATAAAAAGATTATGGTCAAAGCATCAGGAATATCAGGAATAAAATAAAACCATTCCTTTTGTGACAGTTGCAATATTTTGGTCCAGAAAGACTATATTAGTAGGTTTATTATTCTTTGATAAATATGTAACTTTGAAGAGGTATTTCTATAGATGGAAAAAATATTTGTGTGTGGTGAAAGTAAGGAGAGGAAAGCCAAAACTTGCTGTACAAAGCGTGTACATGTTTGATGTAGTTAATTGTGTTTGGACATTTTTTGTCATTCCGGACTTCCAGTTGTTTTCAGATGGCAAACTTAATTCATTATATGGTTTGGTCTTAAGGATCTTTTGAACACTAAAGGATCGGCTTTAAAGGAAGTGCAATGTATTAACCAAAGCCAAGCATTAAATTTTTGAAGGAGAAGGTTACTACCAGAAGATGATGCTTTGACCAGCTAATGCATTATTTTAGCATCTGGTTATTCATATAAGATTCACAGCACTGTCCACAAATATTGTTAATTCAAATTAAATTTCCAGTTGAAATTGTTTGGCTTTATGTTTATTAATATCCCCTTAATTTTTAGATAACATTCTTGAAGACCGACCTGAGAATAAATTATCAGGTGATAAACTGCAGTTTGAATACAATGAAGAGACTGCCAAACGACTAAAGAAGGCTGATTGTACCACTTACAATAATAAAGGAAAGGTAGTTGTGCTTTCCCCCCCCTTCTTCCCAGTCACACTTTGATTCATAACCAGCTTCAAAAGGATTGGACAGTTTAGGTAACTGAGACATCAGATGGCAAATGTGCTTTAATGAAGACAAATAATAGCAAGTATGGAAAGACACCAGAAAAAACAGATTAAATAGAACAAATACTCAACATACTGTTCTAGGAAAGTCTTCAGAGGTGGTTGTATATAGAGGCTGTTTGGCTGAAAATTTAACTGTTGTTGGTCTCAAGGAAAACGTCATTGAAACGAGATCCAGGAGCTTATTTAGATATTTAATTTCCATTAATATCAATGGAACTGAAGATTTCATCTGAATCTTCAGCATCTTTGTGTATCAAAATAACTTTAAAACACCACAGTATGATATCAGATATCCACAGTGCCTCTTATTAAATCATCTGACAGTGGAACCAGTGCATTTCTGTTTAATAAATTGTAGTTTCTCCTGAACATGGATATGTTTTGTCTAAATGTTTGTAGAACTGACTGTGATTAAGGCCTTTGCACAGTATTGGAGAATCAGTAACACGTGTTGCTGCATAGGTATGCACATGGGAGGGAGATGTGTTAGGTGAAGACACAAACCATATAGGAAGAAAGAGATAAAATATTTTAAAGACATAAGTTAGATATGCTAGAGTTCTTCCACATTCAGTAATATTATTATTAATTTTATTACATGTTCTTGGAATTGTCACTCAGGTTTACGACATGGAGCTGGGTGAAGAATTCTATCTTCTGCAAAATAAGAAGGAAAGCAGACAAATAGCCCCAGAGCTATCAGATCTTGTCATTTACTGTCAAGCTGTAAAGTTCCCTGGTAAGTACACTGCCCTGTTTTATTGCTCTAAGCTTTGTAATTCTTGGAGACATTATGTTTATGTTTTGAATTAGTTTGAAGTAGTCGAGGGGGTTCGTTCTTGATGATTTGGTAGGCTTCGTAATAACAGCTCCTGGCTGAGAAGCAGTATTCATAAATTATGTGACTACATACTGTTTGTCATATTAAAATGTTTACAAAAGTGAAATTTGCCAGTCTTCACAACTTAGACAACTGTTTCAGGGCCAAATGCCAGATGACAGAAAGCTTCATCTTAAGAGCTCCGAGTTTCCATGTAAGGACCTACTGAATTAGGAAGGAAAATATCCTTAAGACCTTGAAGGAACAGCGTGTCACATTTCTTTAGATGACCTCAGTTTAGAGTGTTTCACCTTTGCCTACACTGCATCATCTGTTCTTCCCTAAGGGGACAGGAGAGGAGCCTTTTCATGGGGTGGGTGAGAACAACTGACTACACACTCACACACAATCTTCATGGAAGGAGTTAAGGAAATAGGAGTGTCTTCTTCTGTACAGTAGGAAGAATAATGTTTGCAGAGAAAAGGAGAGGGAGTAACTGAAAAGATCACCGATAGTTACTTGTTCAGTACTGAAATGTGAGGTTGGATATATTTTGGCTCATACTGTGAACATAAATACTTTTATATTGAGAATTTATTGTTTATTGATATGTTTAATGTTTTGAATGAAAAATCTACTTTTTAGTGGCATGGTTCTCTGCGGAAAAGTTAGCAATTCTGCCAAATCATGATCTTATACAAATAGAACTATAATCAGATTAGAGAAGCTAACCAAACATAAAATAGTGTCAAATGGGCAAGATAAACATGCTGAAAAATGGACAGACATTCTTTGATAATCCTCCATAACTTTAAGAATTGTAGGTGTCACTTGTAAAAATAATGACTTCTAAAAATTCAAATATGATACTCTTTTTGATGAAATCTGCAATGAGATATCTTTCAAATAAAATATTTTCTTTTAAAGAAAGATATTCAAGATTAAACAGAGATAGTTGGAGTTGTTCCAAGCATTTTGACACACAAAAAAGTTCTGATGTTCTAAGAAAACTTTGAAATATTTAATTTTTAATGTAATTTTGGTTATAAACAAAATACCCGCTTTCCCTATCAGATTTCTTCCTCGTGCTTTAAAGGGGTCATGAATAGAACAATTAAGAAAATGAGCTCTTTTACAGATGAACACATGAAGCTGTAGAAATTACTTTTCCAACAAACTTTGTCTCCTTTGAGGCAAAAACTGCCTGCTCTGTAATGTAGACTTCCATGACCACCATGCCAGTGATTGTATTCCTCTGCTTAGCCAGAGGGCACAGACACGGTGCAGTGCCATACCCCAATATTGTCCATTAATGATGGAAACAGGGCTGGTAGATCCATAACTATGGAGCTCTATTGACTGCATTCCTAACCAACTCAGAAAATGCAAGACTTTTGGAAATAGTGAGTGCAGAATTCATGTCAGTGTCTAATCAGTGTTGTAAATATTTTATTTCTCCTGTCTTCATATATTTTTACTCTCTGTTTACGCTTGCCTACGTCCCTGAATGTTAATCACTGTTTTGTGACTATAAAAAAGGACAAGGACCATTATGTTCACTTATCCTAGCCTACTGAGTAACACAGACTTCCCTAAGCATTCCCTGGTCAAAACAGAATTTATCATGTGGAGAAAATAACATTTCTTGTTTATAAAATCTGTGTTAACAAGGAACCCACCACAACTCTTGTTGCTTCCGTGCTTTCTGACCCTTACAGTCTGTTGGATATCATCATACCAGTATGTGAGGGGGTGCAGGTCTGTTCTCTGGGATCTCCCAAGATGAGGGCAGTGAAGCACACCTGAACACAGTGCTGTAACCCACTGGCACACGGCTCATTGCGTTGGTGCTGAGGATCCTTGCACAATGAGTACAGAAATTGAGTACATAAAAGCAGAATTTGCACAATCAAGGGGAGAGAGCAGGGAGTCACCTGAGCTAACTGGCATGAAATTCAGGCACCGTCTCCATTGTATCAGACCATCTGCCTCTGTGGTATCACTTTCCAAGAAATTAAAGTGAATATGAAAAGAGACAGCCTACATACATACAAAAATGCTGTAAATTCTTTTTCAAGATCTGCAAACCTGCAGACTGTCTGTTGGTCTGAAATGTGGTGAAAAGGTGGGAAATACAATTTAGCCTGTTATGTCAGTATGATTAGAATAAGGGCAGGGAAGTTTGCAGTTGTCTGGATTAAAAAATCTAAAAGCAGTAAAGCAGTGTGCTTATATCTAACACAAGAGACAGGCACTAATCTCTGTAAGTCAAAGAACCTAGCATAGGGGTTGTAGAGAAATACAAAACATTCAATCTGTCATTATGGTAGTATAGTAGGATTTGTGTACAGTATGGTGAGATCAAAGCTGGTCCTACTTTGACCAGAGAGGTGGACCAGATGACTTTCATATCATTGTCAACCTCCATTATTTTGCAAATTTATGATTGTATGAAGAGGTGGAGCTGTATTTTGGAGTCAAGTTTAAATTGGAGTGCAAAATGGAGCTTGCCTCTGGGAAGAGATGTGTCACATGCAAAGCATGGCCATGGGAAAGACTGAAATAAAACTCCCTGCTGCAGCTTCCCCTGTGGCCATCACGTTAGGGTCTGTCAGCCCAGGTTTTGCATTGCACTCTGGTGATTTATGAGGTTAGCTTGTTTCCTCAGTGACTGTCTCCACAACAGGATTTTGAAACCTGGATCTTCCTTGCCAAATCCATTTGATCCATTGAAAACTGGGATTAAATAGTGCTGGAAGCACACAGTTCATAACTTTTCATTCTCTAGTCAGTTCATATTCCTTCATCTCAGTTTCTACCATCTTCTGTTGTTTATGTGTATGCTTTGGCCCAAAGAGACAGTACATCTCCAGTGCTGCAAACATTTATATATATCCTAAATTTTACTAATCCAAGCAGTTCCACTGAAACTATCTGCATATTTTTACTAAGTTCATGTACACATGCCATAAAGATTGAGAGCTGAAAATTTACAGCTGTGGACAGACTTCAGTAGAAAAGAAGCCAATGTATCCTCTTTGTGATTTACTATTTGAAATAGTATTAAAACCAGAACTGTCTTTAGACAGGTATGAATTGATGTGAATTAATGAGGAATGTTTTAGGAGCCACAGTTAGGCAAATAACAGTGTTTGCTCTGTTATATTCTATATCACAAATACATATTGGGTCTCTGAGACCATCCCACACCTCACTGCTGTGGGCAGAATAACTACTGCGCATTTTGACTTTGACTTTCTTTACTTTCATCTGTCCTGTGCTCTCTTCAAGTCAACAGAAAGAAACTGACCTTAAGTGGGATTGAGTCTCTTTACTTCACAGGGATTTAGGTCATGATTTTAATGATTATGTTTCTAGAAGGTACAAGTTTGAATAATAGCTATACAAGAGCTTTCCAGCTCCGTTTCTAGTGCATATTAACCATTAAATGTGTAATGGATTTTGCACACCTAACTGTATTTCTCAACATTGAAATACTAATAAACAGAAGAAGATAACTCTGCAAACATCTTGAAGTTAAACTCTTCTATCAACAGCATTTGGACTTTTATATCTTTAAATCATAGTCTTGCATTTATTTAATTATGTAGGTATCCTATCCCAGATGAATTCCATGATAATCACTACTGGTTAGATTTATTGCTTCTATAGAAAATATTTTTATTTTTTAAAAATTATTCTAAGGATAAATACATTGGGACTGTTACTGTAGATTTTTTTTAGTATCAGTTAGGACTATTTGGTAATTTGAGAGAAAGCCAATACCTTCCTCAAGCCAAAAAGTAAAATGGAGAAAAGTTACATCACAGGGAGAGAACTGTATATAATATTGCTTCGTATGAGTTTTTATATACATTATATATACACATATATATGTACATTATATATAAAACCCTACATAACATATACATATATAAAGGCATCTATCTATGTAAGGATGTTAAAATTAAATTATGGAGAAAAATACACTGCTTGTCCTGTGTACTATATAACAGGAGTATGCATGCCTTCAAAAATAATGTAAAATATGATGGAAAATGTTGTGCCCTCTTGGTCATGTTTTTTGGCTCATTTATTTAACATTTATGGGAACAGGCTTGTCAACTCTAAACCCATCTGGCTCTAGCAGAGGAAAAGAAAGAAAAAGCAGGAAGTCCATTTTTGGCAACAATCCTGGCAGGCTGAGCCCTGGGGAGTCAGCTGCTCTTGCCAAAGCATCTGGAAAAGGTAAAGTTAGCATCTTCTTTCACCAGTCATGTGGAATGACTCTGTAATCCAACACATGTACCAGACCAAGTTGTTAAAGATCAAATGTGTAAGATGTTGAACTTTGGAATGGTTTTCTGTTAGTGCAGCAGCTATTAGAGTAACACTATTATAACTGAAGTGTTGAGTGTGGAATGTTAAAATAGGATTCCTCGGTCAGAGATATGATGACCTTAGTTCATAAACAATTCAAAACTAACATACATTTTAAGTGATGTATCTTAAAGTTTATGCTTTAAAAAGTATAAATGAATATTTTCAAAGTACAAATGGAAGGCAGAACTGTTGGGCTGGATCCAGAAAAGAATTTTTAATGTCTGAAGCAGGACTTAGTTGCCTAAAATTCGGCCAAGTCCAAATGTGTAATTGTGCAAATCAGACTTTGCAGGTGATTCAGTTTGTAAACCAGGAAATTGTGCTTCTGCCTGTGAACAGATGTAAAGAAATACAAAGGAAGTACAGAAAAGGTTCTGGAGACCCAGATCCCCTGCCTTTTAAGTGATTGCCATAAACAGAAAGTTAGAATTGTACCTTTTCTTGAACTTATTTTCTGGCTCAGGGAGTGTTGCATTTCTTGCAGCCCAAGGGCACAGCTGCAGCAGACAGGTTAGATTTCCTGTTAGAGGCCAGTGTCCTAAAAATGAAGTCAGGTGCCAAATTCTAAAGTATGTAACTATTTTGCTACCTTTGTCCCCTAAGTCTTGCAGTCTCTGCAGATTGCCTGTTTGGAGACTTAACAGATGGCTTTCAGTCTTGCCTCCCTTCCTCATTAAAAATGTATAAATTGGGAAGAAGGGAATTTTATTCCTTTATTATATTCAGGCAAACACCAATTAGATATTTATTTATTTATTTAGCACATCTAATCTAATCATGGTATTACTTCAATACTTTAAACATTATGTTTCCTCTCATGGATTGCTCTTCCTCTATAAGAAGGAACGTGACATTTAACTTGAGTACTGTAATTTTCCAGAATCACCTTTTTTTGCCATAACTAAAGCACATACTCCAGTAGAAAACCTTGAATTTTTGGAGTCTCTGGCCCTGCAGCTGTAACTTGAGGGTACTGTTTATCTTCCAGGTCCTTTGGATGTGATGCGGCAAACCTGGGAAGATCCTTGCTCTCCTTACAACTCCCCAGCCTCTCTCAGTGCCATCATCAGGACGCCCAAGTGCTACCACATCTCCTCCCTGAACGAGAACGCTGCCAAGCGGCTGTGCAGGCGCTACTCCCAGAAGCTGATCCAGCACACCACCTGCCAGCTCCTGAGGACCTACCCTGCTGCCACTCGCATCGACTCCTCAAATCCCCATCCACTGATCTTCTGGCTCCATGGGGTACAGCTCGTGGCTCTCAACTACCAAACAGATGGTATGGGTGCATGAACACCTTTTAATACATTTAAATGTGATATAAGTCCTTAAACTGTGAATTTGTATTTGGCGCTTGCTTTTCCCTGCTCTCACGAGGGGATCTGCTTGTCTGTGCACCCCACTATAAGCAGGTTCATACCCCAACAATCTGGTCCTTGGAAGGAGTGATCCCAGAGTTCAGGAGTTTTATGCCAATGCAGCAGATCCTGTGATAACACAGAAGTACCTGAACAGCAAGACCTTCCATTTTTATTTTATTGCTGAAGGTTATTTTTTTTTCCCCCAGTTCAAGAAACTGTTACTCCTTTCTGATAACTTCAAATATAAAAGGGTACAAAGGGTACTGAACTATTTTTAACTTGAAAGTGCTGCCATGGATGCTGGTTTAATGTTGACCAAAACATTTTTGGACTGTTTACTATGCTGTGTTGTGTTGCTTCACCTTTTCCATGGGGGATCCATTAGGTCATCTACAAAGCTACATGGTCAGTGCTTTTTCATTCTGCAGTTCAGGGCACATACCTAGAGACTTCTCAGAGCAATGGTGTAGGCAAGCCCTACAGTTCAATAAAGACAATGGAAAGGGGTAGATAAGAAGGAACTGCTTTTATTGTTTTGTATACTTATTGGATAAATTCGATACATAAATTACAGCTGTCTCTGAAAATCAAGAATGAAATTATAGTACACAAGTAAAATAATTTAAAAAAGATACCTAAAACACGACTTTTTCTTCACTGTTACAGTTTTTCCATTGTACCATTGCTCTCTGTCAGTTTTGGCTGCCTTATTTCACAGATCTTCCTCTGCAACTTAATGCAGCAATGTTTGAGGCTAATGGTGGCTGTGGATACGTTTTGAAACCTCCAGTTCTGTGGGATAAAAATTGTTCAATGTACCAGAAGTTTTGTCCATTGGAAAGAGATTTTGATAATAAGGAGCCAGCTATATATTCTTTAACAGTAAGTACATTAAAAAGGAATTTCATGCAGCCAAACAGATAGAAGTAGACAAGATGTAACTACAGTCTTTAACCAGCATTACAGTCATGCTTCTAAATGGAAAGATTGAACCTTTAATTGTTGCTTGTACTTCTGAAGGTCAGCATAACTAACAGAAATTGGAGGGGGAAGGAGAAAAGATTTGTCTTTATTTTATTATATTTTATTTTATTGGCTGGTTTGTATCCATAGTTACTTTCACTGTTTCCTTCACAATATTCATTGAAACCCAGTCCTGAAAGAATTTTCCTTGGGACTACACAACTGTGTAAAATTACACATGTGCCCTGATGTTTGACACATTTGTGAACACTTGAGAAGCTACACAAAAAAGCCATTATGAAAAGCTGTACTGAATCTTTAAAAAAATATTTTACAAGTTATATAATAAGATATATAATTTGTGGATTTGTGGCCAAAGAAAAGTATTCTCAGAAGCTAGTCCCTTCCAGGAAAAGTGTCAGAAAAGTGAGATTCATAAGAATCAGAATTCTCCCAGATGTGATAATTACACACCTAATTCTTGTGTTGCATATGCCAAAGCAACCTAATTCTTGTGTTGCATATGCCAAAGCAAGCCAGACGTCAGTGCCATCACTCCAGAGTAGTGGAGAAGAAATTGTGGTCCTTTCTGACTACATTACTGGTACATTCTTTCTGGATTAGCTTTCAGATGCCATGAATGGTTGCACTCATGATGTATAGTGTGTTTTTTTCAGAGGAGAGATGCCCTAGCGGTGGTGTTGGGCATGGGGTTAAGGCAGCTCTGCTTCTGAAGTGACTGCCCTGCCAATTACAAAAGTAGGGGAGTATCGGAATTAAATCAGCACGTTAACAAACTGTGCTTAGGAATGTGCTAAACAATATTTAGCAGAATCACGACGGGAAAAGAATTACTCCACTAATTGGTTTCTCTGTGTACTCCTTGGCTTCAGATCGTGTCTGGGCAGAACGTGTGCCCCAGCAACAGCACGGGCAGTCCATGCATTGAAATCGATGTGCTGGGGATGCCTCTGGACAGCTGCCACTTCCGGACAAAGCCCATTCACCGCAATACTCTCAACCCCATGTGGAATGAACAGTTCCTTTTCCGGATTCACTTTGAGGATTTGGTCTTTCTCCGGTTCGCAGTTGTTGAAAATAACAGCTCAGCTGTGACAGCTCAGAGAATCATTCCCCTCAAAGCGCTAAAGAGAGGTACAGCCTAGTTTGTAGTGACACCCTATGCCAAAATGGTTCAACAGATTCCTGGACTGAATCTGTCCAGAGGGATATTTTTAATCAGCTAGTTGCATTTTTCTCGAGGAGGAAGGGAGCAAATTTGAGACTACATACCATGGCCTGGCAGTACAATGCTGATGTAATAGACTCCTTAGGAGCCAGCAGCTGCCCCAGTGAGTTGTAAAAAGCTCGATCCTGTGGTGTTGTGGAGACAGGGGCATCTTACACCTGCTTGGATCCTGAGCTGTGCTTGTGAGGTTATGTTCACCTGGAGACTGGCTGCTCCCTTAAGAAGCATGGAGTGGTTTAATTCCCTGCCTTGTCCTTTGCCCAAGAAACTGCTGTAATGGGTGATCACTGGTCAGAGGGGAATTGCGCTTCTGGCAGCTGTGGCTGGAGGAGAGTTGAAGGGTGAGAGAAAGTGAGAGAGTTGAGAAAACATTGCTAATTCTGTGACACCTGGGAAATGGAGTTTCCATGTTGCCAGCAGCTCTTTCACATGTGCTTTGTGTCACTGTAATACCACACAACTGTCTGTGTTGGCATATGAGGAGATCCGGCCAGACATGCATTTTCCCAGTGATAATTTGACCTTGTTTCATTCATATTCTAATATTTAGATATTTTATGTATGAATATATTGTGTATTATGGCAAAACAAAGGTAGGATGCTGTATGAGCCACTCAGCAATTCATAGCACTTGGGTTACACTGCTGTACAGCGTTAATGCAGTGCTATTACAGTGCCTTAAATCCTATTTGTGTGGCGAATTGTAGCTATAAATACAGCAAATTTGAGTTTTCCATTTATGAGACTTGTGTTCTAGAATGTGGTGAAGTATTTACAGATTTTTCCTCTTTAGGCTACAGACATGTCCAGCTCCATAACCTGCACAATGAAACATTAGAGATTTCCAGTTTGTTTATAAACAGTCGGAGAATGGAAGAAAGTCCCTCTGGAAACACTCTGCCTGCATCTTTGGTAATTCAATTTTTTTGTGTGTGTGTGTGTGAATTACCTGTATTCTTGTCATAATAACAGCCAGACTGTTCAAAGGTGTTAGCCCTTAAACCTGCACATTGTTCAGAAGTACCCTGATGCCTACTTTTTGGCTTTGATGGAAGTAAGATTATCCACCTGGCTAAAACTGTGGAAAGGTAAATCTTTTCAAAGTCTGGCTTCTCTGGTGTATTTAGGTATAGCACAAGAACCCCTGGGCTGGAGGAGTGTAGTTGAGCAGTAAGGTCCAGTGCTGCCTCATGCATTCCTTTATGCATGAATTCTAAGCAAAGCATTTGAGACCAAAATAAAAAGAAAGATGCAAATTACCAACAACTTTGGAATAATGAGAATAAAATTGAATTTTATTACAAGAAAATAAAGACTCTGTATTTCCATAAATACACATATTTATATACGTATGTGCACATATTTTATATGTACAAATATGTATACATACATATACACCTATCTAAAAATATATGTTTGTATTTATGCATGCATAGATGGATGTGATTTTTTCTATTAATAGCCCTTAATATTAGGTTGTCTGGGTTACTCATGTTTTGGCAACTTTAAACATCTATATTATCATTATTCTGACTACTCAAGTGTTAGATAAAACCTGCTGAGCTCCTGTGTATGCAGATGTGTTGCTGATATTATCCTCCTGTGAATACATGCCAAACATGTATCTTGGTGAATTACTAGGCAGAAAGGAAGAACATAAATGGTTTGGAGGTTAAAAGAAAGCTATAGGTTTTCACCCAGCAATCTGTATGCTGAAATATAAATAGTCTGAGCTCAGCTAGAATGGGTAATGAGTGATGGAGGTCTGCCCTTCACTGGAAAACTTCCTTTTTCTTCTTTCTCTTCAGCTTCAGGGTAGGGTGGACTCTTTTGGAGGGTTTGTTGGTGTTTTTTTAATGCCTCAATCTGTAGCATAAGAGCCATGTCCTACCTTGATAGCTTTGCTCTCTCAAGGTCCTTACAACTTGTACGTACAGTTTCTTTTAAGCAACCTTTTACATGCCTTTTACATTCAGTAACCTGTTGAATGTTGTCTGAACAGTTGTTTAGCCTGGGAGAAAGGAAAGCTGCTGTGACTTACAAAGTGACAGTTCATGGAATTCCAGGCCCGGAGCCTTTCACTGTTTTTAATGTAAGTGCAGGGACTACGGCTGCACAGCTGCTCCATCAGGTAAGCTTCCTGCTCAATTGCAGATCCAACTGCAGGAATCCACATTAACATCATTGTGGACATTTGTCTCCCTGCATTTCTCTCATGCAGGGTCGTTGTAGTTCATCACAGCAAGGAGGTGCTGTTAGAAATGTATTCCTGTGGAATTAATTACATTGCAAACACAGAAAATAATCAGTGAAATGATTTATCATTTTAGAATATATTCCCTATCAGTATTTTAATACTTGGGCATATGCAGATGAGAAAAACAATCTTTCTGGCCAACGGAGGCGGTGGGCTGTCCTTACAACAAGGGCAAACATTTCTGCAGAATTCTTTGAACTTGAGCACCATAGGAATACAGAGTAAAAGTTAGAAGGCCAAGTTCATGAGTAGCAAAACCAGTTAACTCAACAGGGATTGTTATTCTAGCAGTGGGAAAAGACTGTACTGTCCTGGGATTATGAATAAATTGTCTGGCCAGCCAAACAGGACAGAAATAAGCTTAAATAGTACTGCCTTGTCTGGGATAGTTGAACTGCTTGGCTACGCTAAAGAGAACAGGACATTACCCTGGAGTAAAATATCTGAATAATAAATAGCACATCAGAAAGCCTGCCTGCACTGTCAGAACAGTTATTGATTCTTAAAGCTTCCGTATTCACTCTCATTTATAACTACTAATTATGCAGTGTTTATATTTAGCGTTCTAATTGTTGTGTGTTTATTATGGTCTGTCTTAGCTCTTGGCTACCATAAAAGGCACCGAGTCATGCGCTGCAGACTATTTTCTGATGGAAGAGAAAAGTTTCATATCTAAAGAAAAGAGTGAATGCAGAAAACCACCATTCCAGAGAGTGATTGGTCCTGAAGAAGGGCTAGTGCAGCTTTTGAACAGTTGGTTCCCAGAAGAAGGATATGTTGGAAGGATTATCTTTAAAACCCGAGAGGAAGTAAGTCTGTTTTAGATAAATTGTTATTTACAAAGATAGCTAAAATTAGCTCTTAGGACCAGGAAACAAAAGGGTGCAGTATTTGTTTCACTACTTGGTGAGTAATGTCAATGCTGTGTACATTGTTTAAGAACAAACATAACTCTTGAGTGAGCAAGGACAACTAGACTTCATGCACCTGTGCGACATTAACTGGACCTCACTCAGCTTTACTATCAGCTGTGTGATGTTTAAGCATTATCACTCACTCACCAGTTCTATGTTGTGTTCTAATTTAATGCCATACATTATGCCAGGATAGGAAATTAATATAAAGAAAGATAATAGTTAATACCATAGGATCATAGATAACAGAACTCCAGACAACCATTATCAATCAGTTTGGATGTCAACAACTTCTTATCTGTCTAGAAAAATTAGAAATAATTTTAATATTAAAGAATAAGTCTAAAAGGATCACAAAGGATAATTAAATTATTAATGATAACCTAAAATGATGAAATAGGCGATTTCTTTTCATTTAAAGGAGGAAAATGGACTGATTACTTCAGTTTAAACTGTAAGCAAAGCATCTACAGCTTGAAAATATGCTAGTGCCCAGGCTTGTGAGAGACAAAAAAAGCAGAACAAAGACACATAATGATCTCATTTCTGGACACACTTTCTTTGGTCAGTTCAGCCTACAAAAATGCTTATTAGTACACAGATTTTACTTACACAAATGATAGAGATCCTCTGAGATACTTTAAAGTGAAAAAATGTTATTTTTGATTAGTTTGATAGAACTTTTGATAAAGCTTCAATTTGACAAATTACCATTAAATTACACAAGTCCATATTTTGTTTTCCTTTATTTCTAACATTTGGCAAAAAAAATTACAAGAAGTTACAAGGTAGAAATTTGTTTGTGGAAATAGTAACCTACTAAATTCTGTTGACTGCAGCACTGACTTTGTCAGTGTGCACCACGTGTCCATTCTGTTAGAAAATGGGAGTTAAAATCTGTCTTGGCTCATGTGAAAATTACGCTGTAGTTTTGTCCTGTGATGTGAGTGCCCCAAAGCATTATCTGTAATTCTGAGCCTTTCTGCAGATAGCAGCACCTCAGAGCTTGGAACTAGAAATGAAGCTGCAAATCTGATTGAAAAACAAGGAGTGGGTCCACTGGAGGGTGTGAAACACAGCTCATGTTTACAGCTTATGAATCCAAGCTGTGTTCCAAGGTGTTGGACAGAAATGCATTCTCTGAGAGAAGGTGCAGGGAGGAATTCTGCCTGAAAATCTGCAGTAGTCAGAGAGCCTGAAAAGGGACAAACATCCTTCCTCTTGCTCTACACCACAGGAAAATGTTTGCTCAGACTTCTTGCTCTCTAAGTACTTTTGGCTTTAGTGCAAGGACAGGAGAGAAAAGAACCCTTTCCACCATCTCCCATCTTACTGCCACCATTAGATGACAAAACATAATTTTGTGTACATAAGGAAAGAAAGGATTTAAGTGACTATACATATGTCTCCAGACACTGATTGTAGAAACACAGGTATTTATTAGCAGTAGTAGCTTGTCAAAACTCTCCTGTAATGCATTTAACAAAATGGAGCTGGGGCTACAGCAGAGTCTCTAATTTCCATGTGATAAGAACCTTTTGTGACCACCAGCTGTTAGTTACCTTTCTGAAGTAAATCAATCTGGCTCTCATTTATTTTCTCTGTAGAATTTAAACGAGAGAAATGTCTTTCAAGAAGCAAAGGAAGAAGCAGCCATCAGCTCCGAGGATGACAGTTTCTTTGTTCAGGTACACGATGTCTCCCCAGAGCAACCACGCACCGTCATCAAGGCTCCCCGCTTCAGCACGGCTCAGGATGTCATACAGCAGGTGAGCTGCACCTTTCCATGGTAATCTGTGGGGTGGAGGCTGGTTTCACACAAGATAAGGTGGGGTTTGTTCTCAGCATAGGCTGAGGAATCGGTTTAGTAACCTGAATCTGAGGGAATGCCTTCTTTTTTGTCTTATTTTTTCTCTGCTTTTAAACAGACTCTTTGCAAAGCGAAATACTCCTACAGCATTTTGAGCAATCCAAATCCAAGTGATTATGTGCTCCTGGAAGAGGTGACAAAAGAGCCAACAAACAAAAAGTCCTCAACATCTAAACCATCTCAGAGGATTCTCTCTGATCAAGAGTGTGTGTTTCAGGCCCAAAGCAAATGGAAGGGAGCAGGAAAATTTATCCTGAAGCTCAAAGAACAGGTTCAGGTAAAAGATGTGATACTTTGCAGCAGGTGTTGTAGATAGTGTGTGATCAGCTTAATGGGAACCTGCTTTCAATGGGAGAGACACACAACTGGCGTGAGGGCAAGTGGGGAAGACAGACTACAGCAAAAAGCAGATTCCTCTTTTCTCCAAACCTCCCTTACTTTCTTCCTTTGCAAAACTGCAAAGTTACATCCAGCAACACGACTCCCTCACAGCCTGCAAATCCAGGACAACCTTTATCTGCTACCAGCTTTCTGTTTTTCAAAATCTTCTGGCTGTACATGCCACACTTTCCATCATAATAAAGGACCATTCAAATGGGCAGAGCTTAAAAGCTATTGGAATAAAGTCTCCTTTATTCCTGCCCAGTGAAAAAGTTGTTCTGTTGCTTTAGCTCAGGCTTCAGAAAATGGCAGGAATGAAGTACATGCCTGCTGGGAGAAGGAGCTGTGTTCTACCTGCCTGCAGACACCACCAATCCACAGCAGCTGTTGCTTTAAAGTAACTGTATTATAAGCACAGATCTTTTTATAAAAGTTTATACTAAATTTACTAAACATATCTTTGACAAGGCATAATTTTAAATTAATTTATTCAGAACAATGAGTAGGATGTGCTTGCCTGTGAAAGCACAGACATACTGCATTTCAAAAGGAAGGCCTGCTTAGAAATATGTTAGGTGTTTTCATATTAATTCTGTATTTCACAGCTAACAAGCCGCTGTTAAATGACTTCTATGATTTTTTTGTTTGTTTGTTTGTTTTTTTACAGGCAGCACGAGATGACAAAAGAAAAGGCATCTCTTTTACCAGTGAACTGAAGAAGTTAACCAAGTCCAGTAAGCAGTATCGGGGGTTCATGTCGCCCTCGCTGCAGGTGTTGTCGGACAGTCCCCAGAGCAAGGACGAAAGGGCCGCGTGTGGCTTGACCTTCAGTGACATTGTAGAGTAGTCACCCCACTGCCCACGGTCTGCTCAGGTATGAGACACCGATCCCAACGCTGAGCAATCATTTATGTGATTTAGAGGATTTTTTTTTCAAAGTTGTAGCTGGTCAAACCAGGGTGAGGTACAAGGGACTGACAGAAAGATCCATAAAGGCCTTACCCATCGGTGTGCACAGGCACAGTGACAGCAGTAAGGTCTCCAGTCCTTAATTATGGCATTTGCTCCAGTGAATCAGACTGGAGTTTCACCCACAAAACCAAACCAAAATGTTGCATCCTGGTTGATTTTATAGTATGCATTTTAATGAGTAATGGTACTTAATTAATGATGTACTGTTACTCTTTTGCTCTGGGCCAAAGTAAATGGAAGTGGCCAGTAGAGCTTTTATTATTTTTTGTTACATGCAGATAACAAAATCATCAGGACTGGCCATCTCCTTTTTAGCTAGAACAAGTTGATGGTGTTAATTTCTCTCAGTGGGAATTTTGCCAGAAGTGTTTAAACATTTATACTATCCTTTCTGTATCTCTTCCATCTTGCCTGACTTCAAACAACTGAAATACACAACATAAGACTGTCTCGTTTATATGGAGATACTAAGTGCAACTTGTCCAGCAATGTACACTAACCAGACATTTGCACAGTGCTACTACAGCACTGAGACAGCAACTGGGAAGTTACAGGTCCTTGCAAATGAAGAAATCTTTTTCAGTGTTGATAATCCCTTCTCACTTATGGCCAATTTAATATTACCTTTTTCTTTCCGCATACACCTAATTATTAAAGCATTATTTGGCATGCACTGTCATACTACTGCTAAGTCATTAAATTAACAGAATTCAAGTAATGTTTTCATTTGCAAGGTATTTAAAATATTAAGGGATAAATTTGATACCTTATTTCTTGGCTACTGTAGCTGAATTCAAGGAAAGCAAAGTAAATGATGGATAGAGCCCAGTCAGGTTCCCTCTTCCGCATTTGTTCTTTCTTGCTCTTTTAAAACTGGAATTTACATTACTGAATCCTTCTGCAGTGCCTTTGAAGGATCCTGCTGTGGAATGAACTGGTCAATAACTGTGTGCCCTGTGCTACAGATGCCTGATCCAGGCAATTCTGCTGGATTAACATCCAGAATCTGGGAATCCTAAATGGGATACTGTCGATTGGAAAGATGCCTGTCAGCTATCAGAAGATTCTGCTCTTCCCGTATCTTCACATCTGCAGATTCTCCATAGGCGGATGGAGAAGTTTTCTTGGACTGTATGTTGTAAACAAACATGTGTCATCACCCTCTCCTTTTTAAACAAAAGATAATTTTAACTTGTTGCCTCTAAGGAAACTGAAGGCAGAGAACCAGAGTGTTCTTTTATGTGTATTATTTTAAAATAACGCACTTTTACCTGAAGATTTCTGTTAAACACTGTGTTAAGTGATTGTAAAGAGATTTAAATATACTGTAACTTCCTTTGCATATCTGTTTAACTTTGGTGAATATACACAAAACACTCAAAATTATTTATGGTTTATCTACTTTAACAAAATAATGTACAATAGCTAAATACACCTAACTGGTAGTGAGACTTTGACAAGCAACAACATTTTCTTCTTATAAATTCTTGTTTTCCAGGCTTGTGTTTAAAGAAAGAATATTTATTATCATGTTCCAAAGTACATGCCATTGTATAATATATTTATCATATACTACTTTTTAGAAAATGCAGATTTTTACCTCTCTCTGGATTTAGAGGAAAATATGTTTGAACTTCTATGGTTGTTTCTTTTCGGCGCAAGATGTTTAATACTCCAAACTGACCAAATTCAAAACAATGCATTGATAAATGTAATTAACATTTCAAAATTTTGAATTCAAATACATTTTTCCATACAGTCAGAAATGTCTTTTTACTTGTCTGTTACAGAGAGTATAAAGAACTTTTACCATATAACTCCTGACATTTTTGTTTACATAGAAACACTGTTGTGAAGTTTTACGTTTGCTGAATTCATCTTTTGATATGTAAGTAAATTAGTTGTGCTAGTCTTTTTTTTTATTTCCATGGGAGTTACTAATGTGTTTAGTTACTTAAAACAATCCATACCGAGTTACAGGGGCACAAATTAAACAACTGCTGGAATCAGCGATCCCTTTGATCTCCCACAAGAAATGTGTCTGTGGTGAACAAATGGCTCTGCACACGTTTTTGTCTCACTAGAGCAATCCCTAAACAAGAGAAAGAAGTAACAGGCAGTAGTGTCATGACAACTGATGCCCCCCTATTAATTAGAAAATGAAACAGAAGAAAGAAAAGTCATTAACTGTCATATAAACAAGCAGACAGAACCTGCATTCTGTCACCAGAAACGATGAAGTCTTTCAGTACACACTACAGAAAATGCCTGTAAAGTAGCTATTACCAAAGCAAAAAAGTGCCCTCTTGAGGTCATTTCCAGCTTTCAGGAAAAATAACTACAGCAGTACAAAAAAAGTCAAATTTCCTGGTGGCATATCCTCACAGAGGCCATGCACTTCCCACTGCTTGTCTTTTACAGAAGTAAACTTTTGAACTGATACAGCACCCCCAACCACCTCCAAGCTCAGCCTCTTCACTCAGTAGTACCAACTTGAACCCTGCACAAGACAAGACTGATCCCGAGTAAAATGTCAGAAGTGACAACTTACACATAGTTTTATATGCAGTTTGCTTTGGAATTCTTTGGAATGACTAGGAAATACTTATATCAACCTGCTGCGCAATTCAACTAATGCAACTGGGTTTTAAATGTTAGCTTCATTCTCTGTTATTTTAACACAGTAGCAGATTCACATCACTAAGAATTTTTTCTTTTTGATGTTGATTGTGGCATTTTAGAAACAATACTTAAGGTTCCTGTAGTTTGCCCTTACCTGTCTGGCCTTTTTTTTTTTTTTTTTGGTGGTGGTTTGTTGGTTTGTTTTAAATCTTTAGCAGCACTGAAAATTCTTACCATCACCTAAGTATCACACACTGGCTAATTAATTAGATTCAACATACAAACCTTGGGGAATCAAGGGACAACAGTAACCATGTCACATTAACACAGGTCTAACACTAGCCTGAAATCTGGTGGCAATTTAAAATCAGCAGATTTTTACTATGTCTACTAATACAGTAATTTTTCTAGCTGTGGGAACTTATTAATATTAATATCTTCCTCATTAGTCTCACCAAAAGCTGCTTTTGCTGCTGTTTATTACAGTGAAAGAGGAGAACAAAGTATTTGGCTTTTTATTTCAAAATCCATATTTGTAGGCATGTAGACATCTGGAATTATGTAAGGCTAATTACCCTGTTCTAGTATTTTCATTAATGTTCATATATCACTTAATTTCAAGTTTAGGTATTGGTAAATAGCCAAGTAAACTTTTGTTAATGAAACATGGTACACTTCGGGGTAAATTTGGAAAAGAATTACAATACTCTTCCTTTTGTTGGGTCCAAGTTTCCTGATAGTGAAAATACACCACCACCTGAAGCATTAAATGGGGGGGGGGCAGTTAACTTTCTTGAAAGCTCAGTTAAGGAGCTTCCATGTGCTGAGTTATTATGCTAATAGGAAATTTATTCTGCTTAGCCACAGATTTTATTTCTGCAGGAATATTTGTCTACATCCTCCTGTGACAAGACAGACAAAATAACTTTGTCCTTTTCTGTGCTTCTGGCTGGGCATGGACATCAATTAGGAAAATACATTCATTTTTACATTACAAACTATTTACAGGAAGCAGCTTCCAGGATAAAGTTTGAAAGAAAGGAATGTAAATAATCAACACCTTCCAGAAACATGCTGTCTCTGAGCAGTAGCAGGCCTTACACTGAACAGTTTACAGGTGGAAATCTCATGCTCCATTGCCTAATGGCAAAAATACAGAAGCATTTTATTCTGTACTATTTTAAAAACTGCTGCTTTTCTACCAAGTTCTTAACTTCTCCCTGTGCAGCACGTGGTGCTTGCAGTGTTCTGGTATGGGACGAAAGACAGGCAGTCCCAGCTCCTGCATCAGCACTGCTCCATCTGTAGGAACTGGGGCACACCAGGAGCTACTTCCTCTCCCACCTGAAGGGTTTCTTCTTTCTATCTTACTGATCTCAAACTATAGCAGAAGACTAAAAAGTACTATCTCAGTTTTATTTTTTTTAAACCTAGTCACATTACTTTTCTTGCTACAAATATTAGGTGAATACTAGGTGAAGTGTCTGCTTCTAGAAATCACATGCTTTGGAGATTTAAAGACTTCAACATGGAAATATCTAAATATTTCAGGAACACTTTCTCTTACATTCATAGTTTATTTTCAAAAAAGAAGACCTTGCTGGTAACTTTAAATTTCAGTGAAAGGCTGAGTCTGCAGCTTCTGAAACTGAACTGTCTGCTCTGCTCTGCTCTAGCTCTTTGAATGCTTCAATTAGCATTTGGTTTTTAATCACTGTCAGTTATTATTCCACTATAAAACTCAGTTTACTTTTAGGGTAGCCCACTGAATGTACCAATGGTGGCATTTTTTTCCTGTCTGTGATAAATGTTTTGCAACTTAAATAGTAATAGACATTTGGCAGAGTTAGCAAATTAAACACAAAAATAAATAGCAGTAAATAAGATTTTTGCTCCAATAGATGTATAGGCTCTTTCAGAATGACTTAGTTGTACAGTTGTCTTTCTCTGCCTCTTAAAGCATGTCAGAGTATTCTGACAATGCAACATCACTATGTGCCAGTCTCTATATGTTTGGAAACTATGAAAAATGAACAATTTCAAAATTTTCCACCTGGACTATTTTCTCTCTGCTGACTTGAAGAAGAAACCTGTATTTGTATATGTTGTAAAAAAAAAAAATAAATGGTTTAAGATGTTCACTCTTTGCTTTTGCCTTCCCAAACTGACCAAAGTATTGGCAAATGGCCCCCTTGGAATTTTTCAGAATTTAAATCACATCCATTTTGTGAACACTTCACACTAAAAAAAACTATTCAAAAGCTATGGGAATCACAACCTAAACATGTATAAATATCAGTGTTATGTATGTAGTTTTGTAATCTACATAGTAAAACAGGAATTTTCTAATCCATTAATACATAGATGTCTATTCTAAAAATGTCTGTGAATTTATGTTTAACTATTTGAAAGTTGGTGAATTAGTGTGATTAATACTAAAAACATGTATTAAAAGAAAAAAGGAAATTTACTTTTAAAACTATCTAAGAACTATAAATCAGGATAAAAAACTAAATACCCTAGAGAAAAAGCTATTTTCTGACTTGAATGAAAGCTTTGAAAAACTTACACATATATCATTATCACATCATGGACTAAACACTACAAAAATACATTAGCTGAGCTGTCAGACAGGGACAGCCCACCACGCTCTCCTGTAGAATGGAATTCACATAAAGACACTATCATCTTTTAATTAATTCATATATTTCACTTACTGTTTGCAAAGCCAACATGCAGCTGAAAATGGATTCTAAATGGATTCTAAAACAACCAGGCAATAACTTATATTTGGGGAACCAGGAGAAAATTACTTCCAAGATAAAAAGATAAATATTTACATTCTTACCTTGTATTTGTCCATCATTCTTGACAGCAATGGTTTATTGAAGACACTGCAGTAGAGCACTCAGTCATGATGCCAGTTTAGAACTGAAATCCAATATTCTCAATTTGCCAATACCAAGATTCACCAGAGGTAAAACCTCCACAAAATACAAAATCATTTCAAGATGAGATAAATGGTTAGAAGACATCAGAAGAAAAACAGAAAAAATGCAGCAGAAAAAATAGAGATTTGGAATATGTAAGTAATTTAGACAAGCCAATATTGTTAACATTTTCAAAATATTTATTAATTTATCAACAGAACCAGTGAGTTCTTGGAAATACATATGTCTATATTCTGTTATAAAAATTAGAAAATATATAAACAAAAATACAATCATGCATGGTTGCAAACAATTTTTAAATAGCCTTGTTTTGTATCTTTTTAAATTACTGATGTGACTGTTCACTGTGGTTCCCCAGCCCTGCAAACACGGGCTCTGTAGTTAAGTGGACAGGTTTGTAACTCTCTGTGGAAAACTGCTGTTACATTTTTGTGTGTTTCTATATTCAAAAAAAAGCCTACTTGTATTCCTTTAATGATGAGTGGAAATTAGTTTCAGCCAATCTTTCTCCATAATTAAGAAGCCAACTGAAGTTGACTAATAGGTACATTTATGACAAAGATGTTTCCTTCAAGTGTTTAGCAAAATCCAAGGATTTGTGAACAACAGTCTCACTGATGTGTTGTTGAAGCTGCTTGTTTAGCTCTTCATCTACAAATGAATCCATTTGTGAGAAGGTATCCTGAAAATTACAAAATATTAGTTGCATTACTAAACGAGGCCAGTATGTGTTTTCCATGCATAGCTTAAATTAGCAATCCTGTTACTCTCCCATGTCCCCAGTCATCCAGACTCTAGACCTATGGAATTGGCAGTTCATGCCTGCCTGCCCTGCCTGTAAGTTCCCCTTCACTTGCAAGTGATGTGTCAGCCCTTCATAAGCTCAGGGTTTTTTTGTTTTGTGGTAAACTGGACTTTGGAATATTACCTACTACACACAGCCACAGCTTCCAGTTCTGGAGGTGCTTACACGCTGCTTCCTGTTCAACACACCTCAGAAACAGAAATCAAGCACTTATATACATATATCAAGCATCTCTGATTAAAAGGCCAGTGAGAGCAATGATGCTCACAGTAGAGGCTGTGTCAGAAAGGAATGCCCTGACCCTTCTACCTCCAGCCAGAGCTGGAGCCTTCCACTCTTTCCTGGTGCTCAGATGAGGAATTATGATCACACACATGATTTAAGCTCCCCCGTTAAAGTCTAAGCACTCACACAGTCAAGTACATTGTGCACTCAAGGACAAATGAGATCCTCTCTTTAGTAGTGCAAGGGGCTCCAATTGGAGCTTCTGTCAACACCAGGGAGGTGCTGACAAAGGCAGCATGGCACACAGAGAATATGCAGGACAGAGAGGATAAAACTTAGACACTGCCAAAGTTTGTTAAATGAGCCCAAAAACCAGAGAGCAGGCAAAGCCCCAGGGTAGTTTTCCCAGTTATGTCCATTATAACCACCTATGGACAGTTTGTTTTCTCTCTTCTTTTGTTTCTGCTACCTTAAAAAGCTTGTGCTTTTCCTTATTCAAGCACTACAACTCAAATCTCTCACCTATCTGCTGCTCCCAGCCTTGCTCTGTCTGAGGTGCTAATATAACTCCCTAGCAGGACAGACACGTCAAGAAGTCATTGTAAAATGATGGAATAAGTAAGTACAAACACATTTTCAAGAGTTGCTTCTCTAAAATGGAAAAAAAATTGTGCTCTCAAGGCTTCAACTGACATTACTGAGTTACAAAGTGGAGCACTGACAAGGTTAAATGTTTTTATAGGAAGAAATAAAATTATCACTTTTTAAAGGACACCCCTCACTGGACATTTAAAGGAGGCTGACCTCTGGAACAGTGCTGAGGACATAAAAACTGTTCCCCTCTTTCTCATCTTTATACATTAACTCTTTGTTCCCCTCAAATTTACACTTTAAAGCTACAGTGAGGCTAATAGGGATCAGTATCCCTCTAGATACTGAATCAAAGGCTCTGGAAATCCAGCTGTCCTGCCAACTACCCACACTGGGGAAAGAGCTGGGGTTTTTTACTGCTTTTTGAACAAATATTAGTTCATCATTACAGAAAAGGGCCAAGAAATCTGCACTGAACCACTGCAAAGTGCAAGATAACACCTACCATATTCATCTTGCTACATGAACTGAAGCTGTGGGAGGTGGAACTATTTATACCGCTACTTCTCCTTCTTTATAGTCAGTCCTATCTTACACCAGTTAAAAGAAATACTTGACATGCAAAGTATAGAAACCAGAAAGCCAAACTGAGCGTGCCAATGCCTGGGCACTGCACAGTGAGCCAGCAGACACAGGTTATTTTGGTACATCATGTGGTTAAAAAAGGACACAGAGACAAGATGGTACCTTTCTTCTGGGTGTCACTGATGCAACAGGAGGATTAAAGGTCATTCCTTTCATGCAGTATGCCTCAAAAAGTTCTGTAGCAGACCTACAGCAAAATCCACAGTGAAAGAAAAATGGCATTAGATAGATACATCTTCAACTGATATATCAACAATTTAAGGGCAGCTTCTCACACACACCACTCTAATCCTCCAGCACACTTTAAGAGAACTTAGAGTAATGAGCATCACCTGCAAAAGATCAGAAGCCAACAGCTGGCAAACAATGCAAGTCAAGTAAAATGTGTCTAAAATACTCAATTGTGGTAGACAAGAAAACTGTTCTGTAGGCTTGCCAGAGCTCCAAGCACTCACTGCTTAATCTGTACATATTTAATAAAGGAAAGTAAAAGGTGGATAAAGATTATCTAGCTGACACAATCTGCTAGAATTTCCAACAGTTCCCAGTTCCTTACCGAAGAGTTTTACGAAAACTAAGCATCCATGGGAGACTAGGGAAGACCATCATATGAGAAAAGAACTGGTTAAAAGACAGGAAACTGAGGACAGTTTGTGGCCAGTTTTTGCAGTGGCAGGAAAAACTATGGATTTCCACAAGGTCTGTTCCAGGATCTGTGCTTTCTAACATGCTCAAAGATGAGCTGGAGATTACCAAGTTATTTGTGGTAGTAAAAATGAGCTCCATGTGAAGAACTTCAGATAGTCCATATGAGATATCAGTAAAATGTCAAATGAAATTTAGTGTTGGAAAAAGAAATAAATCTCAGCTTTACATAAATACAATAAGCTCTGAGCTGACCACTATCACTTAAGGAAAAAAATCTTGTTGTTATGACAGATACTTTTATAGGGTTGTGACCTTAATGCTGTTTGGAGTTGAAAAGAAACAGAGAACACAGTAGAAATTAGTTACATCAGTGTATAAATCCACAGATCATCCACATCTCAAATATTGCAACTGAGTCTCCAATTTCCTCATCTTGAAATGCTTAAGTTGGTAAAAGTTCAGGAATATGCAACAAAGATGAGGAAAAGTATGGAACAGCTCCTGTCTGAGCTAGATCCCTTGAGCCAGAAGAGACAGTAGGTGGAGGGATGATATGATAGAGGGCCTACCAAGTTCTGTGAGGCATGGAATGAGTGTAGAGCAAATTGCTCATTTAATCTCCCAGAGCAAGAACCAAGGGCTGTTAAATGAAGCATACTGGCACCAGGTTCAAAACAAAAGACAGCAGGTCTTAACCTAAGGAGCTGTGGACTCATGGGACCCTTATCAAACAATGCTGCATTCGCAAAATGTGTGCTTTGGTTCAAGGGACACTGAACAGTTTTAAAAAGAACACTATGAAGAGCGAAGTAATAACAGAAACTGGTATTAGGTTCAGGAAATCCACCAGGCTGAGACCAGTCAGAGGCCAAGACACTGCTCAGAGCATGGCACAGAATCACAGACTATTCCGAGCTGCAAGAGACCACAAGGATCATTGAGTCCAACTCTTAAGTGAATGGCCCATAGAGGGATTGAACCCACAACCCTGGTGTTATTAGCACCATGCTCTAACCAACTGAGCTAACCTCAGAGCATGCCTTATATGTATGCCCCGTTTTTACTTTTCACGAGGCACCTGCTTCCAGCCACTGCCAGGTAGGATGCTAAATTAGACCCTCAGTGTGAACCAGCATGGCTGCTCTCGAGTTTTAACATACTATGGACCTTACGCTGCAACTTGGTTTCAGGTTTACGCTGGACAACCACAATTCAGTGATCCTGATCCATATTCAGATCAGGGCTGCTGCTGAGGAAATGCAGAAATTTTGCTCCCGTGGGAAGAAAACACACTGCACTTTGAGATTTTTACCCTTGTCACAGCCTGGCAGCAAGTATCAAAAGAAAAAAAGAAAGGGCAGCCAACATTCTGTACTGGCAGAAGAACAAAGAGAGTTTGAAGATCAGAATCTTCTAATTTTATGGAGAGTTATTTTTAGGAATTCCTTTAATAAAGCATAAGCAACAGCTTCCTTTCAAAGCACTATTTTAAAAAACCCAATCTCTTTGATAACTCACCTTTGGCTGAAATCAAGTGAAAGAGCTCCTGAGCCTTCAGTTGGAGCTCCAGCAATAAGGTGTGCTGCAAACTTCTGCACTGTTGGATGATAATGTCTCTGAAAGAAAGGAAGAAAGAAGGCAGTTGACTGAAGGATGAGGGATAATAATTTATTTATCTACAGATTCTCACATTTATTTCCATTTTTATAAGATGGAACATTCTGTTGTTGTTTTAAATAGAAAAAGCACCTCAAAATCACTCAGTTTGTAGGGTTAAGTGAATGAGAACACTCAGTCATACATTTATTCACTGTATGTCATGCTGAGAACATGACTCTCTACAGTTATTCTAACTCCTACTCCCAGACAACAGGAAGAAAGGGCCAAGGAAGCCCTCCCCAAACCCCAAACTCTGACTGGAACAACAGATCAAGGTGTCTGTTCCTCCCTGGACAAGGGCTGGATTTAAAGGGAACTTGACAAACTGCAAAAGCCTCCAAAGGAATCCTATTAAACAAACTGCAGTAAGATCCAGTGTTACCATGAGCCCATTCCTTCCATATCACTGTGTTGCTCTTCCTCTTTGTATGGAATAGGCTCATGTGGGCCAGATTTGACTGATAAGCCTGGAGACCTCTGTTCTCTATTTGTATAAAGCATATAAACATTTAGCAGCTATTTACTGCTGACTTTTACTTCCCAATTCACTCAGTTACTAACCTGAAGTAAATGCAGCTCCCACAGAGCTGTGTTCTGAGCATTGCAATGCTCTGGTTCATCTAGTTCTGGAAGATAAACTCCACTGCCTTGAGACTCGTTATCTAGTAAGAGGTCCATCTTTGGGAACATCTACAACACACAAAAAACCAACTGAGTTGCTTTTATTACACATCCAATTATAACATGGCTAAGTCAGTTTCAGGATTCATTCCATGTTATTGAGTTTCAGCAGCATTTAAGGACACCCTGTTTTCATCATTCTTGCTTAAGATGCTTTAAAATATTTTGCATAAAATCAATTTGTCAAAAAATTCAATAACCTTTAGTCATCAAGGTAAAAATTTCAACAAGTAAAACTTACTTGCATGAATATCCTGTTTGTTGCCAATATCCCAACACTGGAATTTGGAAGTACATGAAGAGCAAGTGTGGAAAGTCGCTTTAGGAAAGCAAGAGCTCGTTGCTGGGAAACTTGCTTTCTCCGCTTGGCAAACATGACATCCAGGCACTGGAGCACAATCCCTATATCCTCATTGGTACCACCTCAAATGCAGAATTTCAGAAAAAGAGTAAATAACCATTTTGTGGAACACACAGCTGAATACTCTGCTATGGACTGGACACTGGAAACAGCACAAAAGCCAAGAGGTTCAAACACAGCTCTCATGGGATATAGACATAAGCATACACCCTTTTTTGGTAAAAGTACTCCAGCTTTGAATAGAAAAAATGTATCATTGTTTCTGCACTCCTTTCTAAGAAAATACTTGTTCTGTCAAAAATGTCTAAACATTAGACACAGCTACTGTTTTAATTCTAAGTGCATCCATGTCACGTCAAACCATGACAATCCACTGTATCATCTGTAAATTATTAAACAGTGCAAAGATTTAGTCTTTTACCCATCCAGAATTGCAGAATATTTTTTCTTAATATTTCTCCATTAGTGAATACACATTAATGAAGTTAATTAAAATTATGTTAGTTTCAAATTTTACAAATACATTTTCTTAAACTATTCAATTTCTCAGAATTACTGGGAAATTTAGATTTGAAAAATAAAATGCCAGAAATATAAAAATCAGAAACATACACCAGAAAATTTTAGAAGACAGAATTAATTTCTAAAATAATTTAAATTTAATATTGGAAAAAGTAAAGATTCCTTCCCTGTTAGAGAAAGAATTAGAGAAAAACCCCAGAATTTCTAAATTGCCACTGTAAGAAACAATTATAAGGAAGTAAAAATATTTAAATTGAGGACAGGATAAAGGCTTATCCAAGACCACATATTCAGCACTCCCTAATGAAATTACATGATTAGAACCTGTTACCATGTATTGCAATAATACTTCAAGTACTTGTATTGCAGTAATGCAATGTGCAACTTAAGAAAAAAGTAAGTTAAACCAGACAGTAATTTTTTCAGAACTCAGACATCTTAAAACAACTGTAGTTTATTAACACTACATTAAGGCTGTGACACCAAAGAGGCAGAATAAACGTTATTTAGGTAAACATTGAAAACAAGAATCTGGCATTACCTGCATGTAGGCTGAACAGTGTCTTGTAAAGATGTGTGTAAAATTTCATCGGATCAATGTTAAGAACATCACCTATTAACATAATCCCAAACAAACACATTTACTCAATTGATTTATCAGACAACATTAAACAAAAGTTTGTTTTTAAAAATCTCTTACCTTGACCAGAAAGTATATGAAAAGCACTGAGAATGCAATGAAGACTCTCACGATAGCTTAAATCCTAAGAATACAAAACTGATTAAAAGTACCCAAAAGAAAGTAATTTTAAGAAAACTGTAATAAAAGTAAACTCAACTTACCCCAGATGCAATAAGAGAATGAAGGACAATCAACAGGTCATCAAAAAATTCCACATTTATGAGATGAGCAAACCTTGAATCAAAGAGATTTTTATTTTTAGCTAAAGATATTATCTGTGAACTCAGTTCAAAGTATTTTAAGTTGCCAAAATCCACACCTTAAAAGCAGCTAAATCAAATGCTGAACATTTACTGTCTTCTCGTGAAGGAATGATTCAGCCCCCAGCTGCTAATCATGGCTTCCCAATAGCTCTAGAGACATGCTCATGTCCTTCAGGAAGTAATCAGGCAAAATAATGGAATCACATCACACCCTGCTGGGTTTGAACCACATTGATTCCATCATGGGAAATTTCACATCACATTGAAATGGTTTTGGAAATAGCTGAGACTTCAGCAGAGAAATAAAGTAATTACAACTAATTTGTCAGGGACCCATCTTCTCTCACCACTTTTATAAATTCCTTTCAAAGTCTAAAATTCTTTTAGTGTTTTATGTCTTTTCCAACACACACAAAAGAAGGCAGAGTCAGTTCTTACTTTGCAAGACCTTCTAGCACAGCTGGCAAAAGTGGAGACTTCTGAGCTTTCTTCAAGATTCTAAAGTAAGTTACGAATACAATATTCAAGGTTTCTGTGTGCTGAAGGAAAGAAAACAAAACTAAATATTTAATCATGGAAAACAGACATTTCTACTTCACTTAAACTCAATTGAAAATGCTTCTCTCTGTCCAAGCCTGCACTGAAGCCTTCCAAACCAGTCCTGGCTCTGTCATTTCCACTCTTCTTATGCAGAAAAGCTCAAGTCCTGCTCTCCTGCTTCGACTTTGTTCCCTCACACCCTCCTGTCTAAACAGTCCACACCAGCCAAACTCCTCCTTTCCCTGAAGGCCACTCTGAGAGGCTGATAACACCCATTACATGGTGTCCTACGGAATAGGGCACCTGCAAGACATGTCAATGGATTCAATACCTTTTTGGGCAGAGTGCAGAAGGGAATAGGAATGACTAAGCTGGCCTTCCTGGGCAAACTGAGACCTCTGGTACAGGCAAAATGTTTGTTATCTGACAACATTCTCTAGAGATATGGAATGCTGACAGGCTGGAATGAAGACACTTGATTACCAAATGGTTAGGAGCAGCCGCTTTGCAAAAGTAGGGAAATAATCTCTAAATTACTTACCAACTTCAATTTTTTTTCTTTACTTTCTGATGCTTCTGCTTCCAGGAGTTCTCGTTCTAGTTTCTCTTCCGCTTTCTTCCACTGAAAATACACAGTTGATTTTAAAACAACAGATTAAATGTTTCCAACCAGTCTGGATATCTAGGTTGCAAAGACACCCAGAGAACAAATCTTCCATGCTTGGTGAGTTACGTAAGTCACCCTGTGACTTATGGTACCTACTGGGTAACCAGCTTAGATATTGCTATCAGAAACAACCAATCAAAAGCATTATCAGTACAGGAAAGAGCTAAAAAAAAAGATAGGAAGATAATTAAATTCCCCACAGAAGCTCATAAATGTTCAAGTACAATGCAAACACTAATCACTGATGCTGAGAGTTAACAATGGCAAGAACAGATGTGCAATCATTGCTGGAACAAATTGGAACAAATTGCTACATAAAGTTGCACAAGTAGAGCACGAGAAAGCACATGTCATACCTTTCTTTGCATTCTGGAAAGATTCTTTCTTTTCTCTTTGTAAGTCATGAACTTTTTCTTTGGTGCAATGTCTTCGGAATCTTTTTGTAACTCTACTTCCTTAATTCTTAAGTGAAGAAATACTTTTAACACCTATGGTAAAAACAAATTAAATACAATGAAAGGTGATCCACTATAGGAACAGAGGGTAAAAAATCCCGAATTCCATTCCATCTAGTGGGCTTTGCTAGTCAAAGGTTCTTCTGTTTACTCTCCTCCTGTTCCTTCATACCTGTATCTCTAACCTCTGCTCCCAGTTCCTTCCCCAGCACTGTCCACTTCTACCCATTCCTCCACTTGCCTCTCACTTCAAGTCTCCCTGTCTGACTTAACCCACACCTCTGTCAGGATGAACTCCCAGTCTCCTTCCCTTGCCCCATACCTCTCTTTCTAACCCTCTGGCTCAGCCTAATCCTAAACTGTCTGTGGTCTGACAGTGGGGACGTTCTGCTTGTCTGTAGCCAGCACCCACGCTGACTTTGACGTTCAGATTCTTTTTCAACCTTTGCCAGAAGAATATTGTGAGGTACAACAGAAGGTCTCTTACCTCAGGTCTGACATCGTAATTTCTGCCCCTCACAAGGCCAGAAATGACCTTAACCACACCAAGTGAAGCATAGCCCAACTTGTCTTGTTTAAAGAGCTTCTTAACTGCCTCAAAGCACAGTTCAGAAATCTGAAAAAGCAAATCACACAGATTGTTCTGCAAAGCCAAGTCCACAACAACAGCTAGTAGCAGATGATACTAATGGTATTTACTAATTAGAAAGTGGACACAGCCTTTAAAATAGTGAAAAGAAATGGTCACAAGATCTGGATGTTGTGGAATAAAGCTCAGAAATAGATTATTTTTCAAGCAAAACAAGAACTATTTCTCTAATCAGAAAAATCACTTACCATTTTCGATGGATCATTCATGAGTGGAACAATGAGAACAATAATGTTGTTGTGGAAGTTGAAGTGGGGTAGGGCCACAAGCAGCTCACACAGACACTTCACTGCTACCTCTGCCAGACCTTTATATGCCTTTAATGAGATGACATTGCTTTTCTTCAACTTCCTTTGCTTCCAATCTGCACAAAACATTATTAATTCTTTTAGTGATTACTGTTCAGAATGATGGGAAGCTTATAAATATTTAAATTTTTAGTGATTGCAGGCATTCTCCTACATACTTCATGCAAGTACTGTCTCAAAGACAGCAGGTAGCACTCAATCAGAGGGAAACTGATGCTGCAAACAATTCTGCCTTTACTACAAAAATTGGGAAGTGTTGACTATACCTTTAATTGTTTGTTCCAGATTTTCTAAGTAAAATTTATACTGGCTCACAAGGCCTTCCTCAAATTCTCTCAGTTTCTGAGTTTCTTTTTTAACCTGTAAACATAAGAGAAACGAAATTTTATTTGGAAAGCTAAATATTGAAATTAGCCAATGGTGAAAAAAACGTTTAAAACAAATACCAGATATCTAAGTAGTTTTTTCTTCTAGACAGAACTTCCTAGAAATGTATTAAAACTAAAATATTCCTGTATTTTTCTACAGTTGTGCTCAGAGGGCCTTTTCCAACTAGGCCCATTTCATTTACAGAGACTGAAGTAAAATTATCAACTAGATGTTATTTTAATGACTATAAACTGCACTAAACCTACACTCAAGAAACCTTCCAAAGAATTGATTAAAAACGAGCTGCACAAAACAAATTACTCTGCATTTGTTCAGTAAACTGTTTAACACATTTCAAAGAAATCTATGCCAGTTAGGTGACAATGTTGCATAATTTGTTTTCTTTCTAATTCTCTTTAGTGTGGGACCTTACTCAAAGGGTTATGAGAAAAGTCACCCAGGTTAGGTATACTACTTTCATATACTAGTTTTCCTCTCCATTACCACCAGCATGTCACCTACTTCCTGAAAGGAAGTATGTAAGAATTAAAGGTTCAAAACAAAGACCTCTGCTCCTGAAAGTGTCACAGCTTCAGACCTTCCACAAGTATTTGTGTATTTGTCACCCTTTGCTCAGAACTATAAATTTATATTAAAAAAGAACAGTGTTCATATTTGGCACAACTGAAAAAATTCTGAACTACTCATACTACCCTATAAATAAATTTGATATTTTACCTTGGTAGCCTTTTCTGCTTCGGTCAGAGGCCGAATTTTGTAAGAAGGCACAATATCTTTGAATATCTCCATCAAGGAAACCATGACCAGCTTGCGAACAATCACGGCCACATTAGGATCCTGTTCCATCAGCATGGCACGCAGCTCCTTCAGTTTTTTAATCTGGTTAAAGAAAACAGGCAGACAAAATCAGCTGAAGATCAACTACAAACCAAGGGACAAGCACAATGTACTTTAACTCAGCAGTTACTCACTCTACTTAGCATTGCATAAAGAGCCAAGAAATGCCACATGTCCCAAAAAAATTTTAATCTCAGGAATAATCAAACTGTCCTGCTATTATCAACTTGCACAGAATTATAAAAAATCATTAGTATATCCTGAAGCACTGAGAACTATCAGATACAACCCTGAAATCAGAGCTTACATAAGGGTCACACTAAAGGAACAAGGTAGTTTGGACAGAAAATACCCCAGACAGTATTATTCCTAAAACCACAAGTACTCAGAGGGACAAATTACTCCTGAACAGAGCAAACACAGTCACCTGGACCTTCACCTGATTCAAATCCTTTACACCAACCACCAATCTACGCAGTTTCACAGTCTGACAGCCCCTGAGAAGCGATACAACACTGACCTTTTCCTTGTTCTACCCATGTATTCTTGTGCCTTTGCTACTGTTTGGTCACTTCAGATCTTTGTTTCTTGACTTACCGCACACAGAGGTACACGTAGATGCCTGTTAAGTAAATGCTACGTACATTGTTGTCTGGCTCAGACAGAATGGCAGATGCTAAGGCAGCTATGTGCATCTTCCTCTCCTGCAGCTTCTGTCGCCTTTGAGCAGCCATTTCCTCAGGAGTCAGAACAGGCAGGGGCTCCTCAACAAAGTCTGGCACAAGGTGTGAGAGTTAGAAAAGAGGGTCAGTGGGGAAGTGGCTTAACAAATACCATGTTGCAAACTACAGTTCAACACCATTTCAGTGGGTGTGGTATTAACCCCACAGGAGTAACACACGAAGTTCCGCAGTCAAAGAAGCTTTAAGAATGACTTTGCTAGTGCTTATATTAACCCAGAGATTAATTTTTGCTCCACTTCAAAATCTTTTGCTTGCAAAAAGAAGCGGACTAAATGTTTTTGAATCTGTCCAGTGTTCCCGAAGTACAGTGGGAACATGGAAACTCAACATATTACCCCAACTGTGCCAAGAAACCACAGTGCTCTGCAATTTGCAGCAAATTATTCAACATTCACTTTTTCTTTTAAAAATACAATTGTTTTGCTGGTGTTTTCTGAGTATTACTTTGTTATGTCCTTTCTCAACTTCAGATTATATTTAGACAATAATGACCCAGAAGTGGCAAAGTTAGAACTGCAACTGTTATTTGAAAATTACTCCTAACTGGATAACCAACAGCAAATCAAAAATCTCAATTTCCTGGTATTCTGATGTTCTAAGCAAAAAATTTCAAAGACAAAGATAGACACTCAAAAGCCTACACAAGCCTATGTCCTGAACTGCGTTTCAAAATGATCTGAGTAATCAACAGAACCACAGCATATATTCTTTATGTAAGACCAATATGATCCATCTTACTAGCAAAGATAGCATAACTGATAAAGGGAACTTCATGAACACATCAGTTCCAGATAAAAAATAAAAATAATTTTAAAGAAAGAGATTCTGAAGCCAGCTATTCCTCAGGTCCTGAGAATCTAACAGGTAAGAAAGCAAGCTTTGAATAACTGTTATGCTTTCATGGTAACATGGTAATGAACATATCAAAAAAATCTGAACGAAACACACTTAAACTACAAACTTCCTCAGGGAACAGCAAAGTACTCTTCAGATATGGCAATGATTTAGAAAAAAAAAAAACATTAAAAAACCCAACACAAAGCAAACATAATGTTTTATTACCCTCTCCTTCCTCCATTTCTTCTGTACCCTCTTCTTCATCATGTGCAACATTGAGAACTGCAAAAATAAAATGTCTAGTGTCAAGCACGTAATACCGTGAAACTTTAAAAGAATAAATTATATACTTTTTGGTTACTATACCAGTTCTGGAATCTGTGTCTTACCTGGCTTTTCCACAGCTTGAGGAATAATGCCACTCTTGTCTTTGATGGGGAGCAGATGGATGAGTTCCTTTTCTGGCTCTGTCTGCATTCGTCTTGGCACCTTCTCATATTTCTCAATCACACTTTCATGTTTTCGTTTTTTGACATGAACAGGTTCACTGAAAAACACAAGGCAAACTAAATGTATCAGCCACCTAATTACACAAGAACCATGTATGACAGTGTATCACTAGTGGTAACTAACTGGATTAAGTGTCTACCCCTCACCCAGGCCAAGGTGCTGTGTTACTTGCCCTTCCTCCCTCCCTGTGCTCCCCCACAGCATGAGGGGCTGCCCTGACAGGGCTCAGGCTGATTAAACTCTTAACCCCCAGCAGTCCTGCCATGAAGGACTTCACCAGCAAACAAGCAGGACTAGGATCCTCTCACAGGACAAACAGTCCAGCACCTTCCTTAAGATGTCCCACAGCCTCTCTCTCCCTTACCGTGCCTTGACCTGCCAGGTGAGTCTAAACAAGGATGTGACACTGAGAGGGTCAGGGAACATTTTTATTTACCCTACTCCATGTTTACTTGCACCACTACTCCTATCACTTTTCTACTCTGCTTACTGGGAAAGCCTATGTCACACCCCACTCTCCAGGGACAACAGCAAACCTTTTGCAGGTATGTTCCTAAACTACACTTTAGTATATAAGAACATAAGTATCTAGTCTGTGCTAATATGAACATGTAATTTATAAGTGATGTAATATTTGACAAGTTTTTAAGAACTATTACAGTCGACCAGAGTAAAGAAAATTGAAAAGTTCTCCAGTTTAAGGGAACACTATGAAAGGAGGTAAAATCTAGTAAAACAGGTAAAAAAGCAACTACTTCCATTTTTCCACCATTCTAAAAATGTTTTGGCATAATGAATGTAAAACACATAGACCTACATCTTGCAAAACGTCATTAAATAAAAACACACAATAAATTTTGAGTTTTGCAAGACTTTAAACTTATGTCACATCCAGTTAGCTTGGGGAGAGGGGAAGGTTTAAAATAAAATTCTTTTAAATCAAGAACTTGCTATGTGGCTACAAGAAACCCTGCAGTAGAGTACAGCACAACTGCAACTTTGGAAATGAAAAACCATTTACTACTTTCCTTCAAAACTATACTAAATTATTAATTAGTAACTGATTACTGATGTTAATCAGTACTGCTACAGATGATTAGTAACTGATACTGATATTAATCAGCATTAACAAATTAAAAACACCCTAGAGCAGTTAGGTATACACTTGTTTTCACATTCATCAAAAAAGGCAAGATTTTCAAAGAATCATGTAATCAGAGATTTCTGTAGAAGGATATTTGTAAAGACTTACAATTTTAATACTAGGAGCACTGTCCTTCTCCATACTTCACTGTGAACTCTACCCAACACCTTGCTCCAGAAAATTGGTGACAAATCTTTTGTATGAATGTTTTGGTGTTGCATGTGTTTACAGACATGGATTCCAGAACCCTTTTTTTTTTCCCAGCAATTTGCAATGCAAAATGTATAAAGGCCCAAAGTCCAGGGAATGTCCTGAATACTCTATACAGAAAAAAATACTGTTTACAGATTAAAGCATTTCTTTCAGTTTGAGAAATGCTTCTCATCTCACAGCCAGGGACCTCACAGGCAGGAGCACTGCAGAAACAGTATCCTGAAGGTCAGGCAGAGCAGGTGAATGTACTGAGAGACGCCAATACATTAATACTGAATGTACTGACAGACTAAGGAAACACTAAACTGGAACTGCAAAGAAACACCAGGCTAAAAGGGACCTCCCAATAGATGTATTGCATTACATATTAATTGCACAAGGCTGAATTAGTACAAAAAGTAGACATCACAACAACACTCACTTAGAAGAAAGATCTCTGGTTAAAAAGGATACTTTTTGGGCCAAATCTTCCATTAATTTTAAGTCATCTTCATCCATCATGTCTAGTGGAAGAGCATCTTCTTCCTCTTCTTTGTATTTTCCAGCTATTTTAGAAGATGATGTTTACAGATTAAAATCCGGTATGTATATTCAAACTTGAAAATCTAACCCTGCCTAGGCTTGTGAAAAGATTTTACACCTTACTTCAACCTGGAGCTCACTGACCTTTATGCATGTCTTTTGTGTTATCCCAGAAAACTGCCCCTCTGACATCCAATAATGATCAGCACAAACACATTTCTACCATCTCCAACTGTCAGATCTTGATGCCCTGACAGCTACATTTTATATTTTTCACAACTCTCCCTTTCTTTCAACAAGAACATCAATTATTTGTACACAGAGAATGTTGTTTTCTTGAATTTCACAACATAAAGCAGCAGAATATTTAGTAACACTTATACCTTCTTGCTTACTAAAATAACTCTGAGCACTTACCAACTTGCTTTTTCTTGCATTCTTCCAACGGAAAAGGCTTTCTAGAAATAGCATCTCTGACAGCCTCCCTTAGCTTCTTTTGTTCTTTTCGATACTTCTTAGCAGCACTCTTCTGCTTATACTGTTTATTCTTTAATTTGTTGTCAAGTTTTATTTGACTAGTTCTCAGTAACTTGCGAAAGCTTGGAACTCGCTTTTTGTTTCTTCTCTAGGAAACAAACAGAAAATGACAAGTCACTGACACATTCACAGCCTTTGTGAAATTTATTTCACTGTTTAAGATCTCATTAAGTTCCTCTCTCTATTAGGGCTGAATAACGTTTCTTCCAAACAGTATCATCAGTTAGCTTCAAATTTACACAACCGTGTTACGTTTTTGAGAAGAGACACCCGTGATGAATGTTCTACAGAAACATTGTTTAACAACCTTTTTATTAAACCCTATGTCTATCACTTTAGACACATGGACACTCAAAGCATGGCAAACACGTTGTTAGGGTGCTTTGTGTGCTCCCAAGCACTCTGTTCTCTCTTCAGGATGCTGTTGTTCCCCAACACACGGTAAGTACTTTGGGGTACTTTAAAGTACAAGGCCACAGCCTCGGGTAAATATTCTCCTGCAGTACACTTCCCCATGCTGAGCTGTAACTTTCTCCGGCCTGAAAACTCTCCCTGACCAGCAGCTGCGTGGACCCGGCAGGGCTGCCTTGCTACCTGCAAGGCTCAGAGCAGCAGGATGCAGATGTACGAGTTGCAGGTGCCAAAGCTCAGGGAGCCACGGTGGCCGTGGGAAACAGGGCTCAGGGAGAATCCGGAGGCACAGGACAACACAGGCGTCCTATGCCAAAACACCAAAACAATCCCAAGGGTGCTCGGGGTGGAAATGGACTGGGATTACCTACTGACGGCATGGGAAGGCAAGGGCTGTGGAGAGAAGCCGGGCATGGAAGCCATCACTGGGGTGCCCCGGCACTGTCCCTGTGCCGGGCACAGGCG